>NW_004444003.1:7499332-7501756 GCF_000243295.1 Trichechus manatus latirostris
CTGACAAAAGAAAAACAGGAGAGAAAGCAAATAACCTATATAAGAAATGAGATGGGCGATATCACAACAGACTCAACTGAAATTAAAGAATCATAACAGAATACTATGATAGATTGTACTCTAACAAATTTGAAAACCTAGAGGAAATGGACAAATTTCTAGAAACTCACTCACTACCTAAACTAACACAATCAGAGGTAGAACAACTAAACAAACCTATAACAAAAGAAGACATTGAAAAGGTAGTTAAAAAACTCCCAGCAACAACAACAAAAAAGCCCTGACCCGGACAGTTTCACTGGAGAATTCAACCCAACTTCAGAGAAGAGTTAACACCTCTACTACTAAAGGTATTTCAGAGCATAGAAAAGGAGTGAATACTCCCAAACTCATTCTATGAAGTCAGCATACCCTGATACCAAAACCAGGTAAAGACACCACAAAAAAGAAAATTACACACCAATATCCCTCGTGAACATTGATGCATAAATACTCAACAAAATGCTAGCCAATAGAATTCAGCAACATATCAAAAAAGAAAATTCACCATGATCAAGTGGGATTTATATCATGTATGCAGGGATGGTTCAGCATTAGAAAAACAATCAATGTAATCCATCACATTAATAAAACAGACAAGAACCACATGATCTTATCAATTGATGCAGAAAAGGCGTTTGACAAAGTTCAACACCCATTCATAATAAAAACTCTCAACAAAATAGGAATAGAAGGGATATTCCTCAACATAATTAAGGGTATTTCTAGCAAGCCAACAGCCAACATAATCCTAAATGGCAAGAGTTTGAAAGCATTTCCCTTGAGAACAGGAACTACACAAGGATGACCTTTATCACCACTCTTATTCAACATTGTGCTGGAGGTCCTAGCCAGAGCTATCAGGCTAGAAAAAAAAATAGAGGGAAGAAGTAAAAGTATCACTATTTGCAAATGACATGATATTATACGCAGAAAACCCCAAAGAATTCAAAAGAAAACTACTGGAACCAATAGAAGATTTCAGCAAAGTTTCAGGACACAAGATAAACACACACAAATCATTTGGATTGCTCTAAAACAACAAAGAGAACTTTGAAGAGGAAATCACCAAATCAATACAATTTACAGTAGCCACCAAGAACATAAAATACTTAGGAATAAATCTAACCAGAGATGTAAAAGATCTATACAATGAAGACTACAAGACACCACTGCAAAAAACCAAAAGAGACCTGCATAAGTGGAAAAACATACCTTGCTCATGGATAAGAAGACTCACCGTTGTGAAAATGTCAATTCTACCCAAAGCAATCCATAGATACAATGCAATCCCGATCCAAATTTTTAATGAGATGGAGAAACAAATCACCAACTTCATGTGGAAAGGGAAGAGGCGCCGAATAAATAAAGCATTACTCAAGAGGAAGAACAAAGTGGGAGTCCTCACACTACCTGATTTTAGAACCTATTATACTGGTATGGTAGTCATAACAGCCTGGTACTCGTACAACAACAGATATATAGACCAATGGAACAGAATTGAGAATCCAGACATAAATTCATCCACCTATGAGCAGCTTATATTTGACAAAGGCCCAAAGTCCATTAACTGGAGAAAAGACAGTCTCTTTAACAAATGGTGCTGGCATAACTGGATATCCATCTGCAAAAAACTGAAACAAGACCCATACCTCACACCATGCGCAAAAACTAACTCCAAATGGATCAAAGAGTTAAGTATAAAATTGAATACGATAAAGATCATGGAAGAAAAAATAGGGACAATGCTAGGAGCCCTAATACATGGCATAAACACAATAGGAACCATAAGTAACAATGCAAAACCACCAGAAGAGAGACTAGATAAATGGGACCTCCTAAAAATCAAACACTTATCCTCATCAAAAGACTTCACCAAAAGATTCAAAAGACAACCTACAGACTGTCTATGACAAATCCAATCAGCATCTAATCTCTCAAATCTACAAGATACTGCAAAACCTCAACAACAAAAAGAAAATAACTCAATTAAAAAATGGGCCAAGGATATGAACAGACACTTTGCCAAAGAAGACATTCAGGTGGCTAACACACATTAGAAGAAATGCTCACAATCATTAGCCACTAGAGAAATGCAAATCACAAGTACAATGAGGTACCATCTTACCCCAACAAGGTTAGTGTTAACAGAAAAAACACAAAATAATAAATGTTAGAGAGGTTGTTGAGAGACTGGAACACATTTACACTGTTGGTAGGAATGTAAAATGGTACAACCACTTTGGAAATCAATTTGGTGCTTCATTAAAAAGCTAGAAATAGAAGTACCATACGATCCAGCAATCCCACTCCTTGGAATATATCCTAGAGAAATAAGAGCCATCACACGAATAGATATATGCACACCCATGTTCATTGCAGCAC
>NW_004444003.1:7506241-7545832 GCF_000243295.1 Trichechus manatus latirostris
TCATACAATATTTGTCCTTTTGTGATTGACTTATTCACTCAGCATAATGTCTTCCAGTTTCATCCATGTTGTGAGATGCTTCGCAGATCTGTCATTGTTCTTTATGGTTGCCTAGTACTCCATTGTGTATATGTACTATAGTTTGTTTATCCATTCGTCTGTCGATGGGCATCTAGGTTGTTTCCATCTTTTTGCTATTGTGAACAAAGCTGCAATGAATATGGGTGTACATACATCTATTCGTGTGACGGCTCTTATTTCTCTAGGATATATTCCTAGGAGTGGGATTGTATTTTGTTGTGCTTTTTGTTTGTGGTGCTGAAGTTTTCTTTGTTCCTCTTACTCTCCTGTGCTGAGTTCCTTTCGTTTTGGGATTTTTTTTTCATTTCTTCTGTTTTCGTAGTTTTTGTTTTTACTGAGAGTTTATGTTTTTCTTCTTTATTTTGATGAGTAGGTTTGTTAACTTTCTTTGTGGTTACCTTGAATTTATCCTTATCTTCCTAGATTTGAACCAGTCTAGTATTACTTGGTATCTCCTTGCCTTTCTCTCCATTAGAAGTTTCTATACGTACACATTTTATTCCCTCTTTTATTGTTCGGAAGCTGTTGTCATTTACAGATTAACCTCTCTGGTTCCCCGTTGTAATTCTTTTGGTTTTGCATAGTTCTTAAGAGTTCATTTCCTAGTTTGGTATCTGGCTAATACAATCCTGTTTCCTATATTCAGACTGTGCTCTGATGTTGTTTGTTCTCAGATCAAAGGACTCCCTTTAATAAGTCTTGTAAATTTGGTTTGGTTTTTACATAATCCCTTAATTTCTGTTTATCTGGAAATGACCTAATTTCACCATCATATTTGAATGAGAGTTTTGCAGGATATATTATTCTTGGTTGGCACTTTTTCTTTCAAGGTTTTGTATATGTCATCCCATTGCCTTCTTGCCTGTATGGTTTCTGCCAAATAATCCGAGCTTAGTCTTATTGTTTCTCCTCTGTATGTGACTTTTTGCTTTTCTCGAGCTGCTCTTAGGATTCTTTGTTGGTCTTTGGTTTTAGCGAGCGTGATTATGGTATGCCTTGTTGATTTTCTTTTGGGGTGTATCTTATATGGGGTTTGTTGAGTTTCTTGGATGGTCAGATTTTCATCTTTCATGATATTGGGGAAGTTTTCTTTCAGCAATTCTTCAATGATTCTCTCTGTGTTTTCTGTTTTCTCCCCCTGTTCTGGAACTCCGATCACTCGAGAATTTTTACTTTTGATTGTATCCCACATAATTCTCAAGGTTTCTTCATTTTTCTTTGTTCTTTTTTCTGATTTTTCCTCAGAGTTGTGCCCAAGTGTTTGTCTTCAATTTTGCTGATCCTATCTTCCACCGTTTCAAATCTGCTCGTCAGCCCTTCTATGACACTATCCATTTCTGAAATCCTGTTGTTTATCTTTTGGATTTCTAATGGTTGTTTTTGTATGATTTCTAGTTGTGAATTTATTTTAGCATTTTGTTCCTTATTATTTTCTTGAATTCTTCCAATTTTTTGTCTGTATTTTTCATGAATTTGTCTGCCTTTTCCATGAATTTGTCTATTTTTTTCTTCATTTGTGTCTGCTTTTTGCTTCCATTCTTGGATAATTCTGAATATTAGAGATTTGAATTCCCTATCAGTTAGGTGTAGTGCCTTTTATTCTACTGGAAGGTCATCTGGTTTTTTGTTTTGGATGCCTACTAGAGCCATCCTGTCCTGTTTTTGTAAATGTTTTGATATTGTCTTCTGTTTTGGGGGCATTCAATGGTTATTTTCCTCATTTATTGATTGTAGATTTGTTTCATCCTGCTTTTTTGTTTTATTTGTTAATGTCTTTGTAGGCGGGTTGTGCATTCTTTGCTGTTTGCTTGTCTGTGGGCATGATATGTTTCACCTCCTTTTCCAATTGTCAGGGTCAGTCACTCAGGTATGGTACAGCAGGGCAGGTCCAGCTGAAGGGAAGTTGCTGGGATGGGTTATTTGTGGCACATACCAGGGATGACAGTGCTGACTGGGAATCAGTGCAGGGCAGATTCCAGTAGGTTGTGCCCATGCTGCTTGGGAGTGTGATGTTCAGTGCATGGTGCAGGTGATGTACGGAGATAAGATGTGTATGGGAAAAGATGAGAGAGAGGAGAGAGGAACAGGAGCCAAAAACATACACACAAACAAAAAAGAGTGCTAAGGGAGTTTGCTATTGGAGTGGAGAGATGAGAGACTGAGAAATGAGGAAAAAAATGAAAAAAAAAAACGAAAAAGGGTAAAAGAAAAAAATGAATAAATTGAGAAACTGGAAATGAAGAAGGACAAAAAGGGAATAAGAGAGAGAAGAAAACAAAACAAAAAAAAGACACAAAGAAAAGAAAACAAAAAGAAAAAAAAGTAACGCCCCAGATAATTCCCTGTGCATCTGCACAGAGTAAAGGAGTAGCTTCCAAGCTGCATGGTACTGCCCGGCTAGAAGGGACTCCCTAGCCGAGAAAAGAAAAAGAAAACAAACAAACAAATCATAACAGAACAAATCAGAGCAAACAAACAAACAAAAAGCCCCAGGTGTCCTACCCGCGTGGCGGCACAGGCTGGGATGTGGTTTCACAGTTAAGTGTTGTTTCGCAGCCTTTCAGGAAGAAGCAAATATGGCGCATGGAGCCAAGTATTTGAAAGAAAGGAGGGGTAGGTAGTGAGAGGTAAGGAAGAAATCTAAAGAAGTGGAAAAAGGCAACACCAGCAGTCAATAAAAGGCACTCAGGGAGCCGGCCAGTGTGGGCAGGTGGAATACAAGCAACACCGGGGTGCTTTCCGGCCAAGAGACTGTGGTTTCAGGAAGCAGAGTACGTTGAGTGGGGGTGAAAGAGGGTGGGGGATGGGGAAGCCTATATCACTGGTTACCGGTTGTTCTGTCTTCTGCTGGAAGCTTCGTGAAGCTGCTTTCTCATACCCCCTGTTCGCTGATCTCTGAAAGAGTCCAAGATGGTGGATCCGTGCTGCCTTAGGTGATAGGGGACCTCTGCGTGTATCTCTCCTTGCTCTCTGTTCTTGGTCAGTTTCTTATTCCATCTGGTGCTTGGCTGAGTTCTTTATCTCTTCATTTGATGAGTAGGGTTTCAGGATTGATGTCTGACTCTGACTTAGTTTCTCTGATCTTTGCTGCAGAGGGATGGTGTGGTGCTTCTGACTATAGCGCCATGTTGCACAGAAGTCCTTTAATAAATCTCTTTCATTTTAATTGTTAACAGACTCAAGTTTTACTCTGACATTTTCAACATAGTTATCTTGAAATCTTTATCTGATAACTCAAACATCCGAATCACCAATGAATCTCTTTTTGTTGTCTGTATTTTTTCTTGGATTTTGATCAATTTGTCCTCTCCTTTGGCCTTCCTGCTAATTTTTTATTGAATGCTGGACATTTATTATACTAAATTGTAGAGGTTCAGGATGATGCTATCTTCCTCTAAGAGAAAGTTCTCCCTTTGATCTGCTATGCTTATTAACTGAAACCTGATCATGTTAATCCAATCAGATATTGACCTGACTCAATTTTGGGTCACAGTTTTTGTAAGACCCAGTCTATCTCTTTGTAATAGTCTTCTCTGAGGTCTAACTGGGTACTATCCTCTCATTCCTGGCAAGTCCTGAATTCTAATATTGTCTCCTCAGTTCTTGGAGAATCCTGAAATTTCTTCTCTCCTTTTACAGACTTTCTTTTTATCTTGTCTACTTTGTATCCTATGCAGCTCTACAATTTGAAAATTGTCTTGAGAGGGAAGCCTACTGAGTATTGAACTCAGTTCTCTTTCCCTCCTTTCTAATCCCAATCCTGGACCTTAAAATTGCTATTGTTTCTCTTAAGCTCTGGGAGACTGAAGAAAGTTCTCAAGTTTCTCTGCCTCTTAATAACAGTGCTTTACCAAGAAAAGACTCTGTTCTCAGTATCTTTTCCCACATCCAGGGTAGGGACATGTTCTGAATGCCGAATGTCATGTCACATCTCTATGATTTCCCCTTTTCAGTGATTCTGGCCTTGAAATCCTGAATGTCTCCACAGCTCTCCAATGTCTTCAAACAAATATGATTTTTGTTTGTTTTTTTCCATTTAATTCAATTTTTCTAGTTATTCTTGATGGAAACTTAGATCTGCCACAACCTACTTCATCATAGCTGGAGTTTTGCACAATCATTTTAAAGAATTAAAAAAATTAATTGGTAAATATAGAACCAAACTCGACCCATTATCCTAGAATCAATTCTGACTCATAACAGAAAAGCAAATTACCAAAGTCCCACAAGCTGATAATCTCCTAAGCAAAATTATGTTACCATACCCTAAAATTTAGTGCTCAGGCTCAACATTGCCAAAACAATAGCAGAATCTCAACTGTATGTAAGGAAAGAAGAAAAATCTCTGTTTTATTCTCACTAGGATTCCTGTCCATCTAGCCATTTATAAATTGTATGGTATCCATGACCTGTAAACTTAACTCGTTAGGAAAAATCTCCCGTAAAGTGCTTAATATGTTCACTGTAAATATTTTGGTAGGGAAATCCACTGAAACAGGACCTAACTAGTTATTCTGCCTAGAGTCAATTTGAGATCGTATTATGTGTGTTTGGGGGGAGGGCTGTGTCATGGATTGAATTGTATCTCCCAAAAATGTGTGTCAACTTGGCTAGTCTGTGATTTACAGTATTGTGTGATTGTCCACCGTTTTGTCATCTGATGTGATTTTTCTGTCTTATAAATCCTACCTCTATGATATTAATGAGGTCATATTAGAAGCAGTTATGTTAATGAGGCAGGACTCAATCTATTGTGTTTTAAGTCAGTCTCTTCTGAGCTATAAAAGAGAGAAGTGAGCAGAGAGACACGGGGCCCTGGAACCATGAAGAAAGTAGTGCCAGGAGCAGAGTGTGTTCTTTGGACCGGGGGTCCCTGTGCTGCGAAGCTCCTAGTCCAGAGGAAGACTGATGACAAAGACCTTCCTCCAGAGCCTCCAGAGCCGACAGAGAGAGAGCCTTCCCTTAGAGCTGACTGACACCCTGAATTTGGGTGTCTAGCCTACTAAACTGTGAGAGAATAAACTTCTGTTTGTTGAAGCCATCCACTTGTGGTATTTCTGTTACAGCACTAGATAACTAACTTCTCACATACTTTGGACATGTTTTCAGGAGGGATCAGTCCCTGGAGAAAGACATCATACTTGGTAAAGTAGCAGTTCTGTGAAAAAGTGGAAGACCCTCAACGAGATGGATTGATGCAGTGGCTACAACAATGGGCTCAAGCATAACTACAATTCTGAGGATGGCACAGGACCAGACAGTGTTTCATTCTGTTGTACATGGGGTTGCTATGAGTCGGAACTGACTCAATGGCATCTAACAACAACAACAAATAGCTAAGGCTGTAACACTTAGGTTGTGAATTCACCACATGAATCCAGATTAGATAGCCCCTCCCAGGGCCTCTCCTTATCTTTGAATGCAGAATGCAATTTTGGCTTCCTTACCCTATCAACACTGCCTACCTAAGCCTGGCCTTCATTATTTAAAACTAGAACTCTACTCATTTCACTCTGGTGCTTACAATCTAATTCTATAAATAAAATGAAAAACAGAAAATATTTTTCTCATTCCTCATGTTTTAAAGGCGTGTAAAGACTCTCCTTTCCCCACAATGGAACTACTACTTTAACCACTGAAATGACAAGAACCCAAATTCCTTTCTCTTAAAAAATGTTTCAGTAAAGGTGATAGGCCAGAAATCTTTTGGAATATTATAGAAGAAAGACTCTCAGAGAAAGGGGTGATGGAATTAACTTATCATAGCATATTCCACCAAAACACCTGAGACCAATCTATTTCCCCTGAGAGGGTCTAAAAGACAGAATCAATCCAAGGTCTTGAGAAATACTTGGGGGAATCAGGACAGTGAGCCAACTCTTTGGAAAGAATGCTGAGAGTGTATTTTGTAGCTCAATGCTTTTGTTGAGTGGGAGACCATGTTGATGAAATGGGTTCTCTGGTTTTCAGAAGAGAAAGCAGGGACCTGGAATGGCATAGGCCAAGAAGTGACACTTCATTGGCACAAGGAAGGGGTGTGTGCCATCCATGACAGGCAACAGACCGGCATTTTTGACTTGTGACTACATTATCATGGTTTTCTTAAGTGCAAATAAATATATACCCGCCTGAAGTTTTTCTGTAAATTTTGTGTAATGAGAAAATTCCAAGCTGGCCGAAGAGCAGACCAATTGAAGAGACTTCATTGAAGTCACATCTCTTCACTTCATTCTCTGACCTGAGTCTGTTTATGAACTCAGAATAAAAGAGGAGGGTTCCTGGGTTACTTCTAGTAAGGAGTCTAAAAACTGTGGCCAATACCTAAGATGACTGTGAACTGAGTGAGAGAAATACCCAGTTAGAGTTTTCATGTGTTGCTAAACTAACATTTATTTCTGGAGATTCAGAATGTCACTATGAACTATTTGTCAGGGTGGGTGTCTTGGATTGAATCATGGCCCCCGAAAATATGCTCATCAGTTTGGCTAGGCCATAATTCCCAGTGTTGTGTGATTGTCCACCATTTTGTCATCTGATGTGATTTTTGTATGTGTTAGATACCCTATCTTTATGATGTTGATGACATGGGATTATTGGCAGTTATATTAATGAGGGAGGACTCAATCTACAGATTAGATTGTGTCTTCAGCCAATCTCTTTTGAGATATAAAAGAAAGAAGTGAGCAGAGAGACATGGGGACCTCATACCACCAAGAAAGCAGTGCCAGGAGCAGAGCATGTCCTTTGGAAGTGAGGTTCCTGTGCAGAGAAGCTCCTAGACCAAGGGAAAATTGATGACAAGGACCTTCCTCCAGAGCCAACAGACAGAAAGCCATCCCTTGGAGCTGGTACCCTGAATTTGGACTTCTACCTCTTAGACTGTGAGAGAATAAATTTCTCTTTGTTAAAGCCATCCACTTGTGGCATTTCTGGTACAGCAGCACTAGATAACTAAGACAGTGGGGATATAGGAGAGTTATTTGATAAATAAAGTTTTGTCCCAATCCATCTCACAATAGGCTTAGGGGTATCTCCAATCCATCCAATGTTTATTTCCTGAGTTCCCAAGTATAGAATTGGAAAGGCTACATTCATTAATTATCCCATTACCTACATTGGCTTCTTGACCACTTGAGCAAGGAGTTCTGATAGAAAAAGATGAATCAATAAAAAACAATACTTATTACTGAGAGAACTGCAGAGAATAGCGCTCCCACTTATATCTTGAAAGAGCCATGGGTGACTAATATCGTCATAACTCCATTTAACTCTCTAGCTTGGTTGGTTCAGAAGATGAGTAGATTTAGAAGAATGACGGAGAGTTATGGTTCATTTAATCAGGTCATGACTCCAATTGTAGGTGCTTTTCCAGATACGTCTCTTTATTACAATAAATCAAGAAACACCATAGAATTTAGTATGCATCCTTCTTGTCAGTTCAGGTCAAGTTTTGCAGCCAAATGAGTTACAAAACCTTAATTTACAGAACTTTTTTTTTTTTTTTTTTAGTTTTGATGACAGCAGACAAAAACTCTCATCTAATTTACTCAATTATTTAGTTATTTGTTCTCTTCTTTATTTAAAGATATTACCTCCTGCATATGCCTTAAATGTTATCATTTCCCAGCCTTAAATTCTAAATCTATTTCTCTTCTCACTCAATGTACCCACTTGGGTGATTTTATCCATGCCTCTGGATTAAATTTGTCTCCTGACTCTCATGAATTCCAAGTCTGTATCTCCTATCCAGGTATTTCTCATCAGCAGCAGTTCCATATACCTATTTTCCTCATTGTAATTCCATTTAACTCCACTAAAGGGAGTTCAAACAGGTCATATTCAAAACTAGACCTTATATCATTCACTCCAAACCTTATGTCAGTAAGCAGTACTCATATTCATGCTGACACAAATCCTTCAGCCAGATTACCAGAAGTTCAGCCTGCCCTGTTCAGGACCAGGAGACTCAGGATTCGAGTGCCTCTTTCACCTCTAAATTTAAGAGTCAGACTTTGTGCTACTCACTTAACATCCTTGGATCTCAATTTTATCACCTACAAAAGGATATGTTTTTCATCGGAAGGCCTAGGTTTAAGACCTAGCTCTACCATTTATTCTGTGACTTTGACCATTTTGTCATCTGTAAAATGATGATAACAAGGACACAAATCTCATGAAGTGGTTAGAAAACAGTGACAACAAAGGAGATAAAGGCTGAGAATGCATTTTGCAAAATGTGAGGCATTATACAAATGATTTCTTTTATGACTATTATTGCAGTGTTCTTTTAAAGCCCTATGACTGGCTCTACAGATGTGGAGAACAGCAACCTCGGTTACCAATCACCACCAGAATATCCTCTCTGAATCTAACAAATCAGTGAAAACTACACAAAGAGGGCATGGATCATGATTTAAAACTAAGAGGCTATGGCCATTCAGGCCAGCAGCAGAGAATCCTTGGGTCTCACTTTTCATCAACCCCAGCTGTGAAGCAGCACACTGTGTTTGGACCCATTTTAATACAGCACTTGCTCCTTGAGAAATGATCAGAGGCATTTTTGAAAGTCAAATGTGCAAGGACAGTTTCCTGAGCAAGGTAACATTCTTTATCTACTCTCCTTCCTCTTCTTTAAAGCTTTCAAATGGTGCAGCGATTTCTTTTCTTTTCTTTTTTTTTAATTTCCTTAAAGTCTTTCTTTTCATCTCCAGCACGTCTAACTCTTGTCGCATTATAATTTCACTTATTTCTATAAAAGAAACCTGACAGCTACAGAACATTTTCGGGAATAGTGGAAGGAGGGAGGGGATGTGGGGGAGTGCAGAAGCAGGCACAGAGAAGAAAAGAGAGAGACAGAGCCCTGCAGCTCTGCGCAGGGCTGGGAGTCCTCAGAGAACCCCTTTGGGTGACACTTTCTGAAAGGCCTGCATCTCTGTCATATGGCAGCACAGTTCCTTGCCTTTATTTTGAGAAGGCACCTAGAGCATTAATAGAAAATGAGATGAAATAATTGCAGCTCAGATTGCACAGACGCCTAATTTTCCCCTAGATCAACTGAATACATAGTTCTTTTACAGAGATCCTTAACAGAGAGGCTGCACACCTACATCTCCATCTGTGTTTGTTGCAACCCGTGATGTACATTTTTGTTAGAGGCAGAAATTTCTTACTAATTTATTCATTCACTTATTTCTTACCTCATTCCAAAAAATGTCTTGATGGGGTGGGAAACAAAGTCCCACTGCTTTATTTTGTTAATAGACTTTATTGTTTAGAGTTGTTTTTGGTTTACAGAAAAATCGTGCAGGAAGTATAGAGTTCCTATGTACCCTCTCTCCTGTACACTGTTTCTGCTATTATCAACATCTGGCATCCCTGTGGTACATTTGTTACAATTAACAAATCAATATTGATTATTGTCTACTATTAACTAAACTATTATTATTATTAAAAATCCATCATTTAGAGTTCCCTCTTTGTGTTGTACAGTCCTATTGTTGTTGTTGTTAAAGTGCCCTCGAGTTGGTTTATGTTTATGTTCATCTGTAGATAAAAGCATTTACCTACAGCTCATGGTTTCTCTATAACCTAAAGTTGTCTAAAGATAAACTCTCTTGAATGAATAATAATAATATTTCCCTTTATAACATTCATTTGCTTGTAGAGCTGATGCTGATCTTTTTCTTTGATAAATGTTGGAGTGGGAAGGAGATGGGATTTTCACAACTATAAACAGGAAGTTGGCAGTAGCCCTCAGGCGTGAGAATAACTATGATGATACAAAGGATGATTTACCCACCTTCAATAGATTTACGAGGGATTATTTGATCCTTTCATACATTTTTAATTGTTATTCTTTCCAAATGGAAAAGGCTATGCAGGTTTTTAACACATGAAATCAGTTTTTTTTTTTTTTTTCTTTCTAACTTGTCTTTGTAAGTCTTATCTGTACTTTGGTCTCCTCATTCTCTTAAGAATCATAATTGGTGTGATTATCCTTGCTATGAGAATAATTCACCATAGCTTCTTGACACCCTAAATGTGGAGTACAGAATTTCAAGCAGTAGGCACTGAACAGCTAAACCATTTCACTTCAAAACAGAAAAACTCATTGCCTTTGAGTCAATTCGGACTCATAGCGACACTATAGGACAGAGTAGAACTGTCCCATAGGGTTTCCAAGGAGCAGCTGGTGGATTCAAACTGCCGACCTTTTGGTTTAGCAGCTGAGTTCTTAACCACGAAATGGAAAAGCGCCCTGCCAATTGGATTCAAGTGCAATGATCCTGAATCTTTTGCAGAGTTTTACTTAATATGGTGGAGGGAAGAAATAAAGCAGCTAATATTTTACATGAGAAATAGAAGGGAAATCTTTTTAATGGTCTAATTTCCTGTTATGACCAATAAATAAAATGAAGTGAGATATCAGTATTTTGAGAACTAGATTTTTTCCCTACTGACTTATTACGTTGTCTTGGAAAATGACTGCAGTATTTTATAAATTCAGACAAGAAGTCTATAATAATGATAGTAGACTTAAACATTTGCGTTACCCATGCTCCTTTTTCCATTAGAAAGTTCTAATATTTGAATGAAATGGAATAACAATGTAGTTCTGAGTATAGATAGGTTGAGGAAACTCTGAAATTCCTAGAGGGATAGCACTTCATTTACAAAATCATAAGTTTTTATTTTATGTTTATTTTAATAATATTATGTAGTCAGTTTTATTTTTTCCAACATTAATGTAGCTTTTTTATCTGAATTCAAAAATGATCCATGAACATTACAAAAATAATGAAACAATGAAGAATATATAAAGAGGAAAATAGAATTTATCTGATTTTATCAGATAAAATAATTTTATCTTTTATTTTATCTGAATTCCTTCCATCCAGAGGTTACCAAACTGTATGCTCTGGTTAACATCCTTGCATACATATGTAATATAATATAAGCCAGGCCATGCTGCACATGATTTCTAAATTGTTTTTTCATTCAACAATGAATGGTGGTTAATAGATAACTATATAGCCACTAAAAACGACATGTCTATTCCATCATAGTAATAATTTATTTAACCAATCTTCTATTTATGGGTACTGATGTTTGCTCTTATCCTTGAGAGAACATAATCAGAGTACACTCTGGGGAATTTTCTGATTATCATGTTCAGGTTTGACCATAGACTTTTAGAGTTAGATGAGGATTTAGAGAAGATCTACTCTGACCAGCCAGGCTACAAAACCCAAAACAGTTGCCATTGAGCCGATTCCTGCTCAAAGCGACCCTATAGGACAGACACTGCCCCATAGGGTTTCCAAGGCTGTAATCTTTACAGAAGCAGACTGCCACATCTTTCTCCCACAGATGTGCTTCGGTTAACAACCAAGCACTTTAACCACTGTGCCACCAGGGCTCTTTGACCAGGCTACAAGAGAGCTTAAATTCTCTCCTCAAGGTTATAAACTTAATTAGGGACAGAGACAAAACTATCTACTGAATACATAGTATGAGAATAGCATTGTGACAAATACTGTTGTAAATTTCAAGGCAAGAGACCCAAACTTGCCTATTGGAACCTATCAAAACTGTAACAAATAAGCCGTAAGCCATTCAGAAGGGGCTTAATAATTACGTACTGATTAAATTAGAAAATATCCCTTGATACCTGAACTTTTACCGCAGTCTCCGTCTCTGCTCTATCTGTTCAGTATCCTCCTATGTCCATGCAACATGCACAATATTAGTTGTCAATCTAAGAATCAAAGGTGATTATGACATTTCCTTGTATAAAATCTTTATCTTTGTAACTATTTCTGAACCTAAGACAAAGCCAGATACAAAATTAGCACTGGCTAAAGAGTATAGATACAATTCAATCAAAATTGGAAGCCATTATTTTCATTAAATAGCTTATTAATGTATTACAAGTTTGTCTTTAGAAGTCTCATAAGTACGGTGGTTTGCAAGGTAAAAATAGAAAACATCTTGGACTTGGCTAGTAGCTATGGGGCTGGTGAGGAAAGGCCAGCTCAAGGGGATAGTGTAAGGAACCACCGGCAGGACTAAAGCATTGGGTATGCCAGTGATTTACCTGGGAGTAAATAAGATGGAAAATTTCAGAACAAAAGTACAGTGATGATTCTGGGTGTCTGAAAAATAAAGACCATTTCTTATAAATTACGAAAGCTAAAGAGAAGAAGTGTTAGAGAAAAAGTATATGATTTCATTTTAGATTCCTGGACTCTAATTCCATTCCTTTTTTTTTTTTTTTAGTACCTTTTATTCAACCTGTTCATTGCATAAAGGATGACCTGGCTTATTGGGCTGGAAAGTAAGGATGACGTGAGAGTCTTTGGGAAGTGTAATGCTAAAATATGATACCTTCTGCAATTCCTGAGACTTAGTTGTTTAATGACTGTTATAGATTGATTTGTGTCTCCGCCCAAAATATACTAAAGTCCTAGTCCCAATATCTATGAAATAGGGACTTTGAAGATGTTTTCGGGTAAATTAACATGAAGTCATACTGGAGTAGAGGGGGTGCTAATCCAATCTAGACGGTGTCCTCTTAAAAGAGAGAGAGAGAAAGAGATGGAGGGAAGAAGACCACATGAAGATGGAGACAGAGATTGGAGTGCTCTACAAGCCAAGGAATGCCAAAGATCAGCCCATCACCAGAAACTAGGAGAAAGATATGGAACAGGTTTTCATGCAGAAGCCTCAGAAGTAATCAAAACAGCCGACACCCTGATTTTGGACTCCTAGCCTACAGAGACATGAGACAATAAATTACTGTTATTATAAGATACCCAGTTTGTGGTACTTTGTTATGGCAGCCCTAGGAAACCTATACAGTGATTATCAAAAATTGAAAGATACGCTTGGCACACATGTAAGTAAACACATCTGTAGACTATTGACTGTTTTGTAAGTATTCAGAATGTATCTGTTTAATCTGTCTTAACATTTTACTGATGACATGACTTTTGCTCATCAATCTATAGCTCATTGTGTGGATTATATGTGCTATTACATAAAATACATTTAATACTGTATCTGGCATATATTAAGAGCTCAGTATACGATTAAAAAAAAAAACATTGCCGTCGAGTCGGTTCCAACTCATAGTGACCCTATACGACAGAATAGAACTGCTCCATAGGGTTTCCAAGGGGTGGCCGGTAGATTCAAACTGCTAAGCTTTTGGTTAGCAGCTAAGCTCTTAACCACTGTACCACCAGGGCTCCCAGTATATGATAGCCACTTATAAATTCAACTTTCTTCTTTTTAAAAATTTCCTCCACTCTCTCTTTTATTCCTTCCCTCTTGCTCTGATTTGCTCTTCAAACAATTACTGATGATATTAAATATGCAAAATACTGTGCTAGATGCAGGAGGAAAAATAAACTGTTTCAATATTGCAATTGTGTAAGCAGAATATAGTGTTACGTAACTTTAAAATAACTTGGTTGAAATAGAGATTAATTCCTTTGTGCATTATCCAATTCATTTGTGTAGTGTACTAACAAAAATATCCAGATATTCTTCTTACCTATTTGGTTTTTTTCCAGTTCATATCACAGCCTGATTTGCTAATTCATTCAACAGATATTTATTGAGCATCTATTCTGGATCACGTGACCACATATAGTACATGCTCAATATATTGTAGCTACTTATGAATTAAAATTTCTTCCTTTAAAAAAGAATTCCTCCCTTCTTTCTTCCTTCCTTTCCCTTCCTCCCTTTTGGCTTGGATATGACTGATTTGAACTCCATGGGAGAGCACACTGTTCAGCCCTAGGGCCTTTGTGCTTTCTTCCGTGTCTGCCTGGACTGCTCTTCCCCAGATATTTTCAGGGCTCAATCCCTTCCATCTTTCAGATATCTGCTTAAATGTCACTGTCATGGATTGAATTTTGTCCCCCTTCAAAAAAATGTGTCAACTTGGTTAGGCCATGATTCCTAGTATTGTGTGGTTGTCCTCCATTTTGTGATTGTAATTTTATGTTAAAGAGGATTAGAGTGGGATTGTAACACCCTTACTAAGGTCACTTCCCTGATCCAATGTAAATGGAGTTTCCTTAGGGTGTGGTCTGCACTGCCTTTTATCTTACAAGAGACAAAAGGAAAGGGAAGCTAGCAGAGAGACAGGGGACCTCATACCACAAAGAAAGCAGTGCCAGGAGCAGAACATGTCGTTTGGACCCTGGGTCCCTGCGCAGAGAAGCTCCTAGTCTGGGGGGGAAGATTGATGAGAAGGTTCACAGAGACAACCCTGGAGCTGATGCCCTGAATTTTGACTTTTAGCCTACTTTACTGTGAGGAAATAAACTTCTCTTTGTTAAAGTCATCCACTTGTGGTATTTCTGTTATAGCAGCACTAGATGACTGAGACAGTCACTTTCACGGAAAAGGTTTTTCTAACCACCCTATAAGAAGAGCATCACACCCCTCCCACTGCCACCCAGCAGTCCTCATTCTGTTTACTTTGTTTTAGTTTATTTTTTAATAGCATTTATCATCATCTAACATATTTTATATATTTTCACTTTTTTTTTTTTGTTTAGAGTGTCCCCCTCTATCCTCCCACCTCCACCTAGAACATGGACTTTTTCTATTGTAGTCAATTCTGTTTACTCAGTAATTACTGACTGAGTGAATGAATAAAGGAGGAAAAAAAAAAAGAATGGCAAAATCAGTTGCTGTGAAGTAAATTCTGACTCATGGCGACCCCACATGTGTCAGGAAAGAACTGGCTCCATAGGGTTTTCAAAGGCTGGTTTTTTGGGAGTAGATCACCAGGACTCTCTTCCTAGGCATGTCTGGGTGGACTGGAACTTCCAACTTTTAGGTTAGCAGCCTAGCACATTAATCATTTGTACCACCCAGAGAGTCCAAAAGAATGGCAATCATGTGTTAAACGTTAAGATGTGTCAGAGAGTATGCTAAGTACTTCGCATACATTGTTTTATTGATACTCAGAATAACCTTGACAAAAGCTTTATTATTGCCACTTTATGTAAAATCTGAAGAAATGACTGTTACAGCACCAGAAAGCATGGGGAGAGCGCCCTCTGCCTCTGGTCAGGAGGCAGGAACAAATCCCCCCAGGTTGTAACTTAGTAGTGAAAATCCAGACACTGAGAATTTTGTGTCATTTGTGTAGGTTTGATTTCAATGGAAAGACATCCTGTCACACTCCCCTTTGGGTTTTGTGCTGGAACTCACACAGACTCTCCTAATGTGATTTGGCTTGAATTATGTACTTGTTAGTCAACTGGAACTTTAACATTTCATCTGGTGCTTTGTCATATAAATAACTGTCTGCTGGACACAAGATTATATACTGGCCTGACTGCCCTTTTAAATTAAACATTACAAAATCAATAAGATATCATTAAGGATCTACCGCCTGCATGAAAAAAAAAAAAAAAAAATCCTAGACAAAATCCTCTTATGGTCGTTTCAGGCTGGGGATTGAGATGGAAAATAGATGTTTGAAGCTACCAGATTGCATAGGCTGTGTTTTTATTTTTCCTTACACTGTTTTGACATATTGATGAATTACCTCAGAATGCAAATAGTGGGTCTGACATGAATATCCCAGCTTCCCCAATTACCATAAAAACATCCTTTAAAGTATGCCAAAAGTAACCAAAGATAGGAGGCATTAAGCAAAGGTGGGAGGCAAAAGGGTGGGAACCCCCCAAAACAAAGAACAAAAATAACCCTCTTTTACAACTTAAATCAAGAAAAAATATATTGTTCTTCAATTATTACTACTAGCATCTTGAATTGAAGTCACTTGTTCCATGTGAAGTCTCTTTTCTAGTGTAGAAATGAGAGGGGGCATCTCTTCCACCATAGGGGTTGGGTATTTGACTTTATATATGTTGGAAGGAAGATCTCTGGTTAAAGCAAATAGTTATCTATAAAAATCCATTCTAATGAAAAGAGCCTCATGAGGCATATTGTGTCCATTCAACAGTTATGAGTAGCTGGTCCCCTGAAATTCTTGGTATGGTTGAAAAAGCACTAGATATAGCAATCAGTGGCAAAACTGAGATTCAGATCTACTTTCCCTACTCTATGTCCTTGCACTTCAGTTTGCCTCTCTCTCAAATGCATAGTGTTTCAGATGTTTAAGAAACAGGAGCATCAACATAAAGCCTCCCCATCCACAGATATACATGTATATTTATAAGCACATAAGAGACCCTGGATGGCATAGATTGTGAAGTGCTCAGCTACTAACTGAAAGGTTGCAGTTTTAATCTAACCAGGGGAGCTTCAGAAAAAAGCCCTGACAATCTACTTCTGAAAGATCATAGCTATTGAAAAACCTTTGAAGAGACATTCTACTCTGAAACATATGGGGTCGCCATGAGACGACTCAACAGCAACTGTTTTTCATATTTTATATACATATATATAAACAGAAAAATATACATATATTGTGTATGGCGAGGTTATATGCTATTGTTTCTAGTTCAAAAACATTATACACTAAAATATATTTATTAATCCTAATTCCAAGACTCTGTTTACACTTTGTATGATCTCTCAGAAGATTGTGGTCCACGTAAGGAAAAAGATCATGAAGTAAAAGAAAGGAAATAAATTAACAGAAGTTTTTGAAGTAGTAAAACACTGTTAATTGCCAGAGTAAACAAATTGGATTTTATCTCGATATAATTTACAAATAATTACCAACACCAATAAAGAACTAAAAATCAACTATGACCAAAATACCCAATGAATGAAAGTTAAAAAGATGATGTATACTAAGAAATGCAAGTTGAGCGTGGGTTGTGGTACAGTGAATTACTTAATATGGACCTTCTAGCCATGGCCATGTGACTCCCACAAAATAATTGGATGAGATTATGCAAATAAGGTGCTTGTGGCCCGCCAAGGGGATTGGATAGTTTTTGCAGATAAGATGCATGGAATCCTCCTGGGGATGAGACTGTGAAAACAAGGTGCATGGAACCCTTGTAGGGGATTAATCAGTTTTGCCACTCTGCTAAGCTTAAAAGAAGCCAATCCCAGAAGTGGAAAAGGGGGAACCTCACTACCATCAAGAAGAAGCAAGGAACGGAGTGTGTCTTTTGAATCCAGGGTCCCTGCACTGAGAACCTCCTAGACCCAGGAGACAGATCTGTAACACTGGAGACAGCATAAGACGGTGAGAAGCAGTGGCAAGAAAACGGCAGCAGCAGAACCAGGAGACCTTTGTGAGACGGCACAGTGGCTTCCTAGCCCATGGAGGGAGGTGGTTACAGAAATCTGAGTGCCTTCAGGCAGAAGGCTTGCTGGTGGAGTAGAGTGCCTCTGAGCACTTACTGGCAGAGCTAAAGAGCTTTGTAACACTTGCCTGAGCACAGCAGGGGCCGAGGAACAGAGAATCCAGGAAGGTGAGGGGCTGGGGGCAGACAGCCAAGAGCAGAGAGAGAGAGAGAGACAGACAGAGAGACAGAGAGAGAGAGACAGAGAGAGAGACAGAGACAGAGAGAGAGAGAGGACTACCTGAGGGCACAGCCAAGAAGAAATAAGGTAGTTAATTTCAGAAGGCACAACTAAGAGTCAAAAATGATCACCTGTAGGGAATGAGAAGAGCAGAGAGGAGGTTATATTTTATTGCTATTGACTTTTAACTATTACTGTGAAATATTTTGGTAAGAAAATATAAAGGTCCATTTTATACCTTCTAATTTTTTTTTCTTTTATTGTTGTACTTTAAGTGAAAGATTACAATTCAAGTTAGTCTCTCATACAAAAATTTATACATACATTGTAATGTGACGCTAAATGCTCTCCCTATACTGTGACAGCACACTCCTCCTTTCCACTCCTGATTTCCCATGTCCATTCAACCAGCTCCTGACCATCTCTGCCTTCTCATCTCACCTCCAGACAGGAGCTGCCCATTTAGTCTCATGTATCTACTTGAGCTAAGAAGTACACTCTTCACGAGTATCATTTTATGTTCCATAGTCCAGTCTAATCTTCATCTGAAGAGTTGGCCTCAGGAGTGGTTTTAGTTCTGGATTGACAGAGTCTGGGGGCCATGCTTTCTGGGGTTCCTCCAGTCTCAGTCAGACCATTAAGTCTGATCTTTTTATTAGAATTTGAGTTCTGCACACCACTTTTCTCCTGCTCCATCAGGGACTTTCTGTTGTGTTCCCTGTCAGGGCGGTCATTGGTGGTAGCTGGGTACCATTTAATTCTTCTGGTCTCAGGCTGATGAAGTCTCTGGTTTATGTGGCCCATTCTGTCTCTTGGGCTAATACTTTCCTTGTGTCTTTGGTGTTCTTCATTCTCCTTTACTTCAGGTGGTTGGGACCAACTTATGCATCTTAGATGGCTTTTAAGACCCCAGACACCACTTGTCAAAGTAGGATTACGCCTTCTAATTATAATTAAAAAACACAAAGACTAAGCATATCATCATGATATATCACAAACCTATAACAACAGAAAAATCTCAAAGTCTTCTAGAAGGGAAAATGGCTTTATGAAAGAAATTAGGGATAAGAACTGGACTTTTTAACAATAACATTGGAAGCTAGAAGATCATGGACATTGCTTTAATTCTTGAAGCAAGCAGTGCTTTAATTTTTGAGTGAAAAAAGAAACAATTTTAAACCTATCCTTCATTACCCAGCAAAACTATGAATCAACTCTGGTGGTAGAAAAGATGTATTTTCTACTGTGCAGACTCAAACACTTTTGCTCACATGCATTGATTTTCAGAACGCTACGAGCATGAAAACAAGGGAGTAAACCAGGATAAAGAAAAATATGTGCTCAAAAACTCAGGTATTTAATATAGAAGGTAGTTTGAACGAATTCCAAATGACAGCAATGGGAACAAAGCTATGTAATAATACTAGAGAGCAATCATCCAGAATGGAAAAAGAAGTTCAATGACTCTGGGAAGGATGACTCTAAAAAACAGCAGCAGCAACAACAACGACATGAAAACTAAGTTGATGCTTGATGTTTTATTTTGTGGAAAATTTTACTGAAAACTATTTTATATGATGAGTGAAATATATGAAAAGGTTTAGTGTTATATAGTACCTGGGTGGTGCAAATGGTTAATGTGCTCAGTGGCTAACAGAAAGATTGGAGATTCAAGTCCACTGAGAGTCACCTCTGAAGAATGGCGTGGCGGTGTACTTCTGAAATAGCAGCCATTGAAAACACTATGGAGTACTGCTCTACTCTGACACACGTGGAATCACAATGAGTTGGAACTGACTTGATGGCCACTGTGTTTTGTTTAGTTCTTTAGTATTATATAAAGAAAGAAGTAAAAAACTAAGCAAATGCAAAAATGAGGCAATCGTTTACTCCAGGAAAAAAGAAAATTATAATTACTCAAGTAACATAATACAGGAAGAAAATAGGTGAATATGATTTAAAATATTTATCTGTATAATAAGAAAGTAAATTGATAATCACTAAATATCGATTAAAACATACCAAGATACACATTATTTAGAAATTTGATGGCTTTTCTCAGAAGACATTGTTACAGAATTAAATGTTACTGTATTTGGGAAGTGGAAAGAGGAGGTAGGAGAGTGGAAACAAGAGCCTAATTTTTTTTTTTTTTACTATAGACTTTTGATTCTAAATGACTATTTGTATATAATACTTAGATAAACAAAAAATTTAAGTTATAATGTTGGTGAAAAGAGAAGTCAAAACCACACCAAAATATAAATAATAATAATAAGCAGAGGAAATATAGTTTCAGAAGTTTAAGAAGGACAGAATTAGGAAAAAAAATTAAAAGAAGATAAATGGAAAATAACTTGGTGGGAAGAGGAAAGACAAGCCTAAGGGTCTGCAGCTGGCAGATTCTCAACACTCTCCCCTTTCAGAATCTGATTAATCTGCTCTATCCTAACTTCATGGAGAGTCAGGGCTTTCAAAGTAATAGGGGTTGGGGGATCAATTAATTATCTGTAGTAGAATTTCAAGAAGCCCTGGTGGCACAATAGTTAAGTCCTCAGCTGCTAACCAAGAAAGAGGTCAGTGTTTCCAGTCCAGTGGCTCCTTGGGAAAAAAGACTTGGCAATCTGCTCCCATAAAGATTACAGCCCAGGAAGCCCTATGGGGCAATTCTACTCTGTCCTATAGGGTCACTATGAGTCAGAATCGACTTGATGGCACACAAAAACAACAGTGGAATTTAGCTCTGTAGGCTTGGACCCTACAGCTATCATGAAGAAAATCTAGTAATATTTACTAAGTCATACTATAGCTAAGAGTGAATACTGTGATTGTTTTTTGTCCTGTCATTATTTACTTATAGAAAAATAGAATTGTGCTTCAAGAAGGAATATATAGTCAACCTTGTTCAACTTTTAAAATTTACAGCCAAAGGGAATATTTCTTCTTCTAGCTTGTGGGGAACTTCACCCACCATATAAGAAAAAAAAAAAAAAAAAGTCTAAATATATATTCAGTGTCAATTCAGTGTAATCCTTCAGTGGTTTCCCAATGTTCTTGGGGGTAAAGACCCCTTCTAAGCCAGAAATTCTCTTTCCTATCTCAGAGGCCTTCGCTTGTGCTCTTTCTTTATTCTGAATGTCTGTTCCCCTTCTCTTTTGCCTAATTATTTCTACATGTTGTTATTGTTAGGTGCCATCAAGTTGAATAGACTCATACAGACCATATGTGACATGGTAAAACCACCCCATTGGGTTTCCTATGCTGTAATCTTCATGGGTGCAGATCACCAGGTCTTTCTCCCTCTATCTTTTATTAATCACCTTGAACATCATTTTCACAGAATACTTTCCAGGCCAACTTCTCCATCACACGCAGGACTAGATCAGGTCTACCAATTATTATGTCCTAGAGCACTCTTTCTCTACAAAACTCTTGCCATACATAATTTATCATATATTATTATGATTATTTGATTAATTTTTTTTTGACAATGGACTGCAAATTCCATGATAGCTAGGACTGTGCCCATTTTGTCCCACTATTGTATCCTTAGAATGTAGCATCAAAGATAGCATATCGTAGGCACTCAATAATATTTCGTAAATGAATGAATGAACAGAAACTTAGTATAAGATTTGGAAATTGTAGAATAAGATTATTAGTTGTTGTTAGGTGCAGTTGAGTCTGTTCAGACTCATAACAATCCTTTGTACAACAGAAAGAAACACTGCCCAGTCCTATGCTATCCTCACAATCATTGTTATGCTTGAGCCCATTGTTACAGCCACTGTGACAATCTGTCTCATTGAGGGTCTTCCTCTTTTTCACTTGAGTCTCTACTTTACCAAGCATTATGTCCTTCTCCAGGGACTGGTCTCGCACAATAACATGTTCAAAATACTTAAGATGAAGTCTCGCTATCCTCACTTCTAAGGAGCATTCAGGCTGTACTTCTTCCCAGACAGATTTGTTCATTCCGCTGGCAGTGTATGGTATATTTGATATTCTTCGCCAGCACCATAATTTAAACACATCAATTCTTCTTCGGTCTTCCTTATTCGCCGTCCAGCTTTCGCATGCATATGAGGCACTTGAAGATACCATGGCTTGGGTTAGGCTCACCTTAGTCCTCAAAGTGACATCTTTGGTTTTTAACATTTTAAAGAGGGGTCTTTTGCAGCAGATCTTCCCAATGAAATATGTTGTTTGATTTCTTGACTCGTGCTTCCATGGGCCTTGATTGTGGACCGAAGTAAAATGAAAACTTTGATGACTTCAGTATTTTCTTCTTTAATCATGTTGTTGCTTACTGGTCCAGTTGTGAGGATTTTTGTTTTCTAAATGTTGAGGTGTAATCCGTACTTAAGGCTGAGGTCTTTGATCTTCATCAGTAAGTGCTTCAAGTCCTCCTCTTCACTTTCAGCAAGAAAGGTTGTGTTATTTGTATGTCGCCAGTTGTTAATGAGTCTTCCTCCCAACCTGATGCAGTGTTTTTCTTCATATAGTCCAGCTTCTTGGATTATTTTCTCAGCATACAGATCGAATAAGTATGGTGAAAGGATACAGTCCTGACACACAACTTTCCTGACTTTAAATCACACAGTATCCCCTTGAGCACAATTAAGTGTTCTGGAATTCCCAGTCTTTGCAATGTTATCCATAATTTGTTATAATCCGCCCAGTAGAATGCCTTTGCATAGTCAGTAAAACTCAGGCAAATATCTTTCTGGTATTCTCTGTTTTCAGCCAAGATCCATCTAACATCAGCAATGATATCCCTCATCCCACATCCTCTTCTGAATCTGGCTTGAATTTCTGGCAGTTCCCTGTCGATATACTGCTGCAAGCACTTTTGAAAGATCTTCACCAAAGTTTTACTTGTGTGTGATATTACTGGTACTATTCAATAATTTATGCATTCTGTTGGATCACATTTCTTTGGAATGAGTACAAATATGGATCTCTTCCAGTTGGTTTGCCAGGTAGCTGTCTTTGAAATTTCTTGGCATATACAAGGGGGCACTCTCCAGCACTGCATCTGTTTGTTGAAACATCTCAATTTGTAATTCATCAATTTCTAGAGACTTATTTTTCACTAGTGCCTTTAGTGCAGCTTAGACTTCTTCCTTCAATACCATCGATGCTTGATCATATGCTACCTCCTGAAGTGGTTGAATGTCCACCAATTATTTTTAGTACAGTGACTCTGTGTGTTCCTTCCATCTTCTTTTGATGCTTCCTGCGTTATTCAATATTTTCTCCGTAGAATCCTTCAATATTTCAACTCCAAGCTTGAATTTTTTCTTCAGTGCTTTTAGCTTGAGAAATGCTGAGTGTGTTTTTCCTTTTTGGTTTTCTAGCTTCAGGTTTTTGCACCTTTCATTATAATACTTTGTCTTCTGGAGCTGCCCTTTGTCTTCTGTTCAGCTTTCTTACTTCTTCTGTTCACTTTAGCTACTCTACATTCAACAAGTTTCAGAGTCTCTTCTCATATCCATTTCAGCCTTTTTTTCTTTTCCGTCTTTTTAGTGACCTTTTGCTTTCTTCATGTATGATGTCCTTGATGTCATTCCACAACTTGTCTGGTCTTCAGAAATTAGTGTTTGGTGTGTCAAATCTATTCTTGAGATGGTCTCTAAATTCTGGTGGGATATACTCAAGATCATATTTTAGCCCTTGTGGACTTGCTCTAATTTTCTTCACCTTCAACTTGAATTTGCGTATGACTAATTGATGGTCTGTTCCCAATTAGTCCCTGGCCTTGTTCTGGCTGATGATATTGAGCTTTTCCATCGTCTTTTTCCATAGATGTAGTCGAGTTGATTCCTGTGTATTCCATCTGGTGATGTTCACATGTATAGTCACCATTTATGTTCTTGAAAAAAAGATATTTGCAATGAATAAGTCATTGATTTTGCAAAATTCTGTCATGTGATCTCTGGCATAAGTTCTTTCACCAAGGCCATATTTCCCAACTACTTATCCGTCTTCGTTTCCAACGTTTGCATTCCAATCACAAGTGCATCTTGATTGCACACTCGATCAATTTCAGGCTGCAGAAGTTGGTAAAAATCTTCAATTTCTTTGTAGTTGGCCTTAGGGGTTGGTGAGTAATTTTGAACAACAGTCGTATTAACTGGTCTTCCTTGTAGGCATATGGATATTATCCTATCACTGACAGAATTGTACTTCAGGATAGATCTTGAAATATTCTTTTGAATGTTGAATGTGACATTATTCTTTTTCAATTTGTCATTCCCGGTATAGTAGACCATATTATTGTCCAATTCAAAGTGGTCAATATCAGTCCATTTCAGCTCACTAATGCCTAAGATATTGATCTTTATGTATTCCATTTCAATTTTGACGACTTCCAATTTTCCTAGATTCATGCTTTGTACATTCTACGTTCTGATTATTAATGGATTTTTGCAGCTGTTTCTTCTCATTTTGAGTCCTGCCATAAGAGCAAATGAAATACCCAAAAGCTTTACTCCATTCATGTCGATTCTACTTTGAGGAGGCCGCTCTTCTGCAGTCATATTTTGAGTGTCTTCCAACCTGAGAGGCTCATCTTCCAACAGTATTTCAGACAGTGTTCCACTGCTATCTATAAGGTTTTCACTGGCCAATTTTTTCAGAAGTAGACTGCCAGGTCCTTCTTCCTAGTCTGTCTTAGTCCTTAAGCTCCACTGAAACCTGTGTACCATGGGCAATCCTGCTGGTATTTGAAATGCCAGTGGCATAGCTTGCAGCATCACAGCAATACGCAAGTCACCACAGTAGGACAAACTGACAGATAAGTGGTGGAGAATAAGATAGGCCTGATCAAATAAATATTGCAATCATTCTGAATTTTGAATGGAGTCATTATCCCTAAGATGTGTATTTGACTGAAAAAGAAAAAGATCATAGAATTGTAAGATTCAAAAGAATAGAGGAAATAACTCAGCTTTCATTTATTTTTCTCCTAAGAGATAATATCTAATCTTCATATTCAAGACACAAAAATAAGCATTTGAAACACAGTTGTACTTTTATTTAATGGAGTTAGTTGACTTTATGGTCTAGTTTAGCCCAATATCAAGAAGAAGGTAATAATGGAATTCCAATGAAGACACTCTAAAGAACATTATAGAATATAAAAACAAATTATTTTATTAAAACCTCAGTGCAATGTTGCAATTGATGATGGACATTTAAAAGACATTCCTTCTCATTAAAAAAAAAAAAAAAATCCTGTAAGAAAAGTCTCTTTTAGCTGTTGATTCTGAAAATGCATGGCAATTTGTCTAGTACAGCAGTTTTAACATTACTCTGAAATAAAATGTGTTTATGACTTTTGCTATATAGGATGCTTGAAGACCATTATTATAAACTCTTACATTAGTTTTATTTTCTTAGAATGATACAGTATTAAATACTACATAGAAAGAAGGTGAGAAGAGAAAAGGGAATGGAAAAGTTTACGAAGAAAAGTATCTTTTCCTCTTATGGCTCAATTTATTCATCCATTATTTCATTTAATGCTGAACATAAATCAGGAAATATTTGAATTCCTCTTTATTTATTTATTTATTTTTTGCAACTTACCAGATTATAGGTCTCAACCTCTACTATTAAATGAGCACATATTATGTAATTAAAAAATATTTTGTTACTAGAAAAATCCAAGGTCAAATGTCAACTACATACATTGAGTTAATATAGCCACTCTACCTAAGCTTTAAAGGATCCCTGGTAGAGCAATGGTTAAGCAGTCGGGTGCTAACTGAAAGGTCAGCCGCTCCACAGGAGAAAGATGTGGCAGTCTCTTTCTGTAAAGATTTTACAGCCTTGGAAACTCTGTGGGGCAGTTATACTCTGCCCTATAGGGTTGCTATGAGTAGGAATCGACTCGAAGGCAATGAGACCCAAGCTTTAGTTTTCTTCCCAATAAGATAGTAATAAGATTACCAATCTCCTGGTACTTAGTGTAGGAAAAATTTTTGAAAGACTGTTTGTAGCTTGAATGTGAAGACTTAGGTATGATTCTGGTCAAGAACAGGAATAAGAGTTATGTGACCTCTTCTAGTGCCCTGAGTGATATAATTTTATATCGTATTCTTTCAGTGCTGAAATCTAACGATTTTTTCAGAGTCAGATATGATTATTGTGACATTTCTTAATAAATTGTAATTTAATTTCAATAATGAAGCTGAGAACATCTGCATTTGTTGTTCTGTAAATAATACCTTATTTTAAGGAAAGATACCCATTGTATCTGATTTTCTAGTTTACTTGAATGCTGTTTTGAAAGCTGTTTTAAAGCTGTGGTCAATAACAGAAGAAACAGTTTGTTACCAGCTGTGTTCAATAGTTACAGGCCATTAAAATTCTCCTTTGGTATATAAGATAATATATTTGTCAGACTGACAGATATAGATATAATTTATAGATTTCTAAGGAAGCAAACAAGGAACATGCATAAATATAGATCTCTGCAGGAAGAAGACTATACAAGAACCAATGAACAGATACACTTCCAGTAGACTTTTATACTATTCTGACGTCTTCTTTGCCACATTTAATTTGACAAAGGCTTTCAGCATTTAGAATTAATGTTTCTCATTAACTTCTAAATTTAACACCAACTTGGAGAAGGCAAAGACATGATAAACAGCATCTGTTTCACAAAGCTGCTTGGTGGAGGAAAAGTTTGATAAAAGTATAATGCTAAAGTCTTTCTATATAGATGTATTAAAACACACACATACACACCCACGCTTGTATCAGGTTTCATGCTGATTGAATCCACAAGTCTGTTTCAGCTCAGCCATTATTCAAAAAAATGTTTTTATATTTGTTGTTTGTCAAATTTTATTTTAATATACCTGATAATTGTCTGAGTACAAACATTTAAATAAAAATGGAAGACCACTAGTCAAATGAATTGGAAAACTTTAACCTCACTGAAGCAAAAGAAGAACCCTGGAAATGATCAAGATATAGCTGTCTGCACAAAATGAAGTACAGATGAGATAATTATCTAGATAACTTAAGCAAAAACAATTTTTACAACTTTTTTATTGTCTTGAAGTGTCAAACAATAGTAGGAATTTTAAGGCCACAGTTACCTGTATACTTGCTTTGAATGTTTTTTCATTATGCATGTGAGATATATACCTTAAGAAATCGCAAATGATTTTTTGAATTACCAGTTCAAGGAAAAGGTAGCAAAGTACCTGGAATAAATCTTTTTGAAAGTTTTATGTCCCACGTATCTGTATTAAAATGCAAATCCAAAGGTGGTACTTTACCATTATCACTAATCATTATACTCAGCAACACACCCTACCATACTCCAAAGTAATATAATATAAAGATAACAGATTGATTGATGCATACATAGATACATAGATGATAGATAGAAAGGAAGGAAGGAAAAAAAGGAGGAAGGAAGGAAAAAGAAATAATCAAAGAATTAGTGAAGCTGATTTGGTTGGCCTGTCAATAAAAATACACTTAAGAGCTCAAAGTTTTGTCATATTCACCTAGTATATTTGAAATGGAAAGAAGCTTTGGGTTGCTTTATATTTTTTCTTACTAAGAGACATTTTGGGCACTGACTTTCTGATTACCAAAGTTTCTTCCTCTATCTTCACTACATTTTTGAACCCAGTACTAATGTGAAGAAATTTGCAAATTTAGAGGACAAAAATTTGGAATTACTTATTTTGATATAGACCTAGACAAAATGTAAAACTGTGTTGGAGATGTTACAGCAAAGAAAAAGTGTATGTTGTATGAGATAATTAACTTGGTAATAAAGGCATGTTCTAGAATTACAAAGTGGAAAAGACCCTGGAAAGGGTCTCAAAACATTATTTTGACTTGAGTCAGGACTTCATCAAAATTATCACCCTCAGAAATGGGTCAATCACCACATCTTTCAGTAAAACAACATCCCATACCCTTTGAAAAATTATTCTTTCAACTTGTTACATATAAAAAGAGAAATAAATATTTTAATTTTACTGTTTATTTAAAAAAAATAATGCCCATTTAAAAAGAAAAGAAAGGAGTAGGTTAATGGATTGTGGCTATTACAACCTGAAAGTAAAGTATTTTAATATGTTGCATTTTTAGAATTTCAATATTTTTCTGTTTATACCAATAGACAAAATCAATAAAATTCTAAGATTATTAGAGTGGAATGTCAGAAAAGCAACTTGACATAACTTTAAAAATAAGATATTTATGCTTCCATCCCAGATAGGATAACAGTTCCATGATTACTATTCCACAGAAACAACTAAAAATAAAAAAATAAAAAAGGACAAGATATATGAAAACTGTCTTTGAAGAAATTGGACATCAAGCAATAAAGGAAAATAATTCATGAAAGACAAGAAACAAATGATGTGAACCCTAGGATTCCCCAACTTACTGCCTAGTGAGAATTTCCAGGAGATGGCATAAGAACCATGGTAGTACCTAGCCAGAAGTCTCTCTGAGTTGAAGGAATAAAGTAGAAATCTGGGTGGGAAAGGTGTCTGATACTCACAGGACAGATTTTCAGAGAGGAAAGAGGTACAGAGAGAGAGGAAGAGAACAAGCTCTGGAGATCTGCAGATTTTCAGGTGAGTACTGACCAGTACATGCATGTGAGAAAACTGAGGCTGGGAAAAGAACCATCAGAAATATTATAAGAGAAAATCCTTTGGGTTCACACATGGTTGAGAATAATTCTTTTTCCCACAGGCCATAGTAGAAAACCTCATAATTCATGGGGTATCATGTAGCGCATCCAGAAGAGCTTTATTTCAGTAGTGGGGGATTTTCATCCTACACTAAATACTGCTCTAGTCCCACCTAACAACCTGAAAAAACAAGGCTTGAAAGAATCAAAGTTTGCCAGTAACTTAACTGTATCATGCTAAAAACAGACTGTATCAAGTCTATTTCTAGGAATTAAAAAATGTACAGCACATAATGAAGTAAAATTCACGGTATTTTCTATCCAATAGAACATGACTAGATATGCAAAAAAGCAAAAAATTATATTTCTTATAATAAAGAAAATCATCACTCCATCAAAACTAACTCAGAAAGGCACAAATGACAGATTAAGTTGACAAAGGCATTAAAATAATTACTATAACTGTATTCAGTGTGGTCAGGACACTGTAGGAATAATTGATAATGATAAATAGAGGTATAAAAGATTTTAAAAAGAACCAAATTGGACTTCTAAAGATAAAAAGTACAATGTCTTAAATGAAAAATCCACCATAGGAATTAGCACTACATTATACATTGTAGTAGATAAGATTAGTAATCTAGGAGATATAGCTATAGGAACTATAGCATACGAAGTGAAGAAAGAAAAAGACTGAAAAAAAAAGAAAAAGAACAGAACATTATAATCCATGAGACAATTTCAAACAGCCAAATTAGGTTCTTTAAAGTGAAGGTGAGAAGGAGAAATGGAGGGAAAATATCTGAAGAAGTAATGAAAAAAATAAGAAGAAATTTTTTTTTTTCAAATTTGATGAAAACGATAATTCCACAGATCCCAAAACCTCTGATTAAACACAAAAGCAAGGACAGGAATTACAGCAGACTCCTCATCAGAAACAATATAAGTCAAAAGGCAGTGGAGCAATGACTTCAAAGTACTGAAATAATCTTTTTTAATGCCGTCAGCCTAGAATTCTATATAAAGTGAAATTATCCTTTAGAAAAAAGGCAAACCAAGACTTTTTTAGACATAGAAAAGCTGAAAGAATTTAACCCAGGAGACCTACACTATATGAAATGTCAAAGACAGAAGGAAAATGTTAAAGGATGAAAATATAGATCTATACAAAGACATGAAAAACACCAGAAACTGTAATTACATATATAAATATAAAACACTATTTTTAAATTATTTAAATATTTTTAAAAGATAATGGACTGATTAAAGCAAAAATAATTGGTTTATTACATACGTATAAGTAAATGTATAACACACTAATACAAAGAGCAGTAGAACAGAAATTAAATTATATCATCAAAGATTCTTATCTGTGAAGTGATATAAATCACTTGAAGGTAGAATGTGATGAATTAATGACACTCTATAAATCCAAAACTAACTTATAAAATACCACACTAAAATTATAGATAATAGGCCAAAAGGAGTCCCTGAGTGGTGCTAATGGTTAAGTGCTTAACAACTAACTGAAATTTTGGTGGTTCAAGTCCACCCGTGTGATCTAGTTCTGAAAGATCACAACCAATGAAAACCCTATGGAGCACAGTTCTACTCTGCCACACATGAGGTCGCCGTGAATTGGAATCAACTAGATGGTAACTGTTTAGTATGCCAAAAGATGAAAATTATATGAAATTATAAAAAATATTCAATTAACTCAAAAGAAGGCAGAAAAAGAGGGGGAAAAGAATAGAATGGGCATATTTAAACAAAATAGCAAGTTTTAAATTCAACCTTATCAATAATCATATTAAATGAAAGGATCCCATAGCTGTTGTCACATATTACCACAAACTGGGTGACTTTAAGCGGCAGACATTTATTCTCTCACAGCCTGTAGCCGAGAAGTCCAAAATCAAGATGGCAATAGGACCATGTTCCCTCTGAAGACTCTAATAATCCTTCCTTTCCTCTTCCAGCTTCTAGTGACCACAGGTGTTCCTTGGTTTATGGTAGCATAACTCCAATCTCTGCCTACTTTCGTCTTTCACGTGACCTTTTTCTCTGTGTGTTTCTCTGCGACTTATTTTCTTCTGTGGTTGGGTTTTGGGCCCAATGTAAATCCAGGATAATTTTATCTTGAGATACTTAACTGATTACATCTTTCAATATTCAGTTTACAAAAAAAGGTCACATTCAGAGGTTCTAGGTTAACATGAATTTTAGGGGCATACTAGTCAGCCCACTTGGATTTTATCTGGTGGGCGAAGTTCTCCTAATTTATCCTGCAAGATTTCTAACTATGGTGTGTAGCATATCCTGGAGAGATGAAAGGTGAGCGATCAAGGGATTAGCTAAATCACTTCAGTAGAAATCCAGGCCAGGAGAGCATTGATGAAGCCCTGGGTTTTAGTGGTGTCAGCTGGCAATTCCCAGGACACCATTAAAAACAATCTATTGATAGAGCAAAGCTGAGTTTGTTGCTGACTTCAGTAAAAGAAACCATTACCTTGATAGATTTCTAAGTAGCTTCTTAGAGTAAGGAAGAAAAAAAGGCAAGAAATTTACAAATGTTTCGAGGTGGTTTGGTAAAGGCAAGTTTTTCAGTGGTATGTGTGGGAACTAATAAGGATTGTGTGTAGTTCATGACAAAATGGTGTGGAATTGACGGACAAAGCCAGGTGAGTGTTTTTAAGTAATCTCTAAGATTTGAAAGTCTGATAATCTTAGATGAGCAATTCATTGGCCTGGGGGCTTCTTAAGTATTCTGTATGTGGATTAATAGATTTTGGGAAGATTTATGAAATAAAGTTTCTTGCAACTTCATATTCTTGGGTAAGAGTTTCCTGAAATAATAAGGGCATGCTAATATCCATAGTTGGATAGTACGTCATGTTAATGTCAGCAATAATCTATATGGTTGCAGATGATTTTGGTTCTCAGTGCTGGCGATGGTTAAATAAAGGAAAGATCAGGTAAGAAACAAGATTTTACAGGTGATCTTATATGGGTAAAATTAAGACATTTGAGGGTTGATATTTTGAAAACACTGACAAAATGGTGATGTTAGAATCATAATTTGAAGGTAAAAAGTGTTCACAATAATTATAGTGTACAAAGGCTTTTGAAGCAAATGTTATTCGATTTAGGTTACCATAATTCTTCAAAATTCAAGCTATACTTACTAATATAATTGTAACATATGACCAAAACAGCCTTACTCTCAGCTTGTCTAAACTTTAGGGAGGATTCCTCTTGACTCTAGGCCCTTGACCTCCCTTTCTCCCTGGCCTTACAGAATTCAGATGGAATGTATTCCATCTGGCCTTACCAGTAAACCCGGGAAGGAGATAACACCATACAATTGGTACACTTCATTGCTTAACTTCCCACTAAAATCCTTCACTCCTTCAGTATTTTTCCACTAGCTTATTCTAGTCTTTCAAAACCATTCCTTACTCTGCTTCAACAGAGTTGAGATCAGATTTAGTTTCAATCTTTTTCCCCTATTGCAATAGTATTTCTTTCTCTGTTGTTTGCAATAATTCTTACTAATAAAGCTATCTTTGTTTTAACTTTGTCTGGTGCAATTTTTTCTTTGACAAGTATTTTAGTAACTTCAAATCATTTTAGAAAAAAATACATATATATATATAAATTGTTATGCACTAAAATTCAAATTATATTGGTTATCTATTCATAGTAAAGTGTTCATATATGTGATTACAAAGTGAAATCTCTCTTTTCTAAATGCCTGACATTTCTATACTAATTCATAAGACTCTTGTTTTGTGTTAGGTTAACTATGCGGATAACTCTTTCTCCCCATCTAGATTGTGTGTTCCTTGAGGGCTGAGATGCTTTGTATCCACCATTAATTTATTACCCTTAGCAAAGATTTATGCCTTGTGCATACTTAATGCTCAGTAAACATTTACTAGATCACAAAATGTTACGGATGGAAAAGATTTTACATGTCCACTCCAAATCTCATTATACAAGTGGGGATATAAACTGCTATAAACAAATTACTATACATTATAAATTACTACTGAAAAAGCTAGCTATGATAACAATTTCTAAACAATGCATTAAACACCTAATAGACAGCTAATCAGTTTGTTTTAGATATTTAAAGTTATTTTTAAAAATTGAATAACAGACTTTGATCCTACGGATTTGTCCTTAGATCTTAAAAGCACAATAGTTGCAAAGAGTTTAAATCAGCCTGAAAGATAAATATCTTCAGGGGTCTGGGCCATTCCAGTGCCAAAAAGCCCGTTCCATTTTATAACACAAAAACTCTGTCTTCTTTTTTATACCAGCAATTATGTTTTCAGTAGGTTACATCTAAGACAAATCAATACATTCTTTTTAATAAATGGGGGCATTGGAAAAAGTTACTTGAAAAAAAAAGTATAATTTACTTGCTTCCCTGTTCCAAAGTGCATTCCTTCTCCCATGGGTGAATTCTAACCATTATAAAGTCTTGCCATGTGAACCTAACAATTGTATGTTAAAAACCTCTTAGCTCTTTTGTTTATCAAGAATTGTTTGTAAACGGTAAGCCAATCTATTTTAAAGACCACGTTTATTGATTTTTTAAAAAAATTCCCCACCCTAAGATTTACATAAAAAAATGAATCATGCAAACCAGCTCAAGTTTACAATATTTGTAACACAAAGATTTCTGTCAAAAAAAAAAAAAAAAGTTGGAAATAACATGCTGTTTGCAATGTAATTGTTACTATTCACTAAAGCAGAAAAGGCAAATGCTGAGAACTAAAGAGCTGACAGCCTAGTCATTTAAAACTACAGGTTGTCTCAGGAATGACAATGGTTTTGCAATTCAGCTCAACCCATGCCGAGAAGTTGCTAGCTCTAGATACTGGAGAATATTTAACACTTTAGTTGAATAGTTTTCTTTCTTTCTCTTTTTCCTCAGAACATTTCAACTAAGGAAATCTTAGCCACTTTTTTATGAAGCATATGAAATATTCAGATGGACCCTGGACTTCTCTACAGAGAGCTTTTGAATTCTGAATTTTTAATGAGCACATTCGTTTTAATGTGTATGATCAACAGGGCTGTACAGCCCAGAAACAAATTGTTTTCTTCTGCTAGGAAAAAAGAATAACTGAAATATACAGCTATATGTTTACTGTGTGTAATTGTTAAGAATCCACATTTTTGCTTAGTTTTAAAAAATTTATACTTATACACTATTCTGTGTCTATTCTGAGGTTGAAGTCTCCCTTATTGATGGATCTGATCTGATTCTAGTGCTTCTTTGTCCCCTTTTGTGTGACCCTCTTGTCCCCAATGGCAGCATTACCTTGAGTGAATTCAGTCTCATTTGTGATTCCCTCATTTGTGTTGCAGCAGCCAAAGAAGATCCGAGTGGCTGGTCAGTTAGTATTTAGCTCCTCTCTTTGTGACATATTGCCCTTCTGATTGTACACAAGGAAAAGATCAAGATACAATAGCCCACTCTTTGTTTAACCTCCTCTTTTTGTGTCCCTGTTTCTTTCTTAACCTTTGGGCTCACAGCTACTCAAAGACCAGAGAGACAATGCTTACTGACTACTTTTCCTCTGTATTAGCCTGAATTCAAAGGCTTCTCAGATATCATCTAACTGTCCAGCACTTCACAAATGAGAAAACTGATGGTCAAGACGTTATATTTCTACTTAATGGCAGAGTCAAGATTAGAAACCAACTTCTTTTAATTTGAATTAAGGGTTTTTTTACTAGATCATATTGCCTCATAAAAGCGTATGTTTTCAAAAGATTTATCCTCTTGCTTTGTTAATGCTTTATGCATTGCCAATGTATTGAATTGCCTTTAACAATATAACATTTCTCACGCTTGGTGTTCCTTTATCAGAGATGCTAGAATAGAGATATCAGACACAGATGAGTCAAGACCTGCTCTCCCACTTACACGCAACCTCTCACCCACTCAATCTTAAATATTGAAAAGAGAGTTTATGGGTATTAATAGAATAGTATTTAATTATCACAAATTGTAAGTATAATACTATAATATCCCTGCAAGAGTTGTTATAAAAATCATTAAATTAATTGCTTTGTATTTTTAACTTCAGACCTCATCAAAATACTGGAAAAGCAAAATTAAAAAGAAAATCACCAACATAAGCTTTGGAGACAAAATAGGCTCTGAGGAATGCAATATATGTTGGCTGATTGTTTCTGGAAAAAAATCCTTGCCAAGTGTGATTGGATTTGTAAGTGTCAGAGTTCAAAGTCAATAGAACTTGATACTGACACTTCCTATAACAGAATAAAAGCTCAGCATACTGCTTATCAGATCAAAAACAATGTAAACTGGACTTATCTGGATTTTGGTACATTACCAAGATGGGATATTTTAGCATTTTGTAGTGACAAATGATGAAACCGTTGTTACCATTCTTTTTTTTTAGGAAAAACTGATCTTTAAATAACATTCAAAACAATTGGCATTGTTTTACAGATTATAAACGAATGACTCTTAACCTATGAAATTTTTTGAAAAATAAAATTTCTCTTTTATTGTAAGCACTATTATTTATCCCCCCCTTCTTTATTTTTGTATATATTTTCTTGCCTTCAGCTGGTAATCCTTCTTTGAAATACCATGGAAACAAGCAAAAGGGCCTCATTAAACTTTCCTTGCAAGAGAAAAATTGAAAAGAATTTTTAAATTGTAGAGTAGATAAAAATAACACATTTCCTCTAGGGGTGATTAGATTGTCCTTTTAAATTCTGTAAAGAAAGAGACACCAGAGTTGGCAAAAAAAGAACTATGTGAAACCTGTGACAATTTTTAAAAACTGATGGTTTATATTGTATTTCTTGAATAAATGCTGAAAATAAACATTCTCAATTATGTTTCATATTTAGTATTAAATATCATTTCAGGTATACTGTGAAAGTAAAAATAACTATTTCTGATAATGCATAAGCTTAATCATGAGCAGCATGAAAGGACTTTTCTAGTAACAAGTTGTATTTGCATAATACCTTTCCTAAGGAGAAGGGCTTTATGGGAAAAAACAAACTTTATTTAATTTTATTCTACAGTGTCTCATGAGTTAGACAGGCAAGGGGTATATTTCTTAGTCAGATGAGACTAGAATAATATAGAGCTGTATGTAACCTGTTTCAAAATGTGAGCAAAGTTACTACTGAGAAAGGGTAGTGAATCCTCTGGTCTTGTAATGGTCAAAGGATAAAGAAAATCATTTCTTTTTATGGGCATTTTAGCCCCTCAAAAAATGGAAGCTAAAATCGACACGTTTTTATCTTATTAAGGATTGACACTTTCACAGAGCTTGGAACTTGCAAAGGAAAGAAAACGCTAGCTTTGAGGACTCGCCTTCATTTATTCTTCCACTGCCAGGGTAGGCTTAATCAATGCGTCTCAGAACGCACAAACATCACAGTCGGTTAGAATCTCCCCTTCTTTTATTCTGCCAGCTTGTACTGTGTACTCTTAACTAAGGTAGCAACTATTTAGGAACGTGTCCTGAATGAAACTTCCAATCTTTGAAAAACTGAATGATGTGTTTAAAGGCAAACTGTAAAGTGAAAGGATTATTGATTTTCACTGAGTTAGTATTTTGTACATTGAAATCCACTTTAACAAACAGCAATCAATATATGACTCTTTGCAATTGTTGTTGTTGTCCTTTTACTAAAACATGGATGTAATTCATTTAGCAACCTGTTCATTTCCTGTCTGTCTGGATTGAAAGGTTTCTATGTTAGTGATATACTAATTGAGGTACCAAAAGGGGATCCTGGAACCTCCAACATATTGATTGAGCACAAGTGCTATGAGGTGCTACATGAAAGGCCCTAAATATAACGTGCACATGCCAACTAATCATCTAAATCTAGACAGTATTGTTAAGCTTCAGCAATTGAAGACTACTTCCTGAGAGCTGAGAACCTGAGTTTTATTGTATTCTTAGTGCAATGTAAAAAGAACATGAGAAAATAAAAGCAAAAACCAAACAATTGCCACCAAGTCGATTCTGATTCAGAATGGTCTCCAGATCACATCGATTGCATTTGTATCACAATAACTTAAATCTCAACCTAGCTTAAATTAAATAAGGTTATTTAGAGTGACTGATAATGCCTGAAATAAATAAAGTATTTAAATACATTCAAGTTTTCTTTCTCTTATATAGTTTTCTTTTTTGTCTTGTCTACTTACAGTCTCTATTCACTTGGGCCCTGAAATCCCTTTGCGTGGATAAAACATTCCTCACTAAGCTACAATACAATGAAATGATAACCATATTACAGTAGATAACACTTCTACAACAAAAAGACAATCCAGTTAAAAAACCGGCAAAGGAAATGAACAGACATTTCACCAAAGAAGACATTAAAGTGGCTAACAGACACATGAGGAAATGCTCGCCATCACTAGCCATTAGAAAATATAAATCAAAACCACAGTGAGATTCCATCTCACCCCAGCATTACTGGCCCGAATCAAAAAAAAAAAAAAAACCAGAAAATAACAAATGTTGGACACGCTGTGGGGAGATGGGAACTCTTATGTACTGCTGGTAGAAATGCATAATGATACTACCATTTTGGAAAATGATACGGGCACTTCCTTAGAAAGCTAGAAATAGAAACACCATCTGATCCAGCAATCCCACTCCTAGGAATATATCTTAGAGAAATAAGAGTCATCACATGAATAGATACATGCATACTCATGTTCATTGCAGCATTGTTCACAATAGCAAAAAGATGGAAACCACCTAGATGCCCATCAACATATGAATGGATAAACAAACTATGGTACATACACACAATGGAGTACTACACAATGATAAAGAACAATGATGAGTTTGTGAGGCATCCCATAACATGGATGAATCTGGAGGGCATTATGCTGAGTGAAATAAGTCAATCACAAAAGGACAAATATTGTATGAGACCACTACTATAAAAACTCGTGAAAAGGTTTACACACAAAAAAAAACAATCTTTGATGGTTACAAGGGAGGGGAGGGGTGGGGATGGAAAAACACTAAATAGACAATAGATAAGGTGTAGCTCTGGTGAAGGGTAAGACAGTACACAATACTGGGGAAGCCAGCACAGCTTGTACAAGACAAGGTCATGGAAGCTCCATAGACACATCCAAACTCACCAGGGCCTGAATTGCTGGGCAGAGGGCTGTAGGGACCATGGTCTAGGGGAACATCTAGTTCAATTGGTATTGCATAGTTTATAAAGAAAATGATATACATTCTAATTTGGTGAGTAGCGTCTGGGGGTCTTAAAAGCCTGTGAGTGGCCATCTAACATACTCCACTAGTCTCACCCCTTCAGGTGCAAGGGAGAATGAAGAAAGCTAAAGACACAAGGGAAAGATTAGTCCAAAGGACTAATGGACTACAACTACCATGGCTTCCACTAGACTAAGTCCGACATAACTAGATGGTGCTCAGCTACCACCACTGACTGCTCTGACAGGGATCACAATAGAGGGATGGACAGAGCCGGAGAAAAATATGGAACAAAATTCTAATTCACACAAAAAGACCAGACTTTATTGGCCTGACAGATACTGGAGAAACCCTAAGAGTATGGCCCCCAGACACGGTTTTAGCTCAGTAATGAAGTAACTCCTGAGGTTCACCCTTCAGCCAAAGATTAGACAGGCCCATAAAACAAAATGAGACTAAAGGGGCACACCAACACAGGGGAAAGGACTAGAACACAGGAGGGAACAGGAAAGCTGGTAATAGGGAACTCAAGGTCAAGAAGGGAGAGTGTTGACAATGTCGTGGAGTTGTCAACCAATGTCATAAAACAATATATGTACAAACTGTTTAATGAGAAGCTAGTTTGTTCTGTAATCCTTCATCTAAATTACAATAAAAAAATAACTACATAGATATATGTACTATGAAATAGGATAAACTTTTTTTATTAACTAATGATTAAAGTTATATTGCTTCTTTTTTTTTTAATTCTCCAATACATGACGGTCTCTACAAGTCTTGATAATAGAAGAAAAAAAATGTACTGAGTCTGCTCTTCATTTATTTTAAACTTGTGGAGAATTTTCATCCTCAGTTTTGTAGTCTAATGCCCAAAAGAGAATACTAGTATTTTTTAAAATTTTTGTGTTTGACATTGCAAATCTACAAGTTTAACATTTTAAATTTACTTTTTTTTTTTTTAACATTTGTAAAGATAGCCAGAAGAAGAGACATTAGCAGTCTATCGGGACTTGCAGAAGAGGGAAATACCTTGACACTTACATGTGTATATCAAGGAAATGTGTGATCATGTGGAGTTACTTCACCTACAAGTGGGAAGTGAGGTAGTAAATAATGTTGTTCCTATACTAATTTTGACGTGATTGCATTTACATAATTAAGATGTATTTCTCAGAATTGTTCCGGTTCTTTCATTGATATATCACTTTTTATACGTGTGCGTTGAAAGACACACACACACGTAGTTACACACACATGCTGCATGGTGAATTTATTTAATTGTCAATATATTATTAACTTTACAATAAATGTCATTTTTGTAATTCATCCATTTTGGTCTTGATCTCAAACAGTAGAATAGATTCTATGAGAAAGAAGCACAAAGAACTAAGAAAGCTGAAAGGAGAAAAGTTGGGAATCAGGAAAGGTTTTAGGAAGAAAATCATATCTAGAAGAAGGAATTAGTTAAGTAGAAAGAGACAGACTAAGGGGAGAGTGGTGGAGTGTGTTAAGTAGAGGGAACAGATTGATACAAGGTGAGTGGGCATGAAAGAGCATGACCTGGGGGTAGAGTAATGGTTGGGAACTGGTTATAGATGAACTGGCAGGGCCTACAGGGGAGATTAAGGAAGCAATTGCAGAGTTTGGATCAGACTATGGCCTTTCCCTAAATGTCCTGTTCACCACTTCTCTGTCAAATATTCACTCATACTTTAGGAATTGGTTATAGGATCACTTCTGCTATCTTCTTGAGGTAAAATCCACCTTCTGTGCTCCTGAATTATTTTGTTCGTAGCAGGTAGTGGAAAAAAAAAATTCACCCAGAATATACTGCATCTGACTTGTTATAATTAAAATTATTTGCCCTTGAAATCTTTCCATGTCTGCAAGTATAGAGCTACTGCACTCTTTAAAACTGCTGCGTTTATTTCCAAACAACTTCATTAATGCTACATTTTTGAACATTCATTTGCAAGTCAATATATTCTTTCTATTCTTCTTGTCCTTAAACAATTAACTAGGTTGGACATGCTTTCTGTTATTTGTCTTTTCATATATTTATTTTCCATTAAGTTGTTTAATATGTTT
>NW_004444003.1:7548067-7549750 GCF_000243295.1 Trichechus manatus latirostris
GGTTCGTATTGTGTTTATGTCATGTATTAGGGCTCCTAGTGTTGTCCCTATTTTTTCTTCCATGATCGTTATCGTTTTCAATTTTATATTTAAGTCTATGATCCATTTTGAGTTAGTTTTTGTGCATGGTGTGAGGTATAGGTCTTGTTTCAGTTTTTTGCAGATGGATATCCAGTTATGCCAGCACTATTTGTTAAAGTTACTGTCTTTTTCCCAATTAATGGACTTGGGGCCTTTGTCAAATATTAGCTGCTCATGGGTGGATGAGCTTATATCTGGATCCTCAACTCTGTTCCATTGGTTTATGTATCTGTTGTTGTACCAGTACCAGACTGTCTTGACTACTGTGGCAGTATAATACGTCCTAAAATCAGGTAGTGCAAGGCCTCCCACTTTGTTCTTCTTCTTGAGTAATGCTTTATTTATTCGGGGCCTCTTCCTTTCCATATGAAGTTGGTGATTTGTTTCTTCATCTTATTAAAAAATGCTGGTGGAATTTGGATGGGGATTGCATTGTACCTGTAGATTGCTTTGGGTAGAATTGACATTTTCACTATGTTAAGTCTACCTATCCATGAGCAAGGTATATTTTTCCACTTATGCAGGTCTCTTTTAGTTTATTGCAGTAGAGTCTTGTAGTTTTCTCTGTATAGATCTTTTACATCTCTGGTTAGATTTATTCCTAAGTATTTTATCTTCCTGGAGGCTATTGTAAATGGTATTGATTTGGTGACTTCCTCTTCAAGGTCCTCTTTGTTGGTATAAAGAAATCCAACTGATTTTTTGTATGTTTCTCTTGTATCAGGATACTTTGCTGAAATCTTCTATTAGTTCCAGTAGTTTTCTTGCAGATTCTTTGGGGTGTTCTGTGTCTCAGATCATATCATCTGCAAATAGAGATACTTTGACTTCTTCTCTACCTATTTGGATGTGCTTTGTTTTTTTTTTCTAGCCTAATTGTTCTGGCTAGGACCTCTAGCACAATGTGGAATAGTAGTGGTCATAGAGGGCATCCTTGTCTGGTTCCTGTTCTCAAGTGGAATGCTTTCAAAGTCTCTCCATTCAGGATGATGTTGGCTGTTTGTTTTGTATAAATGCCCTTAATTATATTAAGGAATTTCCCTTCTATTCCTATTTTATTGAGAGTTTTCATCATGAATGGGTGTTGGACTTTGTCGAATGCCTTTTCTGCATCTATTGATAAGATCATGTGGTTCTTGTCTTTCATTTTATTTATGTGATGGATTACGTTGATTGTTTTTCTAATGTTGAACCATCCCTGCATACCTGGTATAAAACCCACTTGGTCATGGTGAATTATTTTTTTGATATGTTGCCGATCTGCATTGGCTAGAATTTTGTTGAGTATTTTTGCATTAATGTTCATGAGGGATGGTCTGTAATTTTCTTTTTTTGTGGTATCTTTACCTGGTTTTGTTATCAGGGTTATTCTGGCTTCATAGAATGAGTTTGGGAGTGTTCCATCCTTTTCTATGCTCTGAAATACCTTCAGCAGAGGTGGTGTTATCCCTTCTCTGAAAGTTTGGTAGAATTCTCCAGTGAAGCCATCCGAGCCAGGGTTTTTTTTGTTGGGAGTTTTTTAATAACCTTTTCAATCTCTTCTTTTGTTATGGGTTTATTTAGTTGTTCTACCTCTGTTTGTGTTAGTGTAGGTAGGTAGTG
>NW_004444003.1:7558594-7568958 GCF_000243295.1 Trichechus manatus latirostris
GGCCACGGGAAGCAGAGGAGCAAATGAACAAAAGCCCTGGGATCCCACCAGCGTGGCAGCCCAGACCTGGAAGCAGCTGCACACCGGAACGGAGCCCCACAGCCCTGCAGGAAAGGGCAAAGACGGCGCTCGGAGCCAGGCACCCGAGCAAAAAAAGCAGCGAGAGGCAAGCGAGAAACCAAAAGAAGCAGAAAAAGAAAAAAGAAAAAAAAAAAAAAAGCAACACCAGCAGCCAACAAACGGCACTCAGAGAGCCGCCCACCTGGGCGTGCAGAATCCAAGCAGCCGGCGCCCCCCAGTGAAGAGACCGCGGCCACGGGAAGCAGAGGAGCCCGAGCCGGGGCAAAGAGGGGTGGGGGGTGGGAAAGCTCACAGCGCAAATTACCGGCTGTTTTGTCTCCCACTGGATGCTCCGTGAGGCTGCTGTCTCGTACCCCATTTGCTGGTCTCCGATAGGAGTCCAAGATGGTGGATCCGCGCTGCGTTAGCTGGTAGGGGACCTCTGCATGAATCTCTCCTCGCTCTCCGTTCTCTTTCAGTATTCTCACTCCATTTGGTGCTCGGCTGAGTTCTTTATCTCTTCATTTGATGTTCTAGGGTTTCGGGATTGTTGATTCTCTGTTTGGCTTAGTTTTTCAGATCTTTGCTGTGGAGGGACAGCGTGGTGCTTCTGCCTAGAGCGCCATCTTGCCGGCTCCTCTCCCAATGTCTGTATTTTTTAAGTTTCTCTTTTTTGTTTTAATGTTGCCCTTTTTTATATATTGATATCTCTGTTTCCCTGTTTTCAATGTTTTAGCTTTGATTTATTTTCAACTTCACTATCTGAGTCAATCTCTGGTTGCTCTGTCCTGTGTTCTAGTCTTGTGTTGTTATCTGGTGTTATTGATTATCTAACTGTAGGACTCCCTTTAGTATTTCTTGTAATTTTGGTTTGGTTTTTACAAATTCCCTGAACTTCTGTTTATCTGGAAATGCCCTAATTTCACCATCATGTTTGAGAGACAGTTTTGCTGGATATATAACTCTTGGCTGGCAGTTTTTTTCCTTCAAGGCTTTATATATGTCATTCCATTGCCTTCTTGCCTTCATGGTTTCTGCTGAGTAGTCTGAGCTTATTCTAATTGACTCTCCTTTGTAGATGATTTTTCTTTTATCCCTAGCTGCTCTTAAAGTTCTCTCTTTATCTTTGGTAAGTTTGATTATAACATGTATTGGTGACTTTCTTTTGGGATCTACCTTATGTGGGGTTCGATGAGCATCTTGGACAGATATCTTCTCCTGTTTTGTAATATCAGGGAAGTTTTCTGTCAACAAATCTTCAACAATTGTCTCTGTATTCTCTCCTATCCACCCCGTTCTGGTACTCCAATCACTCATAGGTTATTTCTCTTGATAGACTCCCACTTGACTCTTAGAGTTTCTTCATTCTTTTTAATTCTTTTATCTTATTTTTCCTCAAATAAGTTGGCGTCAAGTGCTTTATCTTCAACGTCACTAATTCTAACTTCTACTGCCTCAGTTCTGCTCCTATGACTTTCTATTGAGTTGTCTAATTCTGAGATTTTATTGTTAATCTTCTGGACTTCTGATTGCTGTCTCTCTATGGATTATTGCAGCCTATTAAATTTATCATTATGTTCTTGAATAAATAACTTTTTTAAGTTCTGCTACTACTTTGTCTGTATGTTCCTTGGCAATTTTTGCATTTTATAGAATTTGCTTTCTAATTTCTAGAAGAGTTCTGTATAGTAATCTTTTGTATTCTGCCTCTGGGAATTCCAAGAAATTCTCTTCCTCCAGAGAATTTATTGATTCTTTATTTTGGGAGCTTGCTGAAGCCATCATGGACTGCCTCTTTATGTGATTTGATATTGACTGTTGTCTCTGAGCCATCAATAAGTTATTATAATTTTATTTTATATTTGTTTAGTGAGTCCTAGCTTCTTGTTTTCATATGCCCCAATAGGCTGCTCATATGCACTAGTTTGATTAACGTCACGTCACCAGGTAGTTAGTTCTGTAACTAAGTATGTGCACACAAGAGTCCATTAAATTTTCTTGTATGGGTTCAGCTCAGGTGTCCAGGCAGTCGGTCACCAAGTGTGTAGTGCAGGCTCTTACCTACAGTCTTAGAGAGGCATGGGTGATTGGTGCAGGCACTGGTATCTGGCTGTGGTAGGGATCACACACTGAGACAGGCAGGGGGCTGACGGCTGCCCCTGAGGGTCTGAAAAGAAAGCGTGTCCCTCTTCCTTAGGGCTAGTAGGTAGGTGAGTTTTACAGCCAGACTGTGAGCATCCCACTCCGTTGGCTTTAAAGACTTGAGGGAACCACTTTTTCTTGACTCCTGTAGCAGGTGACAAGGTGGCTTAGTCAACACCACCAGTCCTCAAGCCCCTGTTGTGGATCAGTAAAAGTGCCTACTTAAGGGGCAGGGCTGTTTTGAGGGTCACAAGTCTGCCACTTCACAGCTGAAACAGTTGAAGTTAAACTTCAGATATTTACCCTGTTGTACTGTGGTAGTGAGGGCTAGTGCTGTTGAGACGGGTCCCCACAAGTCTATACAGAGGTGTAAGGCACTCAAAGTCTGCAGACCCTTTATGCCTGTGCCTAGCAAAGGAGTTGTGCCGACCCTGAGTTCCTTGCTTAGGGGAGCCAGTAGCTTATTTTTTCTCTCTCCAAGGCCAGGAGAACGGGTCAGGGTGCCTTTTGGGATCTTCTTACAACTCCTGGTACAGAGTGGGGAGGGAGGAGGTAAAAGGTAGAGAGGTTTTTCCCAAATGGGCTTTTTATTTTTTTAAATGTCTGTGAAAGGCTGCCCTCATGTACTTATCTTTAGCCACTTAAGAGCTGCTTTTCACTGGTTCGGAGTGTCTAAGCAGAATCTCTGCTGCTGGATCTCTTTCGATGTGGAAACTGCTTCCTGAGCGTGCTCACCACTGTTTGCCTGCTTCACTGCAGACCCGGAGTGGCTGAAGCGCTGCAGTCCTGCTGCCGCCACTCTGGCACTGCTCACTTCTTCCGAACCATCTCCCTCTACCCCTGCCACTCAGTCCGATTCCTCAACTTTGCCTTGTTCAGGTCTCCTAGGTTTCATATACAATCAGATCACTTGTTTTTCCAGGTCTTAGTTGTAAGAGGGATATAGGAAGCTGTCTGACTATGCAGCCATCTTGGCTCCACCTCACATCTTTTCAATATCAAGTCTTTCCACCCATGAACACGCTCTTTCTTTCCATGTATTCAGATATTCTTTAATACCCATTAGTAGTACCATGTAGGTGATTTTTATAAAGGTTTTGTAAATTTCTTACTATGCTCATCCCTATGTATTTTGTAATTTTGTTTCTACTACGAATAATGTTTTTTTCTACTATATTTCCTTATTGATTTGCTGGAATATAGAAAAATATTGATTATTTTATATCAATCTTGTATCTTGCCACCTTACTGATTTATCTTTGTAAATAGTTTGTCCAGTAGTGAATTTTCTATATATGTATACAATCATAGAAATTCCGGTTTTGTCTCTAAAATTATAATTTAAATCTAATTTTCATGCTTTATAACTTTTTTAAATAATTGCAAATATAATTTATATTACCCAAAAACCCGTTGCCATCGAGTCGACTCTGACTCATAGTGACCCTATAGGACAAAGTAGAACTGCCCCAAAGGATTTCCAAGGAGCAGCTGGTGGATTTGAACTGTCAACCTTTTGGTTAGCAGCCTGAGCTCTTCACCACTGCACCACCATTACTGCTAATATATATTAGTTGTGGTGAGAACAGACATCTTTTCTTGTTCCTGATTATAATGCAGAGTTATGGTTTCTATGTTAAGGGTGCTGTTTCCATAGGATTCTAGTAGGTTCATTTTGCTTTTGACTTTTTTCTCTTCTTATTCTGAGGCATAGTTGAGGAGAAAAGTTTACATCTTTAATAGTTCTTCATTAAAAATGGGTACTGACTGCATGCTGGGATAAACAGTATCTCTTTTACTGATACTGTAGAGTGTTAAGGATGGTTTTTAGGTACATTAAATGGAGAGACTTTTCCATTTTTAGCAGCTGATACCTCTTGTAGATCCCTCATCATGATCTTAAGTCTATTTAAGAGAGATAAGAGTTAATGGTATAAAAGAGAGTGAGTTGCCAACATATTTTTAGAAACACTATAACAGAAAATATGCCTAATGGGTTTTATTATGTAGTGTCCAAAGGAAATAGGATGGCATCTGTAACTGAAGGAAGACTTTTGAACTATTTTACTTCCATATTCAATCTAGACACATACTCATATAGCTTACTAAATGTAACATGACCATAACTTTGAAAATATTGGCACCTCCAACCTATCATTTGAATTTTAATAATTTTCCCCATAGCCATATTATCTGGTATTCCTGAGTTGCATTAATTTTTGAGAAATAATAGCAAAAATAGATGTATACTTTACATCTAGGGTTAAAATAAAGACGCGTCTGGTCCACTCCAGTGTATGGAGAAATTTAGCTCTGCAAGAAACCCTTTCTTTGAATCCAATGATGGTAGAAAGAGAACCCAAAGAAGGCAGATGCCAGGAGAAGGATGACAAAATCAATAATACCAAAGGGAGGGCTTGTGTAAGAAAAAACAATCAAACAAAAAACTCAGAATTTCATCTAATGGCCTGAGTTTCTGAGAATAAATTAGCTAATTTTTGTGACACATAGCACAGTAAGACTCTGGACCCAAAAGAAACTGGATAGTGAATTTCAGCTCCTGGAGCCCAGTAATTTGAGTCCAGAATCCCCTTTGTTCAGCAGGGTAACACTCTGCCTGGTGAAGTGCATGCTCTGAGTCAAATTGCTTACGAACTTATTTCTCAGAAATGACTGATAACTTAATAATATTTGAGATGGAATTTGACTTTAGAATTCTCCCAGGAAATTGAACTGCTTAACCAGAAATAAAAGATAAGTAGCTGCTTTCTTAACTCTGCAGAACTATATGAATATTGTGTTTTCTACTAGAAGCATAGGTCTACTTTCTAAGCAAGTAAATCAAAAAGTGTGGGTTTTATGCATGTGTGCCTGCGTGTGTGTGTGTGTGTGTAAGTGTGAGTGTGTTCTTCTTGGCTCAGCATAAAATAAACAGGACAAAGTGCTCTAGTGGAAATGGTATGAGTTTTTTATCTCATTCTCACAACGCTGGCATGGTGACCTGGATACTTCTTAATTCTCTTTATCTGATGTTCCTTAGTTTTCTTAACTACAAAATTAATTAATTGACTAGGAATAAAAAACAAAATAATTTTGAAATCTAACATGAAATAAATCAAAAGCCCAATGTGCATAAAGGCCTAGTTGGTCCAGGAAAAGCGGGAGTGAAGGACCTACCTGATGTGCTTTCTAATCTTCCTCCAACGTTGGGGCACTTCTGAATCAACTATAGTTCCTTTTTGGTTCTCACACTGTATGATTTTGAGTTATGGCTCCTGGTGAGAGGAGTTTCTGATCTCCAATAGTCTCTTAAATTCATGTGCTTTGTATGCAGCGTCTACATACCGGGCTTTTATGGATGCTGACCACTGGGAAACACTTTTGCTTTTCCCAGTGGTTTGTAATTTAGGCTGTTTCAGGCTTCATGTTGTTGGATACTTGTAGGAAATTTTGCCGTTAGGACTCTGAAATCTAGCAAATTTTTAGATACCTTCAGGAGAAAAAACAAAAAACAATAACAAGTTCATATTGAACCAGAAATATTTCAGTGTGTCTCCAACCCTTCAGCACCCTCTGGGAGAGTCTCTGCTCCTAGTCCTAATAAGTGGGTAATAGATAAACTAAATTTAGAGCTAGACCATTCACTCTCTGAGGGCAAGTGACATATGTGACTTCATTATCACTTTAATTCCAGTATTTAACACTTTCTTTTCTTTTTTGAAGAATCCAATGTACCAAAGGCCATAAAATAAATCACATGTGATGCAACCTCATTATCCCCTGAATTGCAAGAAACCACAGTATGTAGTGCGTGTAAATAGTCTTTTAAATGAATGAAGGTGATACCTACCCTACTCCCGCTCTCCATCACAGCTGATTGCACCAGGAATTGATAGATATTTGACTAGAAGTATCAATGTATATTTGTTTTGAAAAGTTAATTCATGCTAATAAGATTTTCTCCCTCAGGATGGGAACCACAAAACTCAGACTCATAGAGAGCACATTTGTGAGCTGTGAGTCTCAGAACCTGTAACACAAGTCATATACATAATCCAAACCTATAAGTCATATGCTTCAGGGCTGTTTGATTTTACTCAACCACTGTCAATGAATAGTGAAAGAAAGTCTGTCAGTAAAGAGAGATGAGAATGGAAGCAAAGCAGGTCATTGGAAGTGTTGTTATTAGGTGCTATATAGTCAGAGTAGAAATGCCTCATAGGGTTTCCTAAGCTGCAATGTTTATGGAAAGGAGCCCTGGGAACACAGCGGTTAAGCCCTGGGCTGCTAAACCGGTTGGAATCCACCAGCAGCTCTGTGGGAGAAAGACCTGGCTCTCTGCTCTCATAAAGATTACAGCCTAGGAATCTCTAATCCCTATGGGGCAGTTCTACTCTGTCATATAGGGTTGCTATAAGTCAGAACTGACTCAGTGGCACACAATAACAACAACTGTCTTTACAGAGGCAGATCATTACATCTTTCTCCCTCAGAAAGGCTGGGTTGGTTTGAACTGCTAACCTTTTGGTTAGCAGCCAAGCACTTAGCCATTGTGCCAGCAGGGCTCCTCATTGGAAGGCAGGCAGAGGTTATTCATTCACATTGCAAAAAGCAAAAAACAGGCAGGGCCAAGATGGCAGAGTAGTCAGATGCTTCCAGTGGACCCTCTTACAACAAAGACCCAAAAAAGAAGTGATTCGATTACATATGGCAACCTAAGAGCCATGAAATTAAAGGCAAAGTTGAGGAACCGGACTGAGTGGCAGGGGGAGGGAGAGACGGTTCAGACGCAGCAAGGATGTGCCAGACCTGACTCGGTGAGAGCCTGAGCCCTTCAGGACTAATCAGCTCAGGGAGTGAGTGGTGAGGCAGGCAAGCAGTGTGCTCGGGAGGTGTGTTTTCCACACCAGGAGAGAGCCAGCTGCTGGAAGTCTACTTGACTGCACAGAACCAGTGAGAAGCAGCCCTTCGCTGTCTGGCCTACAATGTGGATCAAAAACACCCCCCTCAGGGAAAAACCTCTCTCACATTTAACTCCCCACTCCCTGCTCTACGCTGGGTCTCGTACTGGCTTCAGCAATTGCCGAGTCCCCTGGGCCAGAAGTAGGATCCGTCACACACCCGGAGCCATTCTCCTGGCCTTGGAGAGTGAACAAATTAACAAACGGGAAAAAATAAACTACTGACCCCCCCTAAGCCAGGAACTCAGGGTTGGCACAGCTAGTTTGCCTAGACTAAGGCGTAAAGGATCCACAGACTTTGAGTGCCTTTCCCCCTGCATAGACTTGTGATGGCCCATTTCAACCACGTAAGCTCTCATTACTGCAGTACAACAGGGTATACACCTGAAGTCTAACTTCAACTGTTTCAGCTGTGAAGTGGCAGGTTCCTGACATTTGACTCTGCTCTGCCCATTAAGCAGGGTCTTCACCCACCCACATCAGGGGCCTGAGGGCAGGTGGCTCCACCCACACCACTTAGCCAACTGCGATAGGGGCAAAGAATAGGAGGTGCCCCCCAGTCCTTACAGCCAACAGCACTGAGTGCTCATACTCCAGCTGCAAACCTCACACACCTACATGCTCTTGGGAACAGGGACATGCCTTCCTCCTGGACACTCGGAGGTGGCCATCAGCCCCTTGCCTTGCACAGAGTGGTTCCCCCTGCTGTAGCCAGCTGCCTGTGCCTACACCAATCATCCACCCTTGTCTAGGACTGTAGGTGATGGCCTACACCACACACTTGGTGGCTATCTACCTGGGAACCTGAGCTGAATCCATACAGGAGGAGTGGGCTGACTCCTGAGCTTACATACCTAGTAACAGAACTAACCACCTAATGACAGGCCATTAGAGCTTCAAAGTTGCCAATAATCAAACTAGCTCACACAAGGAGCCTATTTGGGCATAACAAAACAAAACAAGAAGCTAAGACACAGTAAGCAAACATAAAATAAATAAATATAATAACTTATTGATGGCTCAGAGACAACAGTCAATATAAAATAACATAAACAGGCAGTCCATGATGGCTTCAGTAAGCTTCCAAAATAAAGACTCAAGAAATTTTCCAAAAGAGGAAAATTTCTTGGAATTAGCAGAGGCAGAATACAAAACATTAATATGCAGAACTCTTCAAGAGATTAGAAAGGAAATTAATCAAAATGCAGATGCAACAGAGAAAATTAAAAAGATTAGAAAAGAGCATAATGACAAATTTAACAGGCTGCAAGAATCCATAGAAAGAGAGCAGTCAGAAATCCAGAAGATTAACAATAAAATCTCGGAATTAGACAACTCAATAGAAAGTCATAGGAGCAGAATTGAGGCAATGGAAGTCAGATTTAGTGAGATGGAAGATAAAGCACTTGGTATCAACATATTTGAGGAAAAATCAGATAAAAGAATTTTAAAAAAATGAAGAAACCCTAAGAATTATACGGGATTCTATCAAGAGGAATAACCTATGATTGATTGCAGTACCAGAACAGGGGGGGATAACAGAAAATACAGAGAGAATTGTTACAGATTTGTTGGTAGAAAACTTCCCTGATATCATGACAGATGAGAAGATATCTATCCAAGATGCCCATCAAACCTCACATAAGGTAGATCCCAAAAGAAAGTCACCAAGACATATTATAACCAAACTTACCAAAACCAAAGATAAAGAGAGAATTTTAACAGCAGCTAGGGATAAGCAAAACGTCATCTACAAAGGAAAGTCAATAAGAATAACCTCGGACTACTCAGCAGAAATCATAAAGGCAAGAAGGCAATGGGATGACATACATAAAGCCTTGAAGGAAAAAAACTGCCAGCCAGAATTATATATCCAGCAAAAATGTCTCTCAAATATGTTGCTGAAATTAGGGCATTTCAGGACAAACAGAAGTTTAGGGAATTTGCAAAAACCAAACCAAAATTATAAGAAATACTAAAGGGAGTCCTCCAGTTAGAAAATCAATAACATCAGATAACAACCTAAGACTAGAACACAGGACAGAGCAGCCAGATATGAAAAAAGTTAGGGAAGTCACAAAGATAAACCAAAGCTAAAACACTGAAAATAGGGAAACAGATATCAATACATAAAAGATGACAACATTAAAACAAAAAAGAGGGACTTAAAAAAAGTACACATAGATTTTTCATATGGAGAGGAAGTTAAGGCAATATAAAGAAACAAAAGACTGGTATAAACTTGGAAAAACAGGAGTAAATATTAAGGTAACCACAAAGAAAACTAACAATCTTACAAGTCAAAGTAAAAAACTAGAAAAATATAAAGACTCAGCAAATACAAGATCAACAGCAATGAAAAAGATGAAAACACAGAAAGAAAAATGACTCAGCACAGACAATTAAGTCTGTGAATAACACACAAAAAAAGACATCAAAATGACAGCACTAAACTCATACATATCAATAATTACACTGAATGTAAATGGACTAAATGCACCAATAAAGAGACAGAGAGTGGCAGATTGGATAAAAAACACAATCCGTCTCTATGCTGTCTACAAGAGATGCACTTTAGGCTTAAAAACACAAACAAAAACTCAAAGGATGGAAAAAAATATATCAAACAACTAACACTTAAAAAAGAGCAGGAGTGGCAACATTAATCTCTGACAAAATAGGCTTTAAAGTAAAATCCACCACAAAGATAAGGAAGGACACTATATAATGATTAAAAGGTCAATACAGCAGGAGGATATAACTACAATAAATATTTACACACACAATGACAAGTCTCCAAAATACATACAACAAACTCTAACAGCATTGAAAAGAGAGAGAGCAGTAGTACAATAGTAGTTGGAGACTTCACACCACTTTGAGTGAAGGACAGACATTCCAGAAAGAAGCTCAACAAAGACATGGAAGAGCTAAATGCTACAATCAACCAACTTGATCTCATAGACATATACTGAACACTGCACCCAACAGCAACCAAGTATACTTTCTTTTCCAATGAACACATGGAACATTCTTCAGAATAGACCACATATTAGTCCATAAAGCAAGTCTTAACAAAATCAAAAGCATCAAAATATTACAAAGCATCTTTTCCGACCATAAAACCATAGAAGTAGAAATCAATAACAGAAAAAGCAAAGAAAAAATCAAACACATGGAAACTGAACAACATCTTGCTCA
>NW_004444003.1:7570094-7587570 GCF_000243295.1 Trichechus manatus latirostris
AAGCATTCCCCTTGAGAACGGGAACCAGACAAGGATGCCCTTTATCACCACTCTTATTCAACATTGTGCTGGAGGTCCTAGCCAGAGCAATTAAGCTAGGAAAAGAAATAAAGCACATCCAGATTGGTAGGGAAGAAGTCAAAGTATCTCTATTTGAAGATGATATGATCTTATACACAGAAAAACCCAAAGAATCCACAAGAAAACTAATGGAACTAATAAAAGATTTCAGCAAAGTATCAGGATACAAGATAAACATACAAAAATCAGTTGGATTCCTTTACACCAACAAAGAGAACCTTGAAGAGGAAATCACCAAATCAATACCGTTTATAATAGCCCCCAAGAAGATAATATACTTAGGAATAAATTTAACCAGAGATGTAAAAGACCAGTACAATGAAAACTACAAGATACTACTGCAAGAAACAAAAAGGGTCCTGCGTAAGTGGAAGAACATACCTTGCTCATGGATAGGAAGACTCAACATTGTGAAAATGTCTATTCTACCCAAAGCTATCTGCATATACAACTCAATCCCAATCCAAATTCCAAGGGCATTTTTAGATGAGATAGAGAAAAAAATCACCAACTTCATATGGAAAGCGAAGAGGCCCCAGATAAGTGAAGCATTACTCAAGAAGAAGAACAAAGTGGGAAGCCGCACACTACCTGATTTTAGAAACTATTATACTGCCACAGTAGTCAAAACAGCCTGGTACTAGTACAACAACAGATACATAGACCAATGGAACAGAATTGAGAATCCAGACATAAATTCATCCACCTGTGAGCAGCTGATATTTGAAAAAGTCCCAAAGTCCATTAATTAGGGAAAAGACAGTCTCTTTAACAAATGACGCTGGCATAACTGGATATCCATCTGCAAAAAACTGAAACAAGACCCATACCTCACACCATGCGCAAAAACTAACTCAAAATGGATCATAGAGTTAAATATAAAATTGAAAACGATAAAGATCATGGAAGAAAAAATAGGGACAACACTAGGAGCCCTATTACATGGTATAAACACGATAGGAACCATAAGTAACAACACAAAAGCACCAGAAGAGAGACTAGATAAATGGATCCTCCTAAAAATCAAACACCTATGCTCATCAAAAGCCTTCACCAAAAGAGTCAAAAGACAACCTACAGACTGGCTACGACAAATCCAGTCAGCATCTTATCTCTCAAATCTACAAGATACTGCAAAACCTCAACAACAAAAAGACAACTAACCCAACTAAAAAATGGGCAAAAAATATGAACAGGCATTTTGCCAAAGAAGATATTCACGTGGCTAACAGACACAGGAAGAAATGCTCATGATCATTAGCCATTAGAGAAATGCAGATCAAAACTACAATGAGATATCATCTCACCCTAACAAGGCTAGCATTAATCCAAAAAGCACAAAACAATAAATGCTGGAGAGGTTGTGGAGAGACTGGAACACTTACACACTGTTGGTGGGAACGTCAAATGGTACAACCACTTTGGAAATCGATTTGAAGCTTTCTTAAAAAGCTAGAAATAGAAATACCATACGATCCCACTATCCAGCTCTTTGGAATATATCCTAGAGAAATAAGAGCTGTCACACGAATAAATATATGCACAACTATGTTCATTACAGCACTGTTCACAATAGTAAAAAGATGGAAGCAACCTAGGTGCCCATCAGCGGACTAATGGATAAACAAATTATGGTATATCCACACAATGGAATAGTATGTAATGATAAAGAACAATGATGAAGCTGTGAAACATCTAATAACATGGAGGAATCTGGAGGGCATTATGCTGAGTGAATTTAGTTAGTCACAGAAGGACATATACTGTATAAGACCACTATTATAAGAACTCAAGGAAAGGTTTAAACTCGAAGAAAATATTCAAGAGGGTGGAGAGGGAGGGGGAGGGTTATTTACTAACTAGATATTAGATAAGAATTATCTTAGATGAAGGGAAGGACAACCCACCCTACAGAGGAAGTCAACACACCTGGATCAAACCAAAGCTAAAACGTCTCCTGAATACAATCAAACACTTTGAGGGACAGAGTAACAGAGGTAGGGGTCTGGGGACCATGCTTTCAGGGGACATCTAGGTCAATTGGCATAACAAAGCTTATTAAGAATATGTTCTGCATCCTATTTTGGTGAGTGGTGTCTGGGGTCTTAAAAGCTTGCAAGTGGCCATCTAAGATGCATCAATTGGTCCCAACCACCTGGAGTAAAGGAGAATGAAGAATACCAAAGACGCAAGGAAAGCATTAGCCCAAGCAACAGAAACATAAACCAGAGACTCCATCAGCCTGAGACCAGAAGAACTAGATGATGCCCAGATACCGTTTATGACCACCCTGACAGGGAACACAACAGAGAGTCCCAGATGGAGCAGATGAAAAGTGGGGTGCAGAACTCAAATTCTGGTAAGAAGACCAGACTTAATGGACTGAGTGAGACTGGAAAGCATGGCCCCCGGATTCTGTATCAGCTCGGAACTAGAACAATTTCTGAGGTCAACTCTTCAGACAGGAATTGGATTGGACTGTGGGACAAAAAGTGATACTCGTGAAGAGTGTGCCTCTTAGCTCAAATAGATACAAGAGACTAAACGGGCAGCTTCTGTCCGGAGGTGAGATGGGAAGGAAGAGAGGGTTAGGAGTTGGTTGCCTGGACATGGGGAATCAGGAGTGGAAAGGAGGAGTGTGCTGTCACAGTATGGGGAGAGCAATTAGGGTCACATAACAAAGTATGTATAAATTTTTGTATGGGAGACTAACTTGAAATGTAAAGTTCATTTAAACTACAACAATAAACAAAAACAATAAAACTAAAACAGATTTCCTACTTGCAAAGTGTTTATGGTCTGATTTGAAAGAAAGAAAATAATGTAGAAATTACAGTGCTGTGTAACTGATGCTAAGATCAAGCCATAGGTGGTCTGGGAGTATATGGGTGGGACATCTTAATCAGGAGGGAGGATGGATTGTGTGGATCACTAGCTTGGAGAATTGTGGATGAGGAGCTGCTGTCCTACTTGCAACTATAGGCTAAGTCTGAGAAGGTTTGCCTTGCTGCGCTTCTACAAAACGCTACATGACTGTTATTAGTGTAGAGTGTGGTGAAATTTTCAATCAGAGAAGAACATACTTCTTATTCTTATTTTACCAAAAATGTCTTCAACTGCAGGGAATAATGAGGTCACATCACATGTGACCTGCTTTACGGCCCTCGGTACAGTGGGTGATTTAAGGAAAGGAACAACTGGAAGAAACGTTAGTGGTTATTTAGTCCAAGCCCCTCATTTTATAGAGCAAGGAATGAGCTCAGAAAGATTAACTAATTTAGCCACGATCACATGCTGTTTTGTAGATGTGGGAAATACAGGATATGGACATGCAACAAGACCCTGCTTTTAGACACAGGTATTCTTGCAAATTATATTTGAGAGCAAATCTTGATGGTATATGTGACTCTGCCATTGATCTATCTGGGAATTATCAAATTAGCGGGTTGAGTCTGACAAAAGTAAAATGTTGGTCTTTGATGGAAAACAAAGCGTCAACTTAGTGTGGTGAAAAATAGGTGCTCTCTGAACAGTGACTCAGGACATCAATGGTGCACACAACATGACATTACCAATTTCTCTACTCACTAGGCCATATGTAACCTTCCAATCCATCACTGAATGATATGTCCTGCTCTCTGATTTCATCTACTTCTCAAAATATTCCTGACATCATAGTAAGCCTCTGGCTTTTCAGAAAGGACCTCTAGAGAAACTATTCAGTATTACTCACATATGAGCAAATATTCTATTCTACTAGAAGAGACAAGTCATTTAAAAATCTTAAATAGATTCCGTTCTAAAAACCAGAATTGCTGCTTCGGGATATATCTGAGTCTTTGATATTATTACTTGTATAGGGAATGCATTTTTCATGAAATATCATAGAGTGGAGCTGATTTTCATCTATCTCTGGAATAACAGAGAACACATGAGTTACAGCTGATATAATAACCACACATGTACCACAGGAGTGTATGGTACACTATAATGCACTTAATCAAAGTTTAACCACCTATTCTTTAATAATCTGAAGAAAGCAAATGGGGGAAAAGGGACAAGGGAGAAAAAAGAATAAAAGAGGAAAAAAATCTACCAAGAGCATTGTTTCTGGATGGTTGTGCCATTTTTTTAAATATAATAAAAACTGATATCATTTCCCTTTATTCATATTTCATCTTTTTGTAACTCCTCCATGTGATTTCTTTATCCTATATATCCTGTAACTGCTGTATTCACCGATAGATTGCACTTGAAAAATTCAGATTTTAGGAATAAAGAAAGATATGAGTAATAATCTAAGAGAAGATTTTAGAACATACAAATAGGATGACTGGAAGTGACTTGGTAGAGGTAGCGTGAAAGAGGAGGGATAGAAATGAGAGGAAGAAAGGAGAGAGAGAGAGAAGATGAAATTAATAATATTTCTCTTCTGTCACCCAATCTGCTAATGCAAGTTTTAGAAGTGGGGAGAATCTTAATTACTAGAAACTAAGATGAATAGAGAAGGTTAAAAATGTTTTCCTGCAGGGACACTGACATTATTTTAAGTTATTTACTTTGGAACCACTTTTAATTTAAATAATAACTGTTTGGATTTATAAACTGATCAAAGATTCAAATTCAAGTAAGAGAGAATAACGTATAACAACAAGTTGACAGCCATCTTTTACCTGAAAAAAAAAAAAAAAAAGGCATTCATCATTTCTGTGACTCCAGACGAGAGATGACAAAAACTAAACTATATTAAATATATATTTGTGCTTCTTGTTTATGCAATAACTTTCATAGGTGTAGTAAAAGATTTTGCAATACAACACCAGGGAAATTTAAGCATTAAATCTCAATCCACATTTCCTCCTGTTGAAACAGAGGTGTATTTCCTAGGCTTTTTAGCACCACGTGCATCGTTTCTAGTAGTCATTAATTCGTTTATTCAACAAATGTGTATTTTACTGCTCATTTGTCTACCGTTTACCTAGTATTTTTCTAAGTGCATGATAGAGCAGATTTCAATACAGACACTGTCCTGACCCTCGTGGCGCTTACAGTCTTATGGGAAGATGCAGGTCATATCAGTGTCTGCTGTGTACAACACATCCTACACTGCACAAGAACCAAAGTAAAGTCATATAATAGAAAGAGACTTTAATGGTGTCCTGGAAGATTTTATCCTAAGAATAAATAGAGATGCTCAGATTTGTCATGCATAAACTCATTTAGTTTATTGCAAGGTAGTCATGGTAAGGAATGCAAGTAAGACCTCAAGACATTCATTTAGCATCGGAGAATCAGAATTAACAATTATAATGGCAGTTTAAGCGTTAGAGTACAAATATTTAGACTTCAGGCTTTTACCTTTAATGAGTGGTCTCAGGGAGGAAACTTGACCACCCCTCAAACTCAGAAGAGGTCCCCCATAGTCAGGGTCTGAGGTCAGTTTTGGCAAGCAGTTTCTCAGCAGACTTCTCGGTCTTCAGATGGAGAGTCAGAGACCTTTTGCTTCTGTCTTCTTCTCTGAAAATGAGCAGAAATCCACGGGTTTATATATATCTATGTGCTGTCATGTTCAACTAAAATTGGTATGTTTTACTGCCAGTTAAAGAATTGTTGTATGACTTATTTATGTTTTGTTAATTTATATTATGTTTTATTACCAATTAGGGAATTGTTGTATGACATATTTATATTCTTATTTACTACATGTTTCAAAGCCAAGTTAATTAATTAAAAAATACGTGAATTGTTTAGTGACATATTTATGTTTTTTTTTAATTTATAGAGATTTGATTAATGTTACTTTCCCTTATCACAGAGTGCAGGTACACAGCCCAATTTAGGGAAGTTATTTATGACCCATTTCACATACTTCTATTACCTATTTTCAAGGTTAAGACAACTTTCTAACAACTTATAGCTAACGGTTAGAGAGCATTATAGAAATACGTTTCTAATTCTAAATTCAGCAATTCTCTATTTAGAACTTCACATTATAAGTGACTTATACATGGGTGTTTAAAAGCATTATAAAAGCATGACAGTGTAAAAAAGTTTATAGACGCATACGTAATAGTGATTTACACATGTGTTTTAAGAATATTATAGAGTCAGATGTGATTTGAGAGCATACAGGAAGCATACATAACAAATGGTTATCACTTTGAACCTTCCACTGATTACAAATAAATTAGTTTTAGATTATCCTTGACAAAAGATTATCATGTTTCTGCTTAAACAGATCAAGCATTGTTTCTTATTCAGTACTTCCATTTAGAAAATTCATTATATATAATATGGCAAACTCTTGATTGTCCCAGTAGCCATCCTCTTCAAATTTCACAGGACTAGAGATTTAGCCTCTGTTTCAGTGAGGCATAGTCACGTGACTAATTCTAGGCAACTGGATGGTGAGGAAATGGTGTGTGCTACATCCACTCTTGCCATTAAAACATTGGTTGTGCACTGTCCTTTCCCCTTTTCTCCTTACTGCTGGCTGCAAGATATCAAGATCTGAGGAAGCTATTTTCAAGATGGCAGGGCTGTTCCTTCAGTCCTTACCTGAGGTGATATAGAAATAAACTTCTACCTTGTCAAGCTACTGTATTTTAGGATGTCTTTGTTACAGCAATTTAGCTCGTACCGAACTAATACAACAATCACCTTGTAATAAGTCACTTATTTACTCCGAAGCAATAAGAAGAGGCTTATTTCCTATTTCACTGGACAGCTTTTAAATATTTCACAACAACCATAAAACCTCCTGTTGTAACAAGCATTTATTGGATGCCCACTACTGCAAGGCATCATGCTAGGAGATGAGACTAAAATGAGGAGTAAATTTTGTCCCTGCCTTTAAAGGATGAAAAGCCTTTTAACATGTACTACATATAAAGGGTGAGGTTTGTGTGACAGTAGCACAGGTTGGACCATGTATTTGGGGAGGTGGAGTCAGCTACATAAACGAAGCATTCCAATTCAATATAATAAGCATACAGATAGAAAAATCTCAGAGAGTAGTATAGAAAATCATCTGTTGGGCCTTTAAACCAAGAAGTGAACATAGCCTGGGAAAGATTTTCCAAACCAAATATTGCTAGATCCTTCTATCATATCTTTAGGCTACTTACTGTTTGCTCATCTTTCACTATTCACACCTCCTCTGGATCCACAGTGTCAGACTTGGTCAACAGAACCATGAATGTTATTAAGTGAAAGATTTTTAGTTTTCCTTATAGGTTCCTTGTGAATATTTGAAGCAAGAGCTATCCTTTTGGGTCCTCACAAGTTAGGAAATATGGAGGTTAAATATTTGTTCCTTAATGTCTTAGTCATCTAGTGCAGCTCTAACAGAAATATGACAGGTGGATGGCTTTAACAAAGGGAAGTTTATTCTCTCACAGTCCAGTAGGTTACAAGTCCAAATTCAGGACATCAGCTCCAGGGAACACTTTCTCCATTGGCACTGGAGGAAGGTCTGCGTCATCAATCTTCCTTTGGTCTGGAGTTTCTCTGCACAGGAACCTCAGGTCCAAAGGACATGCTCTGCTCCCGGCACTGCCTTCTTGGTGGTATGAGGTTCCCGTGTATCTCTGCTCGCTTCTCTCTTTTATATCTCAAAAGAGATTGACTTAAGACGCAATCCAATCTTGTAGACGTCATCAGTATAACCTCATCATGATAGATTTACAACACATAAGAAGATCACATATAACCTCATCATAGTGACAGAGTTTACAACACATACAGAAATCACATCAGATTACACAATCATACAATACCGGGAATCATGACCCAACCAAGTTGATAGATATTTTTGGGGGACACAATTCAATCCATGACACTTAACAAATGCCTGCTTATTTCTTATCCCCTTCTGAACAAGCAATACTACAGGTGGATACTTGCAAACATGATATAATTTCCCTGTGATACTTGAACGTCTATTGATGGCAAGACATTGCTTTCCATTAAGCATTATTTTTTCCTCAAGATAGCAGTTAAATACATGACCTTTGTAGTCAGACAAAATCGGGTTCAAATCTAGATTCTTCAACCAGTTAGCTGTGTAAACTTGAGTATGTCTCTTAATCTCTTTGAGCTCTGCTTAGTTTCAACTCTTCATTTCTTAAGACCTTAAGGACTTCATAGCAGTACCCAGTCACCAGCCCCTTTAGCATGTATCTAAGTCTTATCTCCCCCTACTCTGCCATAGTATCAGTTCAAGTTTATTACGTTGTGTTTAGTTTGTTCGAAAAAGAGGTTGAGATGATGGTTTAGTTTGGCTCCTCAAGGAAGCAGATGATAAGATAGAACTAGAAGTGCAAGAACTGTATTTGTGGAGATATCTGCAAAGGGTACAGGGAGCAGAAGTAGGTGACAAAAACCTTCAAACTGTGATGCGATTATGACACATGTGAGGCAAGAAGGGAGGATTGGGTAAGAAGTGCCTCAGATGGCAGTGCAACTCTGGGAAAGTCACAGCCAGGCTGATGCAGAGCTGCAGGGCAAAGATTGACCATTATGTTGGGTAAAAATGGCTGGGCTCTAGTTCTGGAGACCTACAATGTCATTAGCTAGCAGCTGCCTGGAAAGAACATGACCACGGCATGAAGGTGGTAGATTCTAAAGGTGTGGTAGTTGAGGCTGTCAGATAATGAGTTCCTTCAGCAGGTTTTCTCCTGGAAGGAGATATGAACAGCATGTTCCCATGGCTTCTACATGTGAGGGTTAAATTAATAACATATGTAAAGTGGTAGGATGTTCTCTGACATTTAAGAAGTGTGAATAAATTTTTTCTAGAAAATTTTTATTATAATCAAGCAGGAAATGTTTATTAAATAATTGATATGGGGAGAGAGAGCTACAGAAGCATGAGGCACAGTCTGTGACCTCAAGAAACTTATATCTTAGGTACCTGTTGCCATTGAGTTGATCCCGACTCATAGCGACCCTATTGGACAGAATAGAACTGCCCCATAGTGTTTCCAGGTAGCAGCTGATGAATTCAAACTGCTGACCTTTTCGTTAGCAGCCTTAACTCTTAACCACCGAGCCATAAAAGTGCCTACTTGTTGGCAGAAACATGCTAATTTAACACTTGATAATCAGAGAATCACTCAGAATTGAAAAAAAGGGTTAAGTGATGGAAACACTATAAGCTCAAGCATAGAAATAATAAATTACCAGAAAAGTTGGGGACTACAGAATACAGCAGATCTTTTTGGCAATAGTGGAGTTGCTTCTTCTCTACCACAAACACACTGAAATGATGGATAAATTATGACAACAGTTAACTTTTAATAATCTAGGTATTTTTCTTACCAAGAAATAAGACAAGGGACAAGAATAAAGAGGGAAATAAAATACAATGAGGTAATCTTGAATTGATGCTATGGCAGTCTAGAGGGATATAAGATTTAGATGCAGGCTACAGGAGCTATGGCTGGGGTGTTGCCACAAAGTCCTTAAAGTTTTAGGAGATGAAGATCTGAAATTAAGCAATTGATAAGACTGGAAACATCAAAGGTTTGACTTAATCATGAAAAGCTAGCTAGAAAAAACCTCCCATTGTCCCAAAGGATCAGTAACAATCCTTGCTACTTGCCTTTGGATTTCCACACAAAAAATGAATAAATGGTTTTAAAAAGTGACTCCCTGTGAATTAAAGCCCCAAGATTACTCACATTCGGGTGTGGGGCTTACAATAAAACTGCCCTCATGATGTTTTCATTGCCATGGAAATCCCACATCAAACAATTAACACAAAGTCAAGTTTGAAGCAATTTCCTATGTAAAGCCCTGTCAGGAACAAACCAGAAACATTCTGTACAGACATGTTAATAATCTAGAACACATGGATCTCCCAAGAAAAACATTAATCCCTGTCAAAGATGAGCTTACAAAAAATGACAAACCATGTAAGAAAAACCTCCACCAGGAAGGGAACAGACATAATAAATGAGAAATTTTGATCTCAAAGAACTAGCAATAGTAGAATATCCGAAAGAGAATTAAAAAAACAGTTTAGTGGTAGTAAAGAAATCTAAAAGAGATAGAAACCAGAATGCAACAATGAGAAATAAAAGAAAATCATATGTAAAAAAGAACTAAACAGAGCTCCCAGAAATAAAAGCTAAAAGGATTACATAAAATCAGATTAGAAATAGTGGCAGACAAAGTTAGTGAGCTTGGAGACAGATATAAGGAAAACATTGAGAGTAAACATAAAAATATTAAGAGATGAAAACATAAAAATGTGGTTAAGAAACATGCAGAATATAACAAGAAGGCCCACCATTTGTTTACACAGAAATTCTGATTGAGTAAATAGAAATAGAACAGGTAATATTCACAGGGATGACATTTTTCCAAAATTGAGTCCAACAAAGTACATATTTTTATAAAGTCAATATTAAAATGTAGAATTGTTACAGAATGCATGAGAATATTAGAAAACCGTTTAATATAATTCACATCATTAACTGGTCAAATGGAAAATATTTGATCATGTAAACAGATACAGAAAGATCATTTTTTAATATTAATAATTCATAAAAATCAGACTCTTGGTACATGAGAATAAAAGGGAACTACCTGAATTTGATAGAGTACATCTATCAAAATCATCTCTAATTATGAAACATTAGAAGCCATCAGTCCAAATGAATACATAAGTAACTCAAAGATGATTCCTATCACTATGTTTATTCAAATTGTGCTGAAGTTTTCAGATAGCACAATTAGAGAAAAAAGTAAAGGAAGTAAAAGGCTGAAGCATTTGAAAGGAATAATCAAAACTATTATTACAGAGAATTGTCTAGATGGAAAATTCAAAAATAATTTGCGTAAAATATTTAAGAAATTAAGGGTTTAGCAAACTTGTTGGGTTAAGATTGACCTATCCAAATCAGTAGTGTCCTCATACACCAGCACAATGAACTTAAAAAATGGAATTCATGAAATCCCCTTCCCAATAACAACAAAATCCATAAAACATAAATTTAAGCTAGACATTTCAACTGAAAAAACATATAAAACATTATGTTCATGAATGAAAAGATTCTATATCATAAAAATGATATTCTTCCAAAATTTATCTGTAAATACCTTACAATGCCAATTAATATTTAATAGTTTTATTTTACTGGAATCTGAAAAACTGATTCTAAAATGTATGTGAAAGATTATTGTTGTTGTTAGGTGCCTTCGAGTCAGTTCCTACTCATAGCAACCGTATGTAGGACAGAAATAAACACTGCTGGTCCTGTGCCATCCTCACAGTCGTTATCCTTCAGCCACTGTGTCAATTCATTTTGTCATGAGTCTTTCTCTTTTTGCTGACTTTCTACCTTGGTACAGCATGATGTCCTTCTCCAGGGACTAGTGCCTCCTGATAACATGTCCAAAGTACACGAGATGAAGTCTCACCATCCTTGCTTCTAAGGAGTACTCTGGCTATACTTCTTCCAAGAAAGATTTGTATTTCTTCTGGCAGTCCATGGTATATTCAATATTCTTTGCCAAACCATAATTTAAAGGCATCAATTCTTCTTTGGTCTTCTTTAATCATTGTCCAGCTTTCACATGCATATGAGGCTATTGAAAAGACCATGACTTGGGTCAGGTGTGCCTTAGTCCTCAAAGAGACATCTTTGTTTTTGGACACTTTAAAGAGGTCTTTTGCAACAGTTTTGACGAATGCAATAAGTGGTTTGATATCTTGACTGCTCCTTCCATGATTGTGGATCCAAGTAGGATGAAATCCTTGACAGCTTCAATATTTTCTCTATTTATCATGATGTTGCTTATTGGTCCAGTTGTGAGGATTTTTTGTTGTCTTTATATTGAAGTGTAATCCATACTGAAAGCTGTAGTCTTAGCTCTACATCAGTAAGTTCTTCAAGTCCTATTCACTTTCAGAAAGCAAGGTTGTGTCATCTGAGTATCACAGGTTGTTAATGAGTCTTCCTCAAAACCTGATGCCATGTTCTTCCTCATATAGTTCAGCTTCTTGGATTATTTGCTCAGAGTAAAAATTGAATAATCAAGGTGAAAGAATACAACCCTGATGCACACATTTCCTGATTTTAAACCAATCAGTATCCCCTTGTTCTGTTTGAATGGCTATCTGTCTCTTGGTCTATACACAGGTCTAATTGGTCTAATTGTGCTCCACATGAGTACAATTAATTGTTCTGGAATTCCCATTATTTGCAATGTTATTGATAATTTGTTATGATGGACACAGTTGGATTTTACTTGTGTGTGATATTAATGGTATTGTTAGTTAACCTATGCATTCCGTTGGCTCGCCTTTCTTTGGAATGAGCACAAATATGGATCTCTTCCAGTCAGTTGGCCAGCTTTCTGTCTCCCAAATTTCTTGGTATAGATGAGTGAGCACTTCCAGAGCTGCATCTACTTGTTGAAATATCTCATTTGATATTCTGTCAATTCCTGGAGGCTTGTTTTTCATCAATACCTCCAGGGTAAATTAGTCTAACTAACTATCGGTTCTTGATCATATGCTACCTCTTGAAGTGGTTGAATGAAGACCAATTCTTTTTGGTACAGTGACTCTGTGTATTCCTTCCATCTTCTTTGATGTTTCCTTCATTGTTTAATATTTTCCCCATGGAATCCTTCAATATTGCAACTCAAGTCTTGAATTTTTTCTTCAGTTCCTTCAGCTTGAGAAATGCTGAGCGTGGTCTTCGCTTTTGGTTTTCTAACTCCAAGTCGTTGCACATTTCATTGTAATACTTTATTTTGTCTTCTCAAGTCACCCTTTGAAATTTTCTGTTCAGCTCTTTTACTTCATCATTTCTTCTATTCACATGAGCTACTCTATGTTCAAGAGCAAGTTTCAGAATCTCTTCTGACATCCATTTTTGTTTTTTCTTCCATTCTGGTCTTTTTAATGACCTTTTGCTTTCTTCATGTATGATGTTCTTGACATCATCCCACAACTCGTCTGGTCTACAGTCATTAGTGTTCAATGTGCCATATATGTTCTTGAGATGGTCTCCAAATTCAGGTGGGATATACTCAAGGTCAGATTTTGGTTCTCACGGACTTGTTTTAATTTTCTTAAGCTTCAACTTAAACTTACTATGGGCAATTGATGGTCTGTTCTACAGTCAGCCCCTGGTCTTGTTCTGACTGATGATATTGAGCTTTTCCATTGTCTCTTTCCACAGATGGAGTTGATTGGATTCCTGTCTTTTCCATTGATGAGGTCCACGTGTATCATTGCCATTTATGTTGTTCAAAAAAAGCATTTGCAATGAAAAGTCATTTGTCTTGCAAAATTCTATCATATGATCTCCGGTGTCATTTCTATCACTTATGCCATATTTTCCAACTACAGATCCTTCTTCTTTTCTTTCCAACTTTCACATTCCAAGTAGCCAAAATTGGGGGAGTAGATGGAGGTGAAAGTGGGTTCAACAAAAGTTTTTTGTTTTTGAATATGAGGAAATAACAGTATTCTTGCAGCTTATAGAAATGATCTAGTAGAGAGCAGAAAAATTAATGACAGGGGAGAATGTGTAAACTTGGTGAACTACGTCATTGAACAAATAAGATGGTTGGGCTATAAGGCACAAGTGGAGGCACTGACTTTTGGTAGTAGTAAAGTGAACAACAGCCCTGAGGGCATCTAGACTATCAGTGAGACACAGAATTAAAATGAAAACCACAACTTGCAAAATACAGCCCTAATTGTAAAATGCTTAAACTGTTCCAGGCCAAGCCATAATATGTATCACAAATATCTAAGCTCAATTTCTTTAGCAAGAGTTCATTCAGACCAATATGCTCCAGTATAAAACCAGAAACTATTCTAAAGTTAACTATATGAACTCATGTTTCAGCAAGTCTTTAGTTTATAAAATCTGACTAATCTCTGCCAAAACCATCCTATGACTAACTCCAGCCCTAAAAGTCCAAAATGACACCTTTGCTATGTATTCGCTTTTGAGATTTTCAATGATCCCCTGATGAGTAGTCTCCCTTTCAGCAGCAAGTAATAAATTTAACTTTGATGACCAAAGGAATGCTTCTGGTAGACTTTGGCTTAGAGATATCAACAAAAATGGAGGCCCAGCAATATATGACCAAGACTTTCACTGTAGATGGAGACTCTCAACTTGGGCACAATATGTGAATTTGAGACTTTTGTGCTTCCATCTGCTCAAGGCTACATTTCTCAAGATCATGAGGTAAATTTTATGCGGAACTGAGATCTGTTTTTTTTCCTTTAGCTTGTCATCCAACTTTAGGTTTATTTGTTTGTTCCATGAACTTTTGTGTGTGTTTAGGGGGGTAAAAATATATATAACAAAACATTTTCCATTTCAATATTTTTAATGTGTACAATTCAGTGACGTTGATTACGTTCACCATGTTGTGAAACCATCACCACTAATAATTTCCAATTTTTTTAATCAAGCTTAACAGAATCTCAGTGTCCCTTAAGAAATAACTTCTCCCCCGCTCTTACCCACCCCTGATAACCACTTTGTTCTCCATGCATTTGTGTATTCTAGATATTTCATGTTAGTGAGATCATATAATATTTGTCCCTTTGTATCTGACTTATTTCATTCAACATAGTGTTTTCAAGGTTCATCCATGTTGTGGCAAGAATGAGAACTTCATTTCTCTTTATGAATGAATAATATCCCATTATATGGATATACCACATTTTGTTTATCCATTCGTCTATTTATGGACATTTAGACTGTTTCCTTCTTTTGGCTATTATGAATACTGCTGCAATGAACATTGGTGTACAGGTAGGTATCTGTTTGTATCTCTGTTTTCAAGTCTTTAGGGTACATATACCTAGGAATGGAATTGCTGGATCATATGGTAATGGTATGTTTAACTATTTGAGAGACTGCCAAACTCTTTTTCATAGTGGCTGCAACATTTTACAATACCACCAACAACGTATGAGGGTTCTAATTTCTCCACATTGTAGCCAACTTCTGCTGTCTTGTTTTTCTTCTTCTTTTTTTATTCATTTATTTTTACTGAACTTTACATGGATGTGACCCTAATACTCCACAACTTGTTTTTTCCTTTTAAAAATGGGTAATTGAGAGCTTGACATAACTAATGCCATGATGAACCTATAAGTTTTTTTCTGCCTGCCTTCTCCTTTCCACATACCTTTGTTAATGAATTTGTTTTGCTCTGTCCAGCCGCCTGTGACTTATGACCCCCCACACAGAGATGAGAACCCAGATGTCTGGCCTGTAAATCTTTAGTCTGTTAAGGAGATGTCCAGCACGTATCTACTTAGCCTGACAAGGAGTCTCTTGTAGTTGTGATGTGTAACTCATCCAGTCATCTGTGGGCTACATGCCAGAAGACGTTTCTAACTCTTGTAAAAGTCAGACGTAAGCGCTAATGTAAAATTGCCTTTCGGGACTCCATAGAGACAGGCTGCGTTGCTGTCGGATTCCCCATTGGTGACCACCTCCTAAATAACCTTTCTCTCTTTCTGACTTGGAGTACGTTTCATTGGCTTGACTGCTCCAGGGTAAGGACTCTAATCAGGTAAAAATGAAGGTTTACAGAACAAACTAGCTTCTCATTAAACAGTTAGTACACATACTGTTTTATGACATTGGTTAACAACCCCATGACATGTCAACATCATCCTCTAGGTTCCCCATTACCAGCTTTCCTGTCCCCCCCTGCCTTCTAGTCCTTGCCCCTGGGCTGGTGTGCCCCTTTAGTCTATTTTGTTTTATGGGCCTGTCTAATCTTTGGATAAAGGGTGAACCTCAGGAGTTACTTCATTACTGAGCTAAAATGTGTCCGGGGGCCATACTCTTAGTGTTTCTCCAGTCTCTGTCAGGCCAGTAATTCTAGTCTTTTTTTGTGAGTTAGAATTTTCTTCTACATTTTTCTTCAGCTCTGTCCGGGACCCTCTATTGTGATCCCTGTCAGAGCAGTCAGTGGTGGTAGCCGGGCACCATCTAGTTCTACTGGATTCAGTCTGGTGGAGGCCATGGTAGTTGTGGTCCATTAGTCCTTTGGACTAATCTTTCCTTGTGTCTTTAGTTTTCTTCATTCTCTCTTGCTCCCGAATAGGTGAGACCTGTAGAGTATCTTAGATGGCTGCACACAGCCTTTTAAAACCCTAGATGCTACTCATCAAAGTATAATGTACAACATTTTCCTTATAAACTATGTTATGCAAATTAAGCTAGATGTTCCCAGAGACCATGATCCCCACAGCCTTCAGCAAAGCAATTTGGTCCCTCAGGGAATTTGGATGTATCTATGGAGCTTCCATGACCTTGCCTTGGACAAGTTGTACTGGCTTTCCCAGTATTGTGTACTGTCTTATCCTTCACCAAAGTTACCACTTATCTATTGCCTATTTAGTGTTTTTCCATTCCCACCCCCACCCCTTTGTAACCATCAAAGATTGTTTCTTTCTGTGTGTAAACTATTTCATGGGTTTTTATAGTAGTGGTCTCCTAAAATATTTTCCTTTTCTAACTGACTTATTTCACTCAGTATAATGCCCTCCAGATTCATCCATGTTGTGAGATGCTTCATAGATTCATCATTGTTCTTTATGGTTGCCTAGTACTCCATTGTGGGTATATACCATAGTTTGTTTATCCATTCATCTGTTGATGGGTATCTAGGTTGTTTCCATCTTTTTGCTATTGTGAACAATGCTGCAATGAACATGAGTGTGCATATGTTTATTCGTGTGATGACTCTTATTTCTCTAGGATATATTCCTAGGAGTGGGATTGCTGGATCACATGGTATTTCTATTTCTAGCTTTCTAAGGAAGTGCCATGTAATTTTCCAAAATAAGTATCATTTTGCATTCCCACCAGCAGTGCATAAGAGTTTCAACCTCCTCACAGCCTCTCCAACATTTGTTATTTTCTGTTTCTTTGATTCGTGCCAGTTATGCCGGGGTGAGATGGTATCACATTGTGGTTTCAATTTGCATTTCCCTAATAACTAGTGATTGTGAGCATTTCCTCATGTGTCTGTTAGTTGCTTAAATGTCTTCTTTGGTGAAGCGTCTGTTCATTTCCTTTGCCCATTTTTTAGTTGGCTTATTTTTCTTTTTGTTGTAGAGGTGTTGGATTTTCCTGTAGATTTTAGAGATTAGAACTTTGTCAGATTCGTAATAGCTAAAAAATTTTTCCCAGTCCGTAGGTTCTCTTTTTACTCCTTTGGTGAGGTCTTTTGATGAACATAAGTGTTTAATTTTTAGAAGATCCCAGTTATCTAGCTTATCTTCTGGAGTTTGTGTGTTGTTAGTTATGGTTTGTATCCTGTTAATGCCATGTATTAGGGCCTCTACCCTTGATTCTATTTTTTCTTCTGTGATCTTTATAGTTTTTTT
>NW_004444003.1:7587670-7612238 GCF_000243295.1 Trichechus manatus latirostris
TACCAGTACCAGGCTGTTCTGACTACTGTAGCTGTATAGTAGGTTCTGAGGTCAGATAGTGCAAGTCCTCCTACTTTATTCTTCTTCAATAGTCCTTTAGTTTTCCTGGGATTTTTCCCTTTCAATATAAAGTTAATGATTAGTCTTTCCATTTCTTTAAAGAATGTTGCTGGTATTTGGATCGAGATTGCATTGTATTTGTAAATTGCTTTGGATAGAATTGTCATTTTCACTATGTTGAGTCTACCTGTCCATGAGCATGGTATATTTTTCCATTTACGTAAATCTCTTTTGATTTCCTGCAGTAGTGTTTTGTAGTTTTCTTTGTATAGGTCTTTTATATCCCTGGTTAGATTTATGCCTAAGTATTTTATTTTTTTACGGGCTATTATAAATGGTATTGTTTTCCTGATTTCCTTTTCATCGTTCTCTTTACTGGTGTATGGGAATCCAACTGTTTTTTTTTATGTTTCTTTTGTACCCTGCTTCTCTGCTGAATCTTTCTCTTAGTTCCAGTAATTTTCTCATGGAGTATTTTGGATTTTCTGTGTATAGTATCATATCATTTGTAAATAGGGACAGTTTTACTTATTCATTATGTTTTTCTGATAATAGCCCAGTGGGAATGAAGTGATATCTCATTGTGGTTTTGATGTGCATTTCCCTAACAACTAATGATGTTAAACATCTTTTCATGTGCTCTTTGGCCATTAGTATCTCTTCTTCGGTAAAATGCCCATTAAAGTCCTTTGCTCAGTTTTTAATTGAGTTTTAATTGAGTTGTTTTCTTTTTGTTGTTGAGTTGTAGGAGTTCTTTTTATATTCTGGATATTAAACCCTTAAAAGATATTTTGTTTCCAAATAATTTCTCCTATTCTGTAGGTTGTCCTTCCACTTTGTTGATAAAGTCCTTTGATGTACAAAAACCTTTAAATTTGATGAAGCAGACTCTATCTATTTTGTCTTTTGTTGCTTGTGTTTTGGTGTCATAGCTAATAATACATTGTTGAAAACTAGATCCAAAAGCATTAATCCTCTGTTTTTGTTCTAAGAATTTTACTGTTGTAGTTGTTACATTTAGGCCATTGTTCCAGATTGAGTCAATTTTCATGGATAGTGTGAGGTTTGGGTCTCACTTCATATTTTTTGTATTTGAAAATCATGTTGACCCAGCATCATTTATTGAAGAGACTATTCTTTCCACACTGAGGAACTTAGCACCTTTGTCAAAATTACTTGACCATAGATGTATGGGTTTATTTCTGGATAGTCAATTCTATTTGTCTGTATGTCCGTCCTTTACTGGTACTAGACTGTTTTGAATACTGCAGGTTTGCAGCACTTTTTGAAATCATGAAGTCTGTGTTCTCCTAGTTTCTTTTTCATTTTCAAGATTGCTTTGTGTATACGGGGTTCCTTACAGGTCAGTATAATTTGAAGATGGGTTTTTCCTTTTTTGCGAACAATCCATGGGCTTTTGATTATCTGATTTTCCTTGGATATTAGATTTTCCTAGTGTCCTTTCTGCCTGACTTGTTATTAGCAATCCCATTGTGTATCTGTAAGAACTTTCCTCAGTCTTATCTAGTTTGGGAAGAAGAACATGGCAACAGGATTAGAGAAGGACTCATTAACAAACGGTGATATGCAGATGACACACTCATGCTTGCTGACAGAGAAGAGGACTTGAAGCACTTAGTGATGAAGATCAAAGACTATAGCCCTCAGTATGGATTACACTTCAACACAAAGAAAACATAAATCTTCATAACTGGACCAATGTGGAGAAAAGATTGAAGTTGTCAAGGATTTCATTTTACTTCGATCCACAATCAATGCCCATGGAAGCACCAGTCAAGAATTTAAATGATGTATTGGGAAAATCTGCTGCAAAATCAAAATACCTCTTTAAAGTGTTAAAAAGCAAAGATGTCACTTTGAGGACTCAAAGTACACCTGACTCAAGCCAAGTATTTTCAATGGCCTCGTATGCATGTGAAAGCTGGACAATGAATAAGGAAAGAACGAAGAATTGATGCATTTGAATTATGGTGCTGGTGAAGAATATTGAATATGCCACGGACTGCAAAAAGGATAAACAAATCTGTCTTGGAAGAAGTACAACGAGAATGCTCCTTAGAAGCAAGGATGGCGAAACTTTGTCTCACATACTTTGGACATGTTATCAGGAAGGACCAGTCCCTGCAGAAGGATATCATGCTTAGTAAAGTGGAGGGTCAGCAAAAAAGAGGAATACCCTCAAAGACATGAATTGACACAGTGGCTGCAACAATGGGCTCAAACACAGTAATGATTGTGAGGATGGTGCAAGATCGGGCAGTGTTTTATTCTGTTGTACATAGGGTCTCTATGAGTTGGAACTGACTCGATGGTAGGTAACAACAACAACAACAACAAAAATTGCTCATTGCTGGTATGTAGAAATACAATTTGTTTTTGCATACTGACCTTGAATCTTTCAATCTTTCTAAACCCACTAATTAATCCTGTTATTTTTTTTTTAATTTTTTTTATTGTACTTTAGGTGAAGGTTTGCAGAACAAATAGTTTCTCATTAAACAGTCAGAACACAGATTGTTTTATGACATTGGTTAGCAACCCCACATATGTCAACACTCTCCCTTCTCAACCTTGAAGGACCTTTTTTGTTTGTGGTGAAAATTTACATAGCCAAAGATACACCATTTCAGAAATTTCTACATGTACAATTCAGTGACATCAATTACATTCTTCCAGTTGTGCTGTTATTCTCACTATCCTTTTCGAAATTATTCCATCACCATTATCTTCAAGTCACTGGCCCCTAGTCTTCGCATCAAACCTTTTGAGTTGCTGTTGTCAATTTGATCTAACATAGATAATTCTTTTTTTTTTTTTTTGTACCTTAGATGAAGGTTTAGAGAACAAACAGTTTCTCATTAAACAGTACACTTGTTGCCCTATGACTATAGTTAACAACCCCGCGACATGTCAACACTGTCCCTTCTCAACCTTGGGTTCCCTGTCACTACCTTTTTTGTCCCCTCCTGCCTTCTAGTCCTAGTCCCTGAACTGCTGTGCCTCATTAGTCCCATTTTGTTTTATGGGGCTGTCCAATCCCCGGCTGAATGGTGAATCTTGGGAGTGACTTCACCACTGAGGTAAAAGGGTGTCCTGGGGCCATACTCTTGGGGCTTCTCCATCTGTCAGGCCAGTAAATCTGGTCTTTTTTTGTGAGTTAGAATTTTGTTCTACATCCTTCTCCAGCTCTGTCCAAGACCCTCTGTTGTGATCCTGGTCAGAGCAGTCAGTGGTGGCAGCCGGATACCATCTAGCTGTACTGGACGCAGTCTGTTCGAGGCCATGGTAGCTGTGTTTAGTTTTTTTTTTTTTTAATGATGAATATAATTTTACTTGTTCCTTTCCAAACTGAATATCTTTTATTCACTTTTCTTGTCTTATTGCAACTGCGAGAACCATAAGTATAACGTTGATTAGAAGTGGTGAGAAGAGACACCCTTTCCTTATTTCTCATTCTAGGGGGAAAGCATTCTGTCTTTTGCCATTAACTATGTTTTTGACTGTAGGTTTTCAGTAGATGTCTTTTATCAGGTTAAGAAAGTTTCCTTCATGCCTAGTTTGCAGAGAGTTTCTTTATCAGGAATTGTTGAATTTTAGCAAATGCTTTTACTACCTCCATTGAAGTGGTCATACACTTTTTGTTTTTAGTCTGTTAATATGGTGTCTTAGTTATCAAGTGCTGTTATACAGAAACACAACAAAAAGGTAGCTTTAACAAAGACAAATTTATTCTCTCACAGTCTAGGAGGCTAGAAATCTGAATTCAGGGTACCAACTCCAGGGGAAAGCTTTTTCTCTCTATCAGCTCTGGGGGAAGGTCCTTGTCATCAATCTTCCCCTGATCTAGGAGCTTCTCCACACATGAACTGTAGGTCCAAAGGATGAGCTCTGCTCCTGACGCTGCTTTCTTGGTGGTATGAGGTCCCCAAGTCTCTCTGTTAGCTTCTCTCTTTTATAACTCAAAAGATATTGACTTAAAATAGAATCTAATCTTGTAGATTGAGTCCTGCCTCATTAACATAACTGCTGCTAATTCTACCTCATTAACATTATAGAGGTAGGATTTACAACGCAGGAAAATCACGTCAGATGACAAAATGGTGGTCAATCACACAATACTGGGAATCATGGCCTAGCAAAATTGACACGTATTTTTGGGGGACACAATTCAATTCATAACATATGGTTAGTTACATTGATTTATTTTTGAACTTTAAATCAACTTGGCATTTCTTGCTCATGATTTATTATTTTTATACATTGTTAGATTCTTTTTGCTAAAGTTTTGTGAAGAATGTTTACTTCTATATTCATGAGGAAAGTTGGCCTGTAGTTTTCTTTTCTTAGAATGTCTTTGTTGCAGAATAAGGTTTTCCTTAAAAATGAGTTGGGAAGTATTAGTTCCTGCTTAATTTGTTTGGAAAATTAGTGCAGAATTGATATAATTTATTCCTTAAATGTATTACAGAATTTGCCAGTGGAGTCCTCTTGGTCTGAAGTTTTCTCTGTGGGGAGGTTTATAAAAACAAATTCTATTTATTTAATAAATATAGGGCTCCTTAGGGTTTTTTTTCTTTTTTTCAATGATCTTAGTTCATGTCTTCCAAGAAATTTGTCCATTTCATATGATTTATAGAATTTATTGGCATAAAGTTGTTCATATTTCTATTTATCTTTTTAATCCCTATAGAAACTTTTTTCATGTTACCTATCTCATTTCTGATTAATAATTTTGTGTTTTCTCCCTTTTTCTTTTCTTTGATTAGTCTGGTAAGCGGTTGATTTTGATTTTTTCAAAGAATCAGACTCTCATTTCATTGATTTTTTTCTATTTTGTTGATTTCTGTTCTGATCTTACTGCTAGTTTTGGGATTCATTTGTTCTTTATTTTTTAAATTTATTAGGATGGAAGCTGAGTTATTGATTTCAGAACTTTTTTCTAGTATAGTCCTTTAATGCTATCTATTTTCATCTAAGAGCTTCTTAGAAGTTAAATGTTTTGTCTTTATTATCATTTGCCTAGTAATGCCTTCTAATTTTATTTTTGATGTCTTTTTGACCCAAGAGTTATATAGAAGTATGTTATTTGGTTTTTAAATATTTTGGAATTTTCCAAATATCTGTGTGTTATTTATTTATAACTTAATTGCACTGTTATCAAGAGGACATGCTTTCTATGATTTGAAGCTCATTAGATTTATTGATATGTGTTTTATTGTCCGGAATATGGTCCATCATTGTAAATTTTCCTTGTGCACTTGAAAAAAAAAAGTGAGTTCTACTGTTGTTACTTGGAGTGTTCAATAGGTGACACTTAGGTTAAGTTGGTTAATAGTCTTTTTTAAGTCATACATCCTTACTAATTTACTCTCTACTTGTTTTATGAATTACTGAGAGAGAGATGTGGATTTATCTATTTCTTATTGGAGTTCTAACATTTTTTACTTCATGTGCTTTGTTATGAAGTGCATGCCAGTTTAAGACTATTATTTCCTCTTGATGAACTGATGCATTTATTATTATCAAAGGATCATCTTTATTCTTTCTTCTGTAATCTTCATTGTCTGATATTAAAATAGCTATCCCCACTTTCTATTGAACAACGTTAGCTTAGTATATCTTTCTATTCTTTTACTTTTAACCTATTTTAATCTATTATATTTAAAGTGAGTTTCTTATAGCCAGCACATAGCTGTCAGGATTTTTGATATCCATTCTGTCAATCTCTGATTTTTAATTGAGATATTTAGACTATTTACATTTAATATGATTGTTGATATAGTTGGGTTAAATCTTCCAGGTTAATATTTTATTTCTATTTGTTCATCTGTCCTTTGTTCTTTTTTCCCACTTTTCTGCCTTCTTCTATAGTAATTGAGTTTTTTTTTTTTTTTTTATGATTTCATCTTCTGTGTTAGGTTATTAGCTCCTTGTTTTATGTTATTCAGTTATTTATATTTAGGGTATACAGTATGCATTTTAACTAATGAAAATCTACCCTAAAGTGATATTATATCATTTCTTGTAGAATATAGGACCCCTTCAACCAAACATTTGGACTTCACCCTTTCTAGCCTTTGTGATAGCCTACATTTGACTTATGTATATGTTATACTCCACCACACATTGTTGTTATTTTTGCTTTAAACAGTCAATTTTCTGTTTAACAAATATATTTAATAAGAAAAAATTATTTGTATATTTACTTTTGTGATTATCATTTCTGGTTATTTTCATCACTTTATGTAGATTCATATATACCTCTGGTATTATTTTCCCTCTGCTTAAAGGACTTCCTTTAATATTCCTTGTAATGCAGGTGTGCTGATGATTAATTCTTTCAACTTTTCTATATTTTAAAAAGTTAATATTCATCTTCATTTTTGAAAAATATTTTTGCTTGGTGTAGAATTCTAGGCTTGCTTTCTTTCAGTACTTTAAAGATGTTCTGTTTTCTCTTTTGTATTGTTTTGCAGGAGAAATCTGATGATATCTTTTTATTTGTTCCTTTGCATATTGTGTGTCTTTTTTCTCTTGCTGCTTTTAAGTTTTACTTTTTATCACTGACATTAAGCAATTTGATTGTGATGTGCCTTGCTTCAGTTTTTTTCAGGTTTCTAGAGCTTGAGGTTCGTTGAGCTTTTGGATTGGTAGTTTTATATTTTTCTTGTTTTGTCCCTCCTACTCTTCATTTTAAGTAGCCCTATTATTTCTGGTGCAGAATCAGAACTCAAATACAGTAACACTATTTTACTATCATCTTCCCTCAGGTTCCCAGCCCCTCTAACAACCTTCTTTAGGTTCAATATATTTTCTACTAAGTAGCCCTCCTGAGTAACAATTAATCTCTCAGTCCCGCCATTTTCACTTTTTGTCATATCAAAATTTAGAAGTTCTGAAGGAATATTTCACAGAATGAATAAAGTGACTATCTTACTACTAATGCCAGTTCATGCAGATTGCTGTTATTGACTGAAGATAGTTTAATATTTTACCCCTTTAAGAAATGTTTGTAAACCATCATGGGACTCCTAGAGACACAATGACTTAATCTATAACGAATAAGAATAGGATTATCAGGTAGATGACATCGCTGGCAGAGGATATCCATGGGCAGAAACACTTCTAGAAAATAAGTGAATACCTAGGTTAAGACTGGCCCTGTCCAACATAACTAAATTATTTTTTATATTCTTTAATTTATCATGACAGATTTCCAAAGGCAAGGGAGTGAAAACCCATTGAGTACTACCAGTTCAAGTCTTCATTTTTATTTGAAGTGGGGCAGGGTATAAGAATGCCTGTCAATTGTTTATAGAGAAAGGCTCAAAGACCCTCTATCTTTAATGAAATTGCCTTAAGGAGCTCAATCATGGCTTTTTTTTTATGTTGTTCCAAATCCCCTGTAAAAGTGTTCATTTTATTCCCCTTGTGTTTTTTTCTTCTTCTCCATTTTAATCTCATTAGCAATGAGAGTAAATTGAACACTTTCTTTCTTAAAATAATAAGCATTCCCAAGTCTGCTACATTATTTCTAAGACTGATGGACCAAAAGAACTCAGTGGAATATACTGGTTTTTCAGTTGAGCAAGAACCAAAGTTCAGTGATATTTTCCCCTACCAAAAATGAACAAGCTGTCATTACTCATTCATATTTTAAAAATACTATCCCAAATTCTCAGATGATAATTCCATGCTTTTTCCCCTTAGGCTTGCAATAATGAGTCTATAAAATGTAGCCTTTTGGCTCACATATGTACTTGGAGAATAAATTACATCATAATCACACCATAATAAAGCCTTAGAAACAGCTCTCAGAGAAAGTTACATTGAACTCCTAGGTAAGAGCTCTGAAGGTGCTGGATTAATTATCTTGTGCATTTAGATAGTCTAACTAGTATTCAGATAGCAGAATCCATAGGGAATAATATAACTGTGCCTTTTCTATGCCTATGTCTCATAGAATTCTTTGGTATGTTTCTTTTAAATCAGTTCTATTTTTTTCTCTCCAATGATCAGTGATCTCTGTTATATAATCTGAGGTATCAGAGTTGAGATATGTTTTCTACGTCTTGGCCACTCAATCCATCTTACAAATGCCCAGTTTTGGCTTCATTTAAATGTAAACCTAATCTCAAGGGTGTGGATCACACCAGATTCAGAAAATGTATTTTGTGCAATGTAGTGTTCTGGACTATCTGAGAATGATTCTGATTCTGATTCTGAGTATTATTATTATTACTATCTGCTTAGCAATAGCTAAGTGCCCAACATGATAATGTGCACTTTATATTATTAGCTCATTTAACTATTAAAATAACATGAATTAGGTGGTATTATCTCACACAAATATAAGAAAAGTGAAGTTTTCAGAGATTTAAATCACATGCTCCTGAATAAAATACCAAATTGCTCCTGGCCAAATCTGCTTCCATAAATCTACGTTACCATAATACATAGCATATACTGAGGCAGAAGAATGAACAAATCTGTTTTGGAAGAAGTATAGCCAGAATGCTCCTTAGAAGTGAGGATGACAAGATTTTGTCTCACGTACTTTAGACATGTCATCAGGAGGAACCAGTCTCCAGAGAAGGACATCATGCTTGGTAATGTGGAGGGTCAGCAAAAAAGAGGAAGACTCTCAACAAGATGGACTGACACAGTGACTGCAACAATAGGTTCAAGCATAACAACCATCATGTGATGGCGTAGGACTGGGCAGTGTTTCATTCTGTTATACATTGGGTGGCTATAATTTGGTCCATGGCACCTAACAACGAGAGAACAATCAACTTTTCACAATGCTAACTTTTGGGGAAAAGGAAAATGCTCATTATCTTGAAGGTAGACCATGTTACAGCAGATTTTTTATATGGCATTTGTTGTAGTTCAGGGGAGGCAATTTGATATTAAGAATAAATGGTTATATTTAAATTCTATAAACAACAACAACAACAAAAAAATCCAAACCCCTTGCCGTGGAGTTGATTCCAACTCATAGTGACATCGTGTATTATAGAGTAGAACTACTCCATAGGGTTTTCTGGCCTGTAATCTTTTTGGAGCAGATCACCAGGCCTTTCTTCCATGATGTGACTTGGTAGGTACAAACCATGAACCTTTAGGTTAGTAGCCTATCTCAAATCACTTGTGCCGCCTAAGGACCTATCCAAAAAAAAAAAACAACAGTAACAAACCCATTGCCATTGAGTTGATTTCGACTTACAGCAACCCTATATGATAACCAAATATTAAGTTTGGACTGTGATTCTTTAACTAAGAATGATACGAAAATGAAAATGTGTTCATTCCATAGTTACAACACACAAACTAGGTTTCCAACAATGCTGGCTTTTATCAGGTAATGCTGTTAAAACTAAGCTACCAAAGGGTTATTTTTCTCTATGTTAATTAAAGGACTTTGTCAAGTAAGTAATGGAAGATTTGCGTAAATCACTGAACCTAAAGCATTTAACTTCCACCTACAACTCTTCAGAGAACCTCATTATGAAGATGAATAACTGTTCCACAGAAAGTTCTAGAGCTTAGGTTATTTGGGTTATGAATAACCATCATAACAAATTTATTAGAGATGGCAGACAGCAGATATACACAAAAGAAGCCAAAGAAGTTAGGTAATTGTAACCATTCAAATAAGTTTTCTTTTTTTTTTTTCTCAGATGCAATGCAAGTTCTCATACTCTATTATTTTGCCTACCAGAGTCAGTATTTGTGGACCAGTGCCTTAAAGGTCGCTAGTACTGTAGTGCAAGCTTCAAAGAAGAGATCACAGTTAGGCTTTGGTTCTGTTATTGTAGCAGAAACAAGCTTACCAATGGTTTGTTAACTTGCTTTGCTACTGCCAGTACTCTTGTTTCATTGACATACATAAGGCTGACATCCAGAGACACTCTTCTTGAACAGTCAAGTGTATCAGGTTTGGTGCTCTCATTGTCAGCATGATAGGCCCGCTAAACGACTGTGCATTGATCCAGAAGCAGCTATTCTTCATTCTTTGCAACTTGTTAGAGGATTTATGCATACCATTCTGGATGACAGCTATTTTCTTTTATTTTTACTTTTGAAAATCATTATACTCAAATATAAATTTCTTTGTGTTCTCTTCCTCATCAGCTAAGATTTCCCCCCTATCTTTTGTAAAAAGATTTCATTCTACTACATATATACAAAAAACTTTTCTCTGTCCATTGTAGTTATGACCATTAGGTGAGATTTATTCTCCTGGAGAATGGCTGAGTAAGTGTGTGTGTGTGTGTGTGTGTAAGCAATCTTATGAAACAGGAAGGTGGACATAGTGACAAATACTTGACAAAGACTCAAGCCTGCAATATGAACTCTGAGTAAAGTCACTATGTTAAAACCTGTCTCAATACATGCTTATTGTTGTCCAACACTGTAAAGACTTTTTGGTATAATATATTAATTTTACTCATGCTTGGAATTATGTGAATAATTGTCTCTTTTTCTATTTCTCTCCTCCATATCTATTTAGTGCATCTTTTAACATCAAATCCCTTTTGCAAGCTGCCAGGTTAGTTTGCACACGTTTTGGGGCCAAGTTAGCTCAAAATGAATCATGTCTTAATCAATTACAAAATGTTCTCTAAGTTTTTCTTCACCTAAATAATTAGTCATTATAATTGTGTAGATAGGTAGGTTAAATACTCTGCTTCTGAATCTTAAAAGAGAATATTTCACACAGTTTCATGCTATCAATTTTCTAAATCCTTCAGAAGACAGTATATCTTTCTGAACATATGACTTGAGAAGTTGATGGAAACTATCATTCCATCATAAATCCATAAATCTACTTTATGGAGTAGTTATGGAGTAGTTCTACTCTATAACACACGATGTCACTATGAGCTGGAATTGACTCCAAGGCAAAGGGTTTGGATTTTTTTTTTTTTTGGTTTATAGAATTTAAATATAACCATGTATTCTTAATATCAAATTGCCACCCCTGAACTACAACAAATGCCATATAAAAAATCTGCTGTAACATGGTCTACCTTCAAGATAATGAACATTTTCCTTTTCCCCAAAAGTTAGCATTGTGAAAAGTTGATTGTTCTTTCATTGTTGTTAGGTGCCGTGGACCAAATTATAGCCACCCAATGTATAACAGAACGAAACACTGCCTAGTCCTACGCCATCACATGATGGTTGTTATGCTTGAACCCATTGTTGCAGTCACTGTGTCAGTCCATCTTGTTGAGAGTCTTCCTCTTTTTTGCTGACCCTCCACATTACCAAGCATGATGTCCTTTTCTGGAGACTGGTCCCTCCTGATGACATGTCCAAAGTATGTGAGACAAAGTCTTGTCATCCTCACTTGTAAGGAGTATTCTGGCTATACTTCTTCCAAAACAGATTTGTTCATTCTTTTGGCAGTCCATAGTACATTCAATGTTCTTTGTCAACACCACAACTCAAAGGCATCAACTCTTCTTCAGTCTGCCTTATTCACTGTCCAGCTTTAGCATGCATATGAGGTGATTGAAAACACCATGGCTTGGGTCAGTTGCACCTTAGTTCTCAAAGTGACATATTTGCTTTTTAACACTTTGAAGAAGTCTTTTGCAGCAGATTTGCCCTATTCAATGCATCATTTGATTTCTTGACTGCTGCTCCCATGGGTGTTGATTGTGGATCCAAGTAAAATGAAATCCTTGACGACTTTAATCTTTCGTTCTCTAGAAGGGTTTATAATTACTAATACTGAAATATTATTTATATAGCTGGACTTTTGATCAACAAATATTCTAACAGTTTGGGAGTGTTAGAAATATCCACAGAGTATTCATATGTTCATAGTTATGTACAGAACACCTTGTGTGTGCTTTTTGTTCTTTTTTAAAGTGGGTCATATGGAATAAAAATTCAATTTAAGGACTGGGTATTTAGGGACTGCTATGTGAATGTAATTTGCCTAACTTTGAGTTTGTTAGGACTAAAAATACCTGAGATAAATCCTTGGGCTGTAGATAGCCTGGAAAATTTATATAGATCCATAAAAAATATCCATATCTTTATGCTCATAATTCCACTTCTGAAAATTTTAAGTAAATAAATCAGCAGAAGCAAAACCTTATTTGTATGAAATGATTTTATACATAGATAGTGAAGATTACACACACACACACAAACACACACACACACACACACAGGGTAAGCATTAAATCAAGATATCAGGACCTAAACTTAAAACAAATACCATTGCCGTAGAGTCAATTCCAATTCATAGTGACCTGATAGGACAAAGTAGAAATGCCTCATAGGGTCCCCAAGGCTGTAATCTTTATGGAAGCAGATTGACACATCTTTATCCTGTGGAGCAGGCTAGTGGGTTTGAACTGCCAACCTTTCGGTTAGCAGCCGAGCGCTTAACCATGCAAACAGTTAAGCGCTTGTTACTAACCAAAAGATTGGCTGTTCAAATTCACTGAGAGTCATCTCAGAAGAAACGTCTGGTGATCCACTTCTGAAAAAATCAGCCACTAAGACCTAATGCCCAATAATAGGGGAATTTAATTAGTTAAGACGTATAAACCAGGTAAAGTATTAAACATCCATTAAAATTATTTTTACAAAAACTTTAGAAATTTGAAGAATGTTTATACCATTTTAATTGAAAACATTGGAATGTAAAATGTTATGCATATTGCTTGGGGAAATTTAAAATTATGTGAGCAAAGCCTGCAGTCAAGACATGAATGTAAAAGAGAATATTTAGGGTGACGCAATTGAATATACTTTTTCAATTTTTCTTCTTTAAAAACACTGTGTGGGAGGGCTCTTAATTCAGGCTACTTAGGTGTGAATCCTGGGTCCCAAACCTATTATCTGTGGGATCTTGGACAATTTAACTGTCTTTCTTGTGCTTCAGTTTCCTTATTTGTGAAAAGAAGACTAATACCAATTAGTACCACCACCCATGTGCCAGTTTGTCATATTGTGGTAGCTTGTCTGTTGCTATGATGCTGGAAGCTATGCCACCCAATACGTCAAATACCAACAGGGTCGCACATGCTGGACCGGTATTAGTAGAGCTTCAGACTCAGACAGACTAGCAAGAAAGGTTTTGGAACTACTTCTGAAAATTAGTCAATGAAAACCCTGTGTCACAACAGAACATTGTCTAACATAGTGCAAAACGATGAACCCCCAAGATTTGAAGATACTCGAAATGCACAGTGGCCACAACATTGGACTTGAGCATAACAGTGATCATGGAGATGACACAGGACCAGGCGATGTTTTATGCTGTAGTACCTGGGGTCACTATGAGTCACAGCTGATGCCACAGTAACCAACAACATGAACTACATAGTACAATAGGTTGTTAGGAGGGTTAAATAAAATTATACCTATAAGGTATTTTGCAGAATAACTGTCATAAAACAAACTTACAATGAACATTTACTTAGTACCTTTCCAATAATGAGGAACATTGCATAGGAAGAATTGTTCTCCCATACCTTGCTGAGGTACCATGAGAGAAAATAAAAAGCATAACTGAAATAGTTCGAATTTGTGGAGGGAAAGGTGCCAAATGCATGACTGCTGTTATCCTCATAGTAGGACTCGTTGCTTTTATTCAAGGATCTTTCACAAGACTATTTTGCTTGAGGGAAACAAGACTGAACATGAGATACTCAACCTAAGCAAAAGACACAACCTCTTCATGTTATTAAAACTAGAATATGACCCCCATGTACTCAATCTACTTGTATAATGCTAACATACAACAACAGAACTTAGGCACTCAAACAAAAAGATTTCAAAATAATAAACTTAATTTTGTCTACCTTGACTTTTGCTCAGTGTCCACCATAAATGTACATGAGGGGAATCTTCCACTTGAAGAGGTACATGGTTTAAAAGTTAGTTAAACACACAAAGTGAAAACATCTAAGTTTGGGATGCTTCCAAAAGATGCCAAAAAATCTCCACATCTGCTCTATTGTCTCATTTGCACCAAGAAACATTCTTTCCATTAGTTAATTAAGTTTAAGAACAAACCAAATTAGTTTAAAATGCAATTTAAATGTAAGCCTATAAATTGTAATTAAAACTACATGCTGTTGGTAATAAATTTTTCAAAATATTAAAAGAAGATGAATTTTGAAAGGACACATATGTCATGGGAAACTGAAATATAGAGGGTGATTTATTCAAACGGTGGAATTTTTAAATAATGTTTATGTTTTAATTAGCTTTTTAGTCACAAAGGTTTAGAATTCTACATCAGAAATAGTATCTACTTGTCATATATGATTAATATGTCATTTCCTCTTGTACTTCTCAATGATCTGATCTACCAACAGTAAACTGACTCTTTAATAAAAAGTAGAATATAAATTGATTAAGAATTCAAGACTTTTAAAAACTGTTTACAGAACTAGTTTAAAACCTCCTATGAGGCTACTGAAAATGTGTTACTCTAACATCACTAATACCAATATTGAGTATTAATAAATAGCACTGTTAATGCTAAAAATTCCTCAGCCTTAAACTTATATGTATGAATAGAACAAGGGCTTATTTAAATCTAATTATAAATCAAATTGATGGTTTTATTCTTAGTAGTAATCTGTCATCATCAAATAAATGCCTCATTAATCAAATGAAACCTTTCTTTCACCCTGGAATGGTTGGCTTTTTTGCACCCCCTCCCCTATGGCAGGGATAAAATTTCAAAGGTGGGAGCATTCTTTTTAAATATTTAGAATGTAATGTCGATAACTCTAGGTAAGGCATGTACTAAACTGGATTCTTTCAACAATATGATAGTATGGGTGGATCAAAGTTTTAGACTGATGTCATCTCCCTTTACAGCTAGAAGAGACACCTAAGAAATTTGGGGCATTGTTGGAATGTAATATTTAAAGACGATCTATTTTTATCAAAATGCTCTTCCTTATGTCCTTACTGAATCTCTTCCTTTTGCCACATAAATCTGTTCTTTTTTTCGTGTCCTGTCATCAACATCATTAGAGAACAGATGGAGATTAACATACTCAACTTAGACTTGAAGGCATTTATTGAGTCATCACTCAGATTTCCTGTCTTCAGATAAAATATCTCTATTTTTATTAGATAAGTGATAAGATTTCTAAGAGTTGGAATATGATAAAATTCTGTTTAAATCTCTAGAACTTCTGGTTAATTCCTAATTTTAAATTTTGTTCAAATGCTTTGTCACTATATGGGATACATAGCTGTTCAATCTGGTAATATTTATTTGAATTACCAGTATTGATTTGCCCTAGATAATTAATATTAATTTTAATATGTGATACAAGTTATAAGTTCCAGCTAAAAGCATTTAAAAAACTGGTGGAAGTAGAAATAGATGAAAATGATAAACAATTGGAGGGAATATGATAAAGTAAGAAGGTAAAGACTTGCCCAGAATCTATGAGATTCTTACTATTTAAGTTTAAAGGTAAGTACTGTAAGTAAAATAGAAGGGTTGTGGGGAAGAAATAAAAACAAAACAAAGAAAGTAATGATCACATTCTAGAAAAACCAAGAATCATAAAAAAAGAAATTTTAAGAATTTTTGAAGGTAGTATTTTCTATATGGTAAAGAAAAATTGCATTATAATTCCTAGTTTCAAGAAGCCAGTATAGATGACAGGCATTCTCAATCAGAAATAGTTTATGTTATTGAATTCTTACAGTCTTTTTTTAATTCCTGAGAAATGGAGTTGAATTTAGGTGCTCGAGTACAAGGCTGTCATGGATTGAATTGTGTCCCCCAAAAATATCTGTCAACTTGGCTAGGTCATGATTACCAGTGTTGTATGATTGTCTACCATTTTATCATCTGATGTGATTTCCATGCTGTAAATGCTATCACTATGATGTAATAAGACACAGTGGCAGTTATATTGATGAGTTCTACAAGATTAGGTAGTGTCTGAAATCCATCTCTTTTGAGATAAAAAAGAGAGAAGTGGGCAGAGAGACATGGGAGACCTCATACCACCAGAAAGCAGTGCTGGGAGTAGAGCGTGTCCTTTGGACCTGAGGTTCCTGTGCTGAGATGCTCCCAGACCAAGAGAAGACTAATGACAAGGACCTTCCTCCAGAGCCGACAGAAAAAGCCTTTCCCTGGAGCTGATGCCCTGAATTTGGACTTGTAACCTCCTAGACTGAGAGAATAAACTTCTCTTCATTAAAGCGACCCACTTGTGGTATTTCTGTTATAGCAGCACTAGATGACTAAGACAAAGGCACTCTTCCTCCTGTCTACTAGGCACCGTTGAATGTTTCCACCCTGCACTAGCACAAGTAGAGGTGGTGCCACTACCTCACCCTGAAGTCACAGCTTATTAGACCTTGCTTTATGGGGCCTCTTCTGGTCAAGAGGTAAGATCAGACACCAAAGACTCCCTGATAAATTTATAGGGGATCTCTTTTTAATAGGTGCCACTGAAACGTCTCTTACAAATTACCAACACCGCCTGCCACCACTAAAAATAAGTCTCCGTTAAGTATTTTCTGGTAGAGGAATGTCTGTGTTTGGAATTACATTGCAGCTGTTCCCAAAAAATAGTTTTAAAGACTTTTTTTCCTATTTGCCACATTAGATATATTCTAGTTAGTTGAGTGTTTAATATCTTTTTAACAATGTGCTAGAACTAAGCTATAATTAACTACTTTCTGCCTGATATACCAAGTACACTTTATGAGAAAATATTCCTTTTTTAAGGAGGGGAAAAAAGATCCAAACAAATTTACCATATATTTGGGTAAATGACCAAGAAATATTTAGAAATTTAAAATAAGAACACATGTATTATATAAAGAGTGATATACAGTGTTGAATAGAGCAATGTCACAATTTTTCCATAACAGAACACGGAGCATTCATGCATTTATATTCATGCATCTATATCATGAGTTATGGGGTGAAGAGGTAGGCAGATGATAGCCCAAATGACTATAAATGGCCAAGTTGCTCTCTGAAAAAATTGTACCACTCACACCAGCTTTATGAGAAAAACCACTCTTCTGACAATTTATAACAATATCTCCCTCTTTATCTATGTAACTAATAGGTGTTTCTCAAGATTTAGCAGTTTTGCAGGAAGTGGAGCCTACATAGCTTTATAGACAGAAGCACCATGCTGTCCCTCTACAGCGAAGACTCGAAAAACTAAGTAAAACAGAGACACGTTGTCATGGATTGAATTACGTCCCCCTAAAAATGTGTCTATCAGTTTGACTGGGCCATGATTCCTGGTATTGTGTGATTTTCCTGTATGTTGTAAATCCTGCCTCTATGATATTAATGAGGGAGGATGGGTGGTAGTTTTGTTAGTAAGGCAGGACTCAATCTACAAGTTTGGATTGTGTCCTCAGGCAATCTCTTGAAATACAAAAGACAGAAGCAAGCAGAGAGACATGGGGACCTCATACCACAAGAAAGCAGTGCCAGGAGCAGACCGAGTCCTTTGGACCTGGGTCCCTGCTCAGAGAAGCTCCTAGTCCAGGGGAACACTGATGAGAAGGCCAACAGAGAGAGAAAGCCTTCCCCTGAAGCTGATGCCCTGAATTTGGACTTTTAGCCTACTTTACTGTAAGGAAATAAATTTTCTTTGTTAAAACCATCCACTGGTGTTATTTCTGTTATAGAAGCACTAGATAACTAAGACAGAATTTGATACCAAGAGAGTGGGGTGCTGCTCTAACAGATACCTAAAATGTGGAAGCAGCTTTGAAACTGTGAATGGATAGAGGAGCCACAGAGGCAGAGGACCAGCAGCAGTAGAGAACCTGCATCGGTAGAGAAGTGGCAACAGCAGAGAACCAGCAGCAGCAGAACCAGGAGACCAGTGCCAGATGGCACTGGAGTCAACCCATGGATCGAGGGAGCTGAGTGCCTGTGTGCAGGAGGCTTCCTGGAGGAGTGAGGTGCCTCTGGGCACTTACTGGTGGAGCTACTGAGCTTTGGAACACTTGCCCCAGCAGGGAAGATGTGGGCATGAGGCCTGAGGGCTGAGAGGCCACAGGAAACAGAAGCAGAAGCTGAAGAGACAAGGGGCACAAGAAGCCCAGCGACCTCAGTCTCAAAGGTATGGCCACAACCTCTGGGGTTTCAAAGGGCGGAGGCATGGCCTCTGGTGTTTCTAAGGGTGGAGGTGGCACTCAGATGGACTGGGAGAATCATGCACCTAAAGCTGAGGGAGCAGAGTTACTGTCTTAATGGGCCTGGAAGGCAGAGCTGAAGCCCAGGGCCAAGGGGCCTCCATTCAGAATCTAGAGAGTGTGGCTGTCATGGATTGAATTATGTCCCCCCAGAAATGTGTGTATCAGTTTGACTGGGCCATGATTCCTGGTATTATGTGATTTTCCTGTATGTTGTAAATCCTGCCTCTATGATGTTAATGAGGGAGGATGGGTGGTAGTTTTGTTAGTAAGGCAGGACTCAATCTACAAGTTTGGATTGTGTCCTCAGGCAATCTCTTGAAATATAAAAGACAGAAGCAAGCAGAGAGACATGGGGACCTCATACCACAAAAAAGCAGTGCCAGGAGCAGAGCGAGTCCTTTGGACCTGGGTCCCTGCTCAGAGAAGCTCCTAGTCTGTGGGAACACCGAAGATAAGAAGGCTGACAGAGAGGAAAAGCCTTCCCCTGGAGCTGACGCCCTGAATTTGGACTTTTAGCCTACTTTAAATGTGAGGAAATAAACTTCCTTTTGTTAAAACCATCCACTTGTGGTATTTCTGTTATAGCAGCACTAGATGACTAAGACAGAATTTGGTACCGAGAGAATGGGGTGCTGCTCTAACAGATACCTAAAAGGTGGAAGCGGTTTTGAAACTGTCGATGGATAGAGCAGTGACAGCAACAAAGGAACAGCAGCAGCAGAGAACCTGCAACAGCAGAGAAGTGGCAGTGGCAGAGAACCTGCAGTGGCAGAGGAGTGGCAGTGGCAGAGAGCCAACAGCAGCAGAACCAGGAGACCACTGCGAGATGGCGCTGGAGCCGACCCACAGAGCAAGAGAGCTGAGTGCCTGTGGGCACAAGGCTTTCTGGTGGAGTGGGGTGCGTCCGGACACTTACCAGTGGAGCTACAGAGCTTTGGAACATTTGCCCCAGCAGGGCAGATGCAGACGTTGAAGCCCGAGGGCTGAGAGGCCACAGGAAACAGAAGCAGAAGCTGAAGAGACAAGGAACACAAGAACCCAAGCTGCCTCAGTCTCAAAAGGTATGGCCATGACCTCTGGGGTTTCAAAGGGTGGAGCCATGGCCTCTGGTGTTTCTAAGGGTGGAGTTGCCACTCAGATGGACTGGGAGAACTATAAGCCTAAAGCCAAGGGAGCAGAGCTGCTATCCCAGTGGGCCTGGAAGGTGGAGCTGAAGCCCAGGACTGAGGGGTTTCCACTCAGAATCTAGAGACTGTGGCCCACACCCGGAGTCTGGAGGGCAGGGCCATTGTGTAAATTGTCTCAGAGAACAGAGCTTTATTTTCAAAGCCTTGAGGGCTAATGTAATATGTTCTGCTGACTTACTTGGTGCCTGTTATCCCTTCTTTCCCTCCACTTTCTCCCATTTGTAATGGAAATGACTAGCTTGTGCATGTTCTGCCATTGCACCTTTGGAAGCAGACAACTCGTATTCTAGATTTCACAGATGAAGGGGAATTTTTGGACTTTGAACTCGGACTTAATACTTTTGCTATGATATGATGGGGTGAATATGTTTTCCATGTTGCAAGGATGTGATTTTTTGGGGGCCAAAGGGTGGAATGTCATGGATTGAGTTAAGTCCCCCCAAAAATGTGTGTATCAATTTGGCTGGGCCATGATTCCAGGTATTTTGTGATTTTCCCATGTATGGTAAATCCTGCCTCTATGATGGTAATGAGGGAGGATGGGCGGCAGTTGTGTTAGTAAGGCAGGACTCAATCTACAAGATTGGATTGTGTCCTGAGGCAATCTCTTGAGATATAAAAGAAGTGAGCAGAGAGACATGGGGACCTCATACCACCAAGAAAGCAGTGCCAGGAGCAGAGCACGTATTTTGGACCTGGGGTCATGCATGGAGAAGCTCCTAGCCCAGGGGAACACTGATGAGAAAAAGGCTGACAGAGAGAGATAGACTTCTCCTGGAGCTAATGCCCTGAATTTGGACTTTTAGCCTACTTTACTGTAAGGAAATAAACTTCTCTTTGTTAAAATCATCCACTTGTGGTATCTATGTTATAGCAGCACTAGATAACTAAGACACACGTCAATCCTGGAACCCTAAATGTCAAATGACGAGATACAGAACTCAACCAAGCACTGAATGGAATAAGAAATCGATAGAGAACAGAGACTGAGGAGAGATATGAGCAGAGGTCCCCTATCAGCTAATGCAGCACTGATTCACCATCTTGGACTCCTGTCAGAGATCAGCGGACAGGGAGTATGGGAAAGCAGCTTCACAGAGCTCCCAGCAGGAGACAGAGCCCACGGTAACCAGCGATACATGCTTCCCCACCCCCCACCCTTCTTCCCCTTTCTCAGCCTACACCACTTCCCAGCTAGGCTGGGAGACCCCAGCTCTGTTCCATGAGGATTTGCCCCACCCACACCAGCCAGCTCCTTCAGTGCCATTTCTTTGTTGCTGGTGTTGCTTTTTTCAGCTTCTTTTGGTTTCTTCCCTACCTCTCACCTACTTTCTCTGGAATGTCTGACTTGGTCTGCCATTTTTGCTTCTTCTTCACAGGCTGTGAAGTGCTGTTCACCTGGCGAACTGTTTCCCTGGTCCACACTGCCACGCTGGTGGAATAACTGGGGCCCCTTTTTCTGTTTGTTTGTTTGTTTTTCTTTTCTTGACTTGGGAGCCCCTTCTAGCTGGCCTGTACTGTGAGGCTTAGGAGCCACTTCTCCAGTCTGCACAGCCCCTCTGGTGGGATCCCTGGGGACATTTTTTTTTCCTTTTTCTCTTTCTTCATTTCTCAGTTTCTCGTCTCTCTCTCTACTTACCCTTTTTTCCTGTCTCCTGAATACCTGGCACTGTGTGCTGTCTCTGCTCCTTCTACCTGGGCTGTACTAAGTGTCTTGGGAGCCACTTCCCTGGTCTGTGCAGCAGCACTAGTGGGTTCATTGGGGGCTTTTCTTTCTTCTTTTATTATTTTGTTTTTCTTTTTCTTCATTTCTAAATTTCTATCTCTCTCTACTCACCTTCTTTTCCTGTCTCCCAAATACCTGGTGCTGTGCTCCATCTCCACCTCTCCTACCCAGGCTGTACTGTGAGGTTTGGGAACAACTTCTTCAATTTGTGCAGCCACTTCAGTGAGATCCCTGAGACCCTTTCTTTTTTTTTCTTATTTATTTATTTATTTCTTCTTTACTCTTTCCAATTCTTCCTTTTTGTTTTTCTTCATTTCTCAATTTTTCATCCTTTTTGCTTTCCGTCTTTTCCTGTCTCTTGAATACCTGGTGCTGTGTGCCACCTCCACCCCTTCTAGATGGGATGTGCCCTGAGGCCCAGGAACCAATTGCCTGGTCACTGATGGGATCCCTGAGGGCATTTCTTCTTTAAAATCTATCTATTTATTTATTTCTCTTTTCCTTTTTTTGTTCTTCATTTCTTGGTTTAATGTCTCTCCAGTCTAAAGGCAAGTTCCCTCAGCTCTTTTTGGTTGTAGTTTTTGTTTTTTTTTATTTTTTTGGCTCCTGTTTCTCTATACTCTCTCTCTTCCTTGACATACCCATTTTAGCTCCACACATCACAACCTCCTCCCTTTCTCCTGCCTACCCACACCAAGCACTGAACATCACAATCCTGAGCAGCACAGGTAGGGCCTACCAGAACCTGCCCTGTGCTGACCCCCACATGCCCTGTCAGCCCCAGTACATGCCACAAACAACACATCCCAGCTCCTCCCCTTCAGATGGGCCTGACCTGCTGTTCCACAGCTAAGCGACTGTCCCTGCTCATTGGAAAAGGAGGTGAAAAGTACCATGCCCACAGATGAGCAAACAAAAAAAAACACACAGCACACTGGCTCAGACAAAACCAAATAAAACATAAAAGCAGGATGAAATAAACAAATTTACAATGAATAAATGAAGAAAATAACTACTGAATGTCCCGAAGACAGCACACACTATCAAAACACATAAAAATAAACAGGACAGGATAGTCGCAGTAGAGATCCAAAATAAAACACCAGATGACATTCCAGTAGAATAAAAGACACCAGAACTACCTGATAGGTAATTCAAATCTCTTCAGAGCTATCCAATATTTAAAGCAAAAATGAGGAAAAAAATAAACAAATTAATGGAAAAGGTAGACAAATTCATGAAAAATATAGACAAAAAAATGGAATATTTCAGGAAAATAACACAGGAACAAAATGTCAAAATAAATTCACAACTAGAAATCATACAAAAACAACAATTATAAATCCAAAAGATAAACAACAAAATTGCAGAAATGGACAGTATAATAGAAGGTCTGAGAAGCAGTTTGAAAAAAAAATGGAAGAAAGGATCAGCGAAATTGAAGACAAATACTTGGATACCACTTTCTTTGAGGAAAAATCAGAAAAAAGAATGAAGAAAAATGAATAAACCCTGAAAATTATATGGGATACAATCAAAAGCAAAAATTTACAAGTGATCAGAGTTTCAGAACGGGGAGAAAAAGGAAATAACAGAGAGAATCATTGAAGAATTGCTGACAGAAAACCTCCCTAATATCATGAAAGATAAAAAGCTAACCATCCAAGAAGCTCAACGAACCCGATATAAGACAGACCCCAAAAGAAACTCACCAAGGCATATCATAATCACACTCGCTAAAACCAAAGACAAACAAAGAATCCTGAGAGCAGCTCAAGAAAAATGAAAAGTCACATACAGAGGGGAAACAAAAAGATTGAGCTCTGATTACTAGGCAGAAACCACGCAGGCAAGAAGGCAATAGGATGACATATATAAAACCTTGAAAGAAAAAAAAAATGCCAACAGGGAATAATATATCCTGCAAAATTGTTGTTAAAATATGACGGTGAAATTAGGACATTTCTAGATAAACATATATTAAGGGATTATGTAAAAACCAAACCAAACTTACAAGAATTAGTAAAAGAAATTCTTCCGTTTGAGAACAACATCAGACCACAGCATGAATCTAAGACACAAGATCACACCAGCCAGAAACCGACCTACGAAATGAACTCTCAAGGACTATTGAAAACCAAAAGGTTTAAAACTGGGAACCAGAGAGGTTTATCTGTAAACTACGACAATGTCAGAATAATAAAAGAATAAACAGTGTACGGATAGAACATTCTAATGGAGAGGAAGGCAAGGTGATACCAAGTAATAATACACTGGTTCAAACCTAGGAAGATCAGGGTAAATTTCAAGGTAATCACAAGGAAAGTTAACAAATCTACTCATCAAAATAAAGCAAAAAGCATAGTCTCAGAAAAAAAAAAATCTGCAAAAACAAAAGAAACAAAGGCCAGAAGGCAATGGGATGACATATATAAAATCTTGAAAGAAAAAAAATTGTCAGCCAAGAATAATATATCTTGCAAAACTCTTGTTCAAATTTGATGGTGAAATGAGGGCATTTCCAGATAAACAGAAACTAACGGAATATGTAAAAGTCAAACCAAACATACAAGAAATATTAAAGGGAGTTCTTCGATCTGAGGACAAACAGCTTCAGCCCATAGGCAGAACCAAGGACGCAGGATCGTACGAGCCAGATACCAATCTAAGAAATGAACTCTCGAGGACTATCCAAAACCAAAAGAAATACAACAGAGAATCAGAGCAGTCAATTGATGGATGACAACAACATCAAAACAATGAAAGAGGGAATAAATAGCTTAGGTATAGAACCTTCTAATGGAGAGGAAGGCAAGGCAATACCAAGTAATGGTAGACTTCTTCAAACTTAGAAAGATAAGGGTAAAATTCATGGCAACCACAAAGAAAGTTAACAAACCAACTCATAAAAATAAAGACGAAAAACATAGGGTCTCAGCAAAAACAAAACCTACAAAAACAAAAGATATGAAAAAAAAAATCCATAAACAAAAGTGACTCAGCACAAGAGAGTAAGAAGAACAAAGAAAACTTCAGCACCTCAAAAGAAAGCACTACAAAATGACAGCAACAAACTCACATCTATCAGTAATTACACTGAATGTAAATGGACTCAATGCACCCATAAGAGACGGAGAGTGATAGAATGGATAAGAAAACAGGATCCATCAATATGCTATCTACAAGAGACACACCTTAGAAGCAAAGATGTGAATTTATTAAAAGTCAAAGGTTGGAAAAAAATATATCAAGCTAACAACTACCGAAAAGAGCAGGAGTGGCAATTCTAATATCAGATAAAATAGACTTTAAAACAAAATCTACCATAAAAGACAAAGAAGGACACTATATAATGATTAAGGGGATGATCCATCAGGAAGACATA
>NW_004444003.1:7617072-7652102 GCF_000243295.1 Trichechus manatus latirostris
CACTACCTACCCAAACTAACACAAAATGATTTTGAAAATCTGAACAGACCCATAACAAGAGAAGAGATTGTAAAGGTAATTAAAAAAAACTCCCAACAACAAAAACAAAAAAGCCTTGGTCCATATGGTTTCACTGGAGAATTCTAGCAAACATTCAGAGAAGAGCTTACACCAGTACTACTCAAACTATTTCAGAACATAGAAGAGGAAGGGATACTTCTAAATTCATCTTATGAAGCCAGCATAACCCTGATACTAAAACCAGGCAAAGAAACCACAAAAACAATTACAGATCGATATCTCTCATGAATATAGATGCGAAAATTTTCAACAAAATTCTAGCCAATAGAATTCAGTATCATATCAAAAAAATAATACACCACAACCAAGTGGGATTCTTACCAGATATGTAAGGATGGCTCAACATTAGAAAATCAATCAACATAATCCAACACATAAATAAAAGCAAAGAAAAGAATCACATGATCATCTCAACTGATGCAGAAAAGGCATTCGACAACGTCCAACACCCATTCCTGATAAAAAAACTCTCAATCAAATAGGTATAGAAGGGAAATTCCTCAATATAATAGAGGGCATCTATACAAAACCAACAGCGAACATCATTCTTAATGAAGAGAGGCTGAAAATATTCCCCTTGAGGAACAAGACAAGGATGCCCGTTATTACCACTCCTCTTTACATTGCGCTGGAAGTCCTAGCTAGAGCAATAAGACAAAAAAAAAAAAAAAAAATGAAGGGCATCTAAATCAGTAATGAAGAAGTAAAACTGACCCTATTTGTGGATGATATGATACTATAAATAGAAAACCCAGAAGACTCCCAGAGAAAACTACTGGAACTAAAAGAAAGATTCAACAGAGTAGCAGGATACAAGATAAACATACAAAAATCAGTGGATTCCTATACACCTATAAAGAGAATGATGAAAGGAAATCAGGAAAAGAATACTATTTATAATAGCCCATAAAAAAAATAAAATACTCACAAATAAATCTAACCAGGGATGTAAAAGATCTATACAAAGAAAACTACAAAACACTATGGCAAGAAACCCAAATGTATCTAGATAAATGGAAAAACATATCATGCTCATGGATAGGTAGACTCAACATGGTGAAAATGACAATTCTACCCAAAGCAATTTACAAATACAATGCAATCTCAATCCAAATACCAACAACATTCTTTAAAGAGATGAAATAATTAATCATTAACTTTATATGGAAAGGGAAGACGCCCCAGATAAGTAAAGCACTATTGAAGAAGAATAAAGTAGGAGGACTCAAACTACCTGACCTCAGAACCTACTATACAGCTACAGTAGTCAAAACAGCCTGATACTGGTACAAAGACAGATACATTGACCAATGGAACAGGATTGATAACCCAGATGTAAATCCATCCACCTATGGTCACCTGATCTTTGACAAGGGCCCAAAGTCCATCAAATGGGGAACAGACAGTCTTTATAACAAATGGTGCTGGCAAAACTGGATGTCCATCTGCAAAAATATGAAACAGGACCTATACCTCACACCTTACACAAAACTAGTTCAAAATGTATCAAAGACCTAAATATAAACCTAGAAACTAAAAAGATCATAGAAGAAAAAGTAGAATCAATGCTAGAGGCCCTAATGCATGGTATTAACAGGATACAAACCTAAATAACAACATAGAAAGTCCAGAAGATATGCTAGATAAGTGCGATTTTCTAAAAATTAAACACTTACGTTCATCAAAAGACTTCACCAGAAGAGTAAAAAAAGAACCTACAGACTGGGAAAAAAATTTTGGCTATTACAAATCTGACAAAGGTCTAATCTCTAAAATCTACAGGAAAATCCAACAGCTCTACCACGCAAAGACAAATAATCCAATAAAAAAAATTGGCAAAGGAAATGAACAGACACTTCACCAAAGAAGATATTCAAGCAGCTAACAGATACATGAGGAAGTGCCCACTATCACTAGCCATTAAAAAAAAAACAAACCCAAACCCAGGGCGTTTGAGTTGATTCTGACTCATAGCGACCCTGTAGGACAGAGTAGATCTGCCCCATAGAGTTTCTCCTGGTGGGTTCGAACTGCCAACATTGTTTTGGTCAGCAGTCATAGCTCTTACCATTATGGGTTTCCCATCAGAGAAATGCAAATCAAAACCACAATGAGATACCATCTCACACGGGCATTACTGGCACAAATGAAAAAACAGAAAATAACAAATTTTGGAGAGGCTGCAGGGAGATCCGAACTCTTATGCGCTGCTGGTGGGAATGCAAAATGATGCAACAATTTTGGAAAACGATATGGTGCTTCCTTAGAAAGCTAGAAATATAAATACCATATGATCCAGCAGTCCCACTCCTAGGAATATACCCTACATAAATAAGAGTCGTCACACAAATAGACATAAGCACACCCATGTTCATTGTAGCATTGTTCACAATAGCAAAAAGATGGAAACAACCTAGATGCACATCAACAGATGAATGGATAAATAAACTATGGTACATACACACAATTCATTACTACAAACTGATAAAGAACAATGATAAGTCTACCAAGCATCTCACAGTATCACTGAATCTGGAGGGCATTATGTTGAGTGAAATAAGTCAATCACAAAGGGACATTGTATGAGACCACTACTATAAAAATTCATGAAAATGTTTACACACAAAAAGAAACAATCTTTGATGTTTACAAGGAGGGGTAGGGATGGAAAAACACTAAATAGACAATAAGTGGTAACTCTGGTGAAGGATAAGACAGTGCACAATACTGGGCAAGTCAGCACAACTTGTCCAAGGCAAGGTCATGGAAGCTCCATAGACATATCCAAACTTCCCGAGGGCCTGAATTGCTGGGCTGAGGGCTGTGGGCACCATGGTGTTGGGGAACATCCAACTCAACTGGCATAACATATTTTATAAAGAAAATATTCTACATTCTACTTAGGTGAGTAGTGTCTGGGGTCTTAAAATCCTATAAGCAGCCATCTAAGATACTCCACTGATCTCACCCCTTCTGGAGCAGGGGAGAATGAAGCCAACCAAAGACACTAGGGAAAGATTAGTCCAAAGGACTAATGGACCACAACTATCATGGCCTCCACCAGACTGATTCCAGTACAACTAGATGGTGCCGAGCTACCACTACTGACTGCTCTGACTGGGATCACAACACAGGGTCCTGGACAGAGCTGGAGAAAAATGTAGAACAAAATTGTAACTCACAAAAAAAGACCAGACTTACTGGACTGACAGGGATTAGAGAAACCCTGAGAGTATGGCCCCTGGACACCCTTTTAGATCAGTAATGAAGTCACTCCTGAGGTTCACTGTTCATCCAAAGATTAGACAGGCCCATAAAACAAAACGAGACTAAAGGGACACACAAGCCCAAGGGCAAGGACTAGAAGGCAGCAGGGAACAGGAAAGCTGGTGTCTTAGGCTGGGTTCTCTATAGAAGCAAAACCAGTAAAGTGTATAAATACATATATAGAGAGATTTATACCAAGGAAACAGCTCACGCAATTGTAGAGGCTAGAATATCCCAAGTGCATGGATCAAGGTAGAGGTCTCTCCATATTCATGCAGCCGCAGAAGCTGGTGAGTCCAAAATTGGCTGGCCAGAGAGCAGGGCTCCTGCTCACAGGCTGTGAAGTTCAACGAATTCCAATACTGGTAGGGAAGACAGCAAGGCTTCTCCTGATTCACACAGCTGCAGGGTCTGGCGAACGCAAGATCGGCAGGTCAGAGAACAGGGCTCTGCTCACAGGCTGTGAAGATTGACAAATCCCAAGTTGGGAAGATAAGCTGACAGCTCAAATCCCAAGAACCATTGGTCAGGTGAACAGGAGGCAGCCACAGTATCTAGAAAGAGCAAAAAGCCAGAACGTCTGCTTATATTCGGATACAGACCACATCCCCAGGGAAACTCCCTTTCCACTGATTGGCTACTTACAGCGTATTCAATCATGGGAGTGATCACATATAAACACTGAGAATCATGGCCCAGCCAAGCTGACACACAATCTTAACCATCACAGTCCACCCCTTGTCAAACTGGCACATATACACATCTTAAACTATACATAATCTCTGAGTAAAGACAATTAGAAAGTCATACTGCACCTAACATGATACAACTAACACACGTACAATCGAAAACTCACTAGCCCCATTTACATCTTACATTTTATATGTGAAGGAAACAAAAATATTTGATGCACACATAGAAAGCAGAAATACTCATAACGATTACAGTCCCCATTTCCGCAACTGGTCATGTGGCCATAACTAATTTAGAACTACCTTCTTCCACCACCCATTCTGAATTCCCTTTGCCCTCAGCAAACACCTCAGCAGGTCGTGGTTCTTTGCCTGCTGGGGTTACCCAAACCTTCATTCCTGAAGGGTCTGGGTCATTAGTAGTCATGTCGGAATTGGGTTGCTGTAGTTTTCCATTGATTTAATCACAGGGCATGGTAGTACTAAGAGATGCCCTAAGGGATCTCATGCATTCCAGATATACTCTTTTTTACTTCCCTTATGTAATATAAATCCAATTTCCTCCTGGTAATCAGGAGCAATCACACCAGCCAATATGGTATTTCCCTTCTTTGCCTGTTGAATCCAGAGGCATAAAGAGCCCAATGTGGCCAGGCAGCATTCTTAGTTTCCAGTTCAATGTAATCAGTGATGTGGCTCCAGATGGAAGCATTCCTCTCTTTGGAACTGAGACCTCTAGACATGCAGAGCATAAGGCCATGGGGACAGGAAGCAAAAATCTTGCAAGTGGTCACTAGGGGTAATAGTGACTGGTGCCACTCCCTTTTCCACCCATTGATTCCTGGAACCATGAATCCTGGCTATAGGAGAAACAGCACCATATATTGGACGCTGGTTTAGAGCATATACAGCATCCTGGAGAACATTGCCCCAACCCTGCAAGGTATTGCCACCTAGCTGGCACCATAATTGTGTCTTTAGATAGCCATTCCATTGTTCTATCAAGCCAGTTGCTTCAGGATGATGGGGAAGATGGTAAGACCAATGAATTCCATGAGCGTGGGCCCATTGCCACACTTCATTTGCTGTGAGTCCTTTGATCCGAGACAATGCTGTGTGGGATATCGTGATGGTGGATAAGGCATTCTGTAAGTCCACAGATGGTAGTTTTGGCAGAAGCACTGCGTGTAGGGAAGGCAAGTCCATATCCAGAGTAAGGGTCTATTCCAGTAAGGACAAAATGCTGCCTTTTCTATGATGGAAGTGGTCCACTGTAATCAACTTGCCACCAGGTTGCTGGCTGATCACCTCAAGGGATGGTGCCATATCGGGGACTCAGTGTCGATCTCTGCTGCTGGCAGATTGGGCACTCAGCAGTGGCTGTAGCCAAGTCAGCCTTGGTGAGTGGAAGTCCATGTTGCTGGGCCCATGCATAAGCTCCATCACTGTCACTATGGCCACTTTGTTCATGAGCTCATTGAGCAATGACAGAAGTAGCTGGGGAAAGAGGATGACTGGTTTCCACAGAACGTGTCATCCTATCCACTTGATTGTTAAAATCCTCCTCTGCTTAGGTTATCTTTTGGTGAGAATTCACATGAGATAGAAATATCTTCACTTCTTTGGCCCATTCAGAGAGGTCTATCCACATACCTCCTCCCCAGAAGTCCTTGTCTCCAATTTTCCAATCATGTTCCTTTCAAGTCCCTGACCTTCCAGACAAACCATCGGCCACAGCCCATGAAGCAGTATACAATTGCACATCAGGCCATTTCTCCTTCCAAACAAAGTGAAAAACCAGGTGTACTGCTCGAAGTTCTACCCATTGAGAGGATTTCCTTTCACCACTGTCCTTCAGGGAGGTCCCAGAAAGGGGCTGTAGTGCAGTTGCTATCCACCTTCGAGCAGTGCCTGCATATCACACAGAACCATCTGTCAACCCATCATAATGAACTCCCCATGAGGCCATAGGTACAGACTGGGAGATGGAAGATAATGTGACAGGAGTGGAGATCATGGATGTTTGGGCCCCTTCCTCATGCAATCTACTTGTGCCTTTGGGTGCTGCTCCAGCCCGAACTCGTATATACCACTTCTAATTAATGATGGAGTGCTGCCGTGCACTTCCAACTTTATAACTCTGTGGGTCAGACAACACCCAGTTCATGATGGGCAGCTCTGGCTGCATGGTGACTTGCTCTCCTACGGTTAAGCATTCAGTCTCTACTAAGGCCCAGTAACAAGCCAAAAGTTGTTTCTCAAAAGTAGTATATTTACCTGCAGAGGATGGCAGAGCTTTGCTCCAAAATCCTAACGGTCTGCGTTGTGATTCACCAATAGGTGTCTGTCAAAGATTCCAAACAGCATCTTTATCTGCTACTGACATTTCAAGCACCATTGGATCAACTGAATCATGTGGTTTGTCATGGATTGAATTATGTCCCCCCAAAAATGTGTGTATCACTTTGGCTGGGCCATGATTCCCAGAATTGTGTGGCTGGCCTCCATTTTGTGATTGTAATTTTATGTTAAAGAGGATTAGGGTGGGATTGTAACACCACCCTTACCCAGGTTACATCCCTGATCCAATGTAAAGGGAGTTTCCCTGGGGTGTGGTCTGCACCACCTTTTATCTCTCAAGAGATAAAAGGAGATAAAAGGAAAGGGAAGCAAGCAGAGAGTTGGGGACCTCATACCATCAAGAAAGCAGTGCTGGGAGCAGAGCGCATCCTTTGGACTGGGGTTCCTGTGCAAAGAAGCTCCTAGTCCAGGAGAACACTGAAGAGAAGAAGGCTGACAGAGAGAAAAAGACGTCCCCTGGAGCTGACGCCCTGAATTTGGACTTTTAGCCTACTTTGAATGTGAGGAAATAAACTTCTCTTCATTAAAACCATCCACTTGTGGCACTTCTGTCAGAGCAGCACTAGATGACTAAGACATGGTCCAAGTGGCAGAGTGGCTTGCACAGCAGCCTGAACTTGTTGCAGAGCCTTCTCTTGTTCTGGGCCCCACTCAAAACTAGCAGCTTTTAGGTCACTTGATAAATAGGCTGGAGTAGCACACCCAAATGAGGAATATGTTGCCTCCAAAATCCAAAGAGGCCCACTAGGCATTGTGCCTCCTTTTTAGCTGTGGGAGCAGCCAGATGCAATAACTTATCCTTCACTTTAGAAGGAAAGTCTCGACATGCCCCACACCACTGGACCCCTAGAAATTTCACTGAGGTAGAAGGTGCCTGAATTTTTGTGGGATTAATTTCCCACCCTGTAGCATGCAAATGTTTTACCAATAAGTCCAGAGTCGTTGACACTTCTTCCTTACTAGGCCCAATCAGCAAAATGTCATCAATGTAATGGACCAGTGTGATGTCTTGTGGAAGGGAAAGGTGATCAAATTCCCTGCAGACTAAATTATGACATAGGGCTGGAGAGTTGATGTAGCTCTGAAGTAGGCAAATGAAGGTGTATTGCTGGCCTTTATCAGTTGAAGGCAAACTGCTTCTAATTGTCCTTTGAAACAGATATTGAGAAATATTCATTAGCCAGATCAATAGATACATACCAGCCATGAGATGTATTAATTTGGTCAAGCAGTGAAACTACATCTGGAACTGCAGCTGCAACTGGAGTCACCACCTGGTTAAGTTTTTGATAATCTACTGTCATTCTCCAAGATCCATCTCTTTTTTGCATAGGCCAAATAGGCGACTTGAATGTGGATGTGGTGGGAATCACACCCCTGCATCCTTCAAGTCCCTAATAGTGGCAGTAACCTCTGCAATCCCTCTAGGAATGTGGCATTGCTTTTGGTTTACCATTTTCCTAGGTAGGGGCAGTTCTAATGGCTTCCACTTGGCTTTTCCTACCATAATAGCCCTTAGTCTATTTGTCAGGGATCCAATGTGGGGGTTCTGCCATTTGCTGAGTATATATATTCTGATTATGCATTCTGGAACTGGGGAAATCACTACAGGATGTGTTTGGGATCAACTGGACCTACTGTGAGACAGATATGAGCCAAGACTCCATTAATAACCTGAACTCCAAAGCCTCGACTTTTACTGGTGGGCCACAGTGACGTCTTGGGTCTCCTGGAATTAGTGTCAATTCAGAGCCAGTATCCAGTAATCCCAGAAAAGCCTGATTATTTCCTTTTTCCCAATGAACAGCCACTCTTGTAAAAGGCTGTAGATCCTTTTGGGAAAGGCTGGGAGAAAGATTAACAGTAAAAATTTTTGGCAGTGTATTATAGTCCTCCCTCAAGAGGACCTGGCCTCTCCTTCATTCAAAGGGTTGTGGGTCTTCAAATTCGTTCAAATTTGGGAACTGATTGAGGACCGTGACTCTCTATTCTGGCGATTTTAGTTAGACTGCTGTTATCCTGGTCTAGAATTCATCTGTTTGTACATATCAAGTAAATATTTAGTAGATTTCCTATCTATTTCACTCTTAAGGAAATCATGGCTAAGTAGCCAATGCTGCAGTCCCTACGAGTCAGTCTATTCTGATTACAGTTTTGACTCCTCTCTCGATTACTGTAACCACGTCCACCTTGTCTTTGTGAATTGAATGCAGACACTTGGCCCCTACCACCCCAGAGTCCAATCAGCCCCATTGTAATTGGTGTCTTAATGCAGTTAGAGTAGTTTGTACTGTCAAATTTGACTTACATAAAATAGCAATCACAGCAGTCTTCAAGGATGCTGCAACTCCCTTCACAAATTTGTCCCTCACAATTGTGGTAAAAGATGTGTCCTCTGGGCACTCCATGTGTGGGTCTGTGGGTCTAACTTGATAAATCCACTCTAGCATGCCAATTTCCCTAAGCCTTTGGATATCTTCTTTTAGAGTATACAAAGGCAGGTCTGATACGTCAGCTTGATTTAGTGTAGGCCACCTGGTAATTCATGCTTCAACAACCCAACCAAATAAACTATTGGGTCCTTTCCTAAATTCTCTAGCTGAAACACTGCATGAACAATCTGTGCTTAGTGGACCCATATCAATAAACTCAGACTGATCCATCTTTATGTTCCTTGCACCATTATCCCACACCTTTAATAGCCATTCCCACACATATTCCCCAGGTTTCTGTTTGTACATATTAGAAAAATCAAGTAGTTCTTTTGGAGTGTAGCGTACCTCCTCCTGGGTCACACTTTGTACTTCACCTTTGGGGGATCACTGGGACTTAAGCCTAGTTATAGGTCTAGAATCCAGAATCGGTAGTGTGGAATTGTTTTGAGAACATTCAGCATTGTCTTGTAAAACATCTGCCTCAGGTGGTGCCCCAGGCAATGACTCAGGCAAGTGCTATTTAGAAGCAGCTGGGCTAGGGCTAGGGCTAATCTCATTCGATGGGAGTGGAGGGGTTAATGGTTTTCCTGGGCAGGGTGGTTTAACAGACAAACATGAAGTAATCTCTTCAGATGGGACTGGTTCTGCTGGCAGGAGTGATTCAGTGGAATTTAGGGGCTCAGTGTCCCCAGCTTCCTGATTATCTGCCCATATGTCCCCATCTCAAGTTTCAGGATCTGTATTCTTCCCAATCAATACCCTTACTTTAACTTCAGATACCTCTTGAGGTTTGCAATTGAGCTGGCATTGTAATTCAGCCACTCTTACAATAAGACTCTGGGTTTGGTTTTCAGCAATTTCAGCTCTGTTACTACAAGAAATAAGGCTTTCTTTCAAAGCACAGGTGGAAGCCTTGAGGTCATTTATGTGGCACTTGAGCTTTGACTCTGAAGCCCTGAGAGCATCTCTTTATTTCACCAGTTTGTCTAGTGAAAGTAGGACAAACCAACCAGCTTCCTTATACTTCTCATTCTGACAAAGCTGTAGAAAGATATCACACATGTGTTCACCCCAAGCCTCACCTTTCCCCAATACCTGATCTACTGGTGGTGATATTTTGTGTATTTGTATCGCCACCTCATGCCATGGATAAACAGAATGTGATATATATATCTTTACTGCTGGAAGCAGAGTCAGCAGCACCTTTAAGACTAACCAGAGTTGAGAACCAATTTAGAAAACTCATCCTTACAATGTTGTTTCTCTAGAACTACTCTTGGTACCAAATGTCTTAGGCTGGGTTCTCTAGAGAAGAAAAACCAGTAAAGCGTATAAATAAATATACAGAGAGATTTATATCAAGGAAACAGCTCACGCTAGATCATCCCCAGTCCTTGGATTAAGGTAGAGGCCTTTCCCAATTCATGCAGCCACAGAAGCTGGCAAGCCCAAGGTCGGCAGGTCAGAGAGAGGGCTCCCACTCACAGGCTGTGAAGGTTGACGAATCTTGCAGACAAGACTGCAAAGTTTCTCCTGATTCATGTAGCTGCACGGGCTGGTGGACTCAAGACTGGCAGGTCAGCGAGCAGTGCTCTGCTCACAGGCTGTGAAGACTGATGAATCTCAAGTTCGGCAGATAAACTGACAGCTCAAGTCCCAAGAACTGGAGGTCAGATGAACAGGAGTTAGCCGCAGGATCCAGGGAGAGCAAAAAGACGGAATGTCTGCTTATATTCGGATGCAGGCCACACCCCCCAGGGAAACTCCTTTTCCACTGATCGGCTACTCACAGCATATTCAATCATGGGAGCGATCACATATAAACACTGAGAATCATGGCCAAGCCATGTTGACACACAATGTTAACCATCACAGCTCATAACAAGGAACCCAAGGTCGAGAAGGGAGAGTGATGACATGTCGTGGGGTTGTTAACCAATGTCATAAAACAATATGTGTACTAACTGTTTAATGAAAAGCTAGTTTGTTGAGTAAACCTTTATCTAAAGTACAATAAAAAAAATCTAAAAGTTTTGTATTCTCAAAAAATCATCTTTTGGTACCTTACTTTGAATTCACTGTGAATACTGTACTATTTATTTATATTGTGGTGAAAATGTACACAACAAAACACATGCCAAATCAACAATCTCTACATGTACAATTCAGTGATATTGATTACCCTCTTCAAGTTGTGCAACCATTCTCCTTTTCCTTTTCCAAATTATTCTATTACTGTTATCATAAACTCAGTGTCCCCTAAACAAAAACTCCCTCTTTTTCCTCCTTCTCACTCTAGGTAACCACAAATAATCTTTGGTTTCTATATATATATGCTTATTAACAAAACTGAGATAATACAGTATTTGCCCTTTTGTCACTGACTTATTTCACTGTATACAAAGTTTTCAAAGTTCATCTGTGTTGTTGCGTGTTTTAGAACTTTTTTTTTAAGGGTGAGTAATATTCTATTGTACGTATATATCACATTTTGTTTATCCATTCGTCTGTTGCTGGACATTTCAGGTGTTTTGTACATTTGGCTATTGTGAAAAGTGCTGCAATGAACATTGTTGTACAGGTTTCTATTTGCATTTCTGCTTTCACTTCTTGTGGGTATATACCTAGGATTGGGATTGCTGGAGCAAATGGTAGTTCTATCTTCAGCTTTTTGAGAAAACACCAAACTGTTTTCCACAGTGGCTGTACCATTTCACTGTCCTACCAGCAATGCATGAGGGTTCCAATTTCTCCACATCCTCACAGACACCTGTTGTTTTGTGTTTTCTTGATCATTTCTATTCTAATGGGGTGAGGTGTTATCTCATTGTGGTTTTGATTTGCATTTCCCTAATGACTAAGACAGAAACCCTGGTGGCGCCGTGGTGAACAACTACGGCTGCTAACCAAAAGGTCTGCATTTTGAATCCACCAGGCTCTACTTGGAAACCCTACGGGGCAATTCTACTCCGTCCTACAGGGTCACTATGAGCTGGCGTTGACTCTACGGCAAAGGGTTTGATTTTTTTTTTTTAATGACTAAGATATTGAGCATCTTTCGTTTGCTTGTTGGCCATTTGAATATCCTTTTTTGTGAAATGTCTGTTCAAGTCCTTTGTCCATTTTTTGATAGGGTTATTTGTCTTTTTGCTGTTGTAGAAGTTTTTTTAATATATTTTGGTTATTAAATTCTTATCAGATATATTTTCTCTCAAGCCATAGGTTGTCTCTTTGTTGATAAGTTCTTTGATGAATAAAAATATTTAATTCTTATGAGGTCCCATTTATTTTTTTCTTTTGCTGCCTGTGCTTTTGTTGTCATATCTGATATTCCATCATTAAAAACTAGACCCCTCAGTCTTGTCCCTGTATTTTTTTCTTTTTTTCTAATAATTTTTTGGTTTTAGTTTTCACATTCAACTCTTTTATCTGTCCTGAGGTTGTGTTTTTTTTTTTTTTTTGAACGATGTATTCTTCTGCATGTGGAAATTCAATTTTCACAGGACCATTTATTGAAGAGACTCTTCCTTCCCCATAGAATGGGCCTGGCATTCTTTTCTAAAATCTATTGACCTTACATGTATGAATTTATTTCTGGACTCTCAATTCTATTCCATTGGTCTATATGTCTATTATTGTACCAGTACCAGGTTGGTTGTTTTAGTTACAAAAGCTTTATAGTATGCTTTGAAATCAGGAGGTGCTAGTCTTCTTTGGTTAGTCTTTCTTCAAGGTCACTTAAGCTATTCAGGGTCCCTTGCACTTCCGTATTGAGGATTGGCTTTTCCATTTCTGCAAAGAAGGCTGTTGACATTTTGATGGAGATTGATTGAATTTACAGATTGCTCTGGATAGTATTGACATCTTAACTACATTGTCTTCCAGTGCATGAACATGGAATATCCTTCTGTTTATTTAGATCTTCTTTCTTTTAGTAATGTTCTGGAGTTTTCTGTGTAAGTCTTTCACCTTCCTGTTTAAATTTATTCCTAGGTATTTTATCCTTTTACATGCTATTGTAAATGGTACTGTTTCCTTAATTTCCTTTTCCAGTTGCTCATTGTTGATGTATAGAAACCCAACTGATTTTTGTATGTTGACTTTATACCTTATCACTTTGCTGAATTCAATGATTAGTTCTAATACCTCCCTGTGGATCCTTTTGGGTTTTCTATGCATATGTTTTTTATGTTTTCTATGTATGTCATCTGCAAAAAGGGATAGTTTTACTTCCTCCTTCCTGATCTGGATATCTTTCTTTTCCCCCCAGCCTAATTGCTTTGACTGTGTTGTTGTTGTTTTGTGGTGCTGAGTTGATTCTGACTCATAGCAATAATGTTGAACAGTAGTGATGAGGGTGGGCATGTATGTCTCGTTCTTGATCTTAATGGGAAAGCTCTTCATCTTTCTCCATTGAGTATGATGTTAGCTGTGGTTTTTTCTTAAATGTCCTTCATTATATTGAGGAATTTACCTTTTAATCCTGTCTTGTTGGGCATTTTTTTCATGAAAGAGGTCCTATTTATTTTTAAATTTATCAGCATTGCTTGGTTTTGTCAATGTTTATTCTTACGTATGTGGAAAAGGTATGGAAATATTTATAAAATTTTAAAAAGTACATGTAACACTTCATGCAACTGGTTTTGCCTATCCAGAATAGATTTTCTTTCTTCTGATAGCAGTAGCCATATCTTTCTTTGGGAAATTATCAAGCCAGAATTGCATAAAATCTATTTTTATTTTATTTTTTTATGTAATCAGCCATTGAAAATCTTAGGGAGTACAGTTCTACTCTGACTCACATTGGGTTGCCATGAGTCTGAATTTATTTGCTGGCAACTGGAAGAAGAAGAACATGGAAGTATAATATACATTAATAAAGTACACAAGTTTTGAATATATACTTTGGTAAATTTTCATTAATTGAACACAAATATGCATCCAGCATCCAGATCAAGAAATAAACATTGCTAGCACTTCAGAAGTCCCTAATGTGTCCTCACTCATTCACCACATTCCCCTCAGACGTAAAAAATATTCTGACTTCTAACAACATAGATTATTTTGTCTGTTTGTTTGAGCCTCATATACATGGAATCAGCCACATAGTATGTACACTTTTGTATATGGCATCTTTCACACAACATTATATTTGTGAGATTCATTGAAATTATCTCTGCATATCTATATTATCTTTGTCTACTGTCTTAGTCATCTAGAAATAACACAAGTGGATAACTTTAACAAAGAGAAATTTATTCGATCACAATCTAGTAGGCAACAAGTCCAAATTCAAGGCGTCAGATCTAGGGGAAGGTTTTCTCTGTCAGCTCTGGAGGAAGGTCCTTGTTGTCAATCCTCCTCTGGACTAGGAGCTTCTCCACACAGGAACACCGGGTCCAAAGGATGCGCTCTCCTCCTGGCGCTGCTTTCGTGGTGGTATGAGGTCCCCAACTCTCTGCTCGCTTCCCTCTGCTTTTATCTCTTGTAACATAAAAGATGGTGTAAACCACACCCCAGGGAAACTCCCTTTCTGTTAGATCAGGGATGTGACTGAGTGAGGAAGTTACATCTCACCCTAATCCTCTTTAACATAATCTAATCTTGCCTCATTAACCACAGACAGAGATTAGGATTTACAACACATAGGGAAATAATACCAATCACAAAATGGAGGACAACCACACAATACTGGAAATCACGACCTAACCAAGTTGACACGTATTTTTGGGGTACACAATTCAATCCATGACATCTCCAGAGACTTTGAATATGTAACATCACATGGCAAAGGGGAATAGAGGTAATAGGTGGAATTAAGGTATTAATTAACTGACCATAAAATAGGGAGAGTATCCGAGATTATCTGGGCAATCCCAATGTAATCACAAAAACCAAAAAATAAAAAACCAGGCCTTTTGCCGTTGAGTTGATTCAGTCTCTTAGTGACCCTATAGGACAGAGTAGAACTGTTCCATAGGGCTTCCAAGGAGTGGCTGGTGGATTCAAACTGCTGACCTTTCGGTTAGCAGCTGAACTCTTAACCACTATGCCACTGGGGCTCCAGATGTAATCACAAGGGTCCTTAAATCTGGAAGAGAGAGTAGGAAGAGTTAGTGTCAGAGTGATGGGGTATTAGAAAGTCTTGACTGGCCATTTCTTGTTTTGAAGACGGAAGGGGGCAATGAACCAAAGAAGGTGGGCAGCCTGAAGTTGGAAAAGGCAAGAAAACAGATTCTTTCTGAGAGCCTCCAGAAAAGAATGCAGCCCTGCCAACAGATTCATTTCAGACCTCTGACTTCCAGGACTGTAAGATAGTAATTTTCTGTTGTTTTGAGCAATTAAATTTGTGATAGTTTGTTATAGCAGCAATTGAAAGCTAATACAACCACAGTTTATATATCTATTATTTTTGGTGATATACACTCTGGGTTATGTTTAATTTTTGAATATTATGAAAATTACTTTTATCAACATTTTTGAACTTTGTTTTTGGTAAAAATACATGCTTCAGTTAATATATACAACATTTATAAGAGTAAAAATGCTGAATAATATGATATGCATATCTTAAGCTTTAGTAGAGAGTGCCAAATGGTTTTCCAAAGTGGTTTGACAAACTTACTCTCCCACCAGTAGTGTATAAGAGTTTTAATTGTTCCATAAGTTTTCAAACACTTGTTATTGTCAGGGTTTTGAATTTTAATGATCCTGTGGATGTGTAGTGATAACTCATTTTAATTTTAATTTGTATTTTCATGGTGCTTATGAAGTTAAGCACCTTTTTATATTCTATTAGTCACTTAGGTATCCTTACTTTTGTGCAATAACTCTCCAAGTATTTTTCTCATTGTTAAAAATTTTTTTTGACAGTTTTCTCATTGATTTTGTGAGGTTTTGCTTATTATGATAAATATCCTTTTAAAATATGTGTATAAAAATCTATTCTTATGGAGCACTGACTTTTGGTTTACAGTGACGAAAATATTGCACTGATTAAGGGTAGGGTTGCAGAGTTGATGAATGTAACTGCTGTCAGTAAGTTGTACACCTGTAAACATGTTGAATAGGCAAAACTTGTGTGACAGACATATTTATAACAACAACAAAGAGTAGCTTCTGAGGCTGCTTATGTACAACAAAACCCCTCATAGGATTTGGTTTATTGGTTTGGAGATTTTGGAGGTTTAGGTTTCATTCATGAGACAATACCCAGTATCATTTTTTTAGAAGAACTCCCTGCCCTGCACTGTACTGCAGGGTCACTGTCACATTTTTAATAGAGCTGATAACTGTTCACAGCAAGGCCATTCCTCCCATGGGCTACTTTCAGTCATTGACCAATGTGGCAGGGATACTGAGTGTTATAGATTGAATTGTGCCCCCCCCCCAAAATATGTTGTAAATATGTATAAAATATATTGTAAATTCTAAATCCTAGCCCCTATACCTAAATTGGAGCCCTGGTGGCTTAGTGGTTAAGAGTTATGATTGTTAACCAAAACATCAACAGTTCAAATCCACCAGCTGCTCCTTGCAAACCCATAGGGCAGTTCTACTCTGTCCTATAGGATCATTATGAGTTGGAATCAACTTGACAGCAACAGGTATACCTGAATTGATTATGATCCAATTTGGGAATGGGTTTCTTGTCATGTTAATGAGGCAGTATTAATGTAGGGTGTGTTTTAGCCAATCTCTTTTGAGATATAAAAGAGCAGATTAAGCAAGCAAGGGGGCAGAGATGCTTCACCAAGGAACAGAAGCTGAAAAGAAACAAAGACCTTCCCCTAGATCAGACAGAGAGAGAAAGCCTTCCCCTAGAGCTGACAGACTTATATTGGACTTCTAGCCTCCTAAACTATGAGAAAATAAATTTCTGTTTGTTAAAGCCATCCACTTGTGGTATTTCCATTATAGCAGCACTAGATAACTAACACACTGAGATAAACCTCTTTCTGAAGATACAGGATTCCTCTGAAAGCCAGTTTTCCTTGAAGACTCCTCTACATCTTTGCCAAACCTTCATTAGACTGTCTGCAGACTGTCACTTTCATCCAGCCTTTCTCCCTCTATTCTTCACTAGAGGTCAGAATTGCAGCCTGGTCTTTCCCAACCTTCTCTAGCTGTCTCCCTTCTTCACTTACACAGGAATTTCCCCTTATAAAATACTCACATGTTTAATCTTGTCTTGGAGACTGCTTCTCAGAAGACCCAGACTCACACAAGTGGTGCCAAGAGTGGTCTGAGAAAACAGGAGGAAAGATTGGTATTTGGGTTTGACTTAAACACTACCCAGCAGACAAAGAGGACATCCCAGTTGGTAAGTGGGACATGGATAAGTAGCATAAAGTAGTGATATGATTGTTAAGAATTACACAGTGGTGATCTGGGAAATTGTCCCAGTGGAGCAGGGATGCTACTGTAGGCTCAATGATGCAGGCATTTGAAATGTATGAGGTAATAAATCCTACAAGTACAACACTGTTGGCTGGTTACTGCCAAGTTGTGTTGACTTCCTCCAGAAGGATATTGAGGGACTGAGTGTCGTTAACAAGCAGCTGTTAATGGTTCGGAAAGAGAGCAAGGGAGTCCCAGTGGTAGGTACAAAAAGGCTCTAACCACCTGTTCTGGAAGGGCAGACTCAAATGAAAAGCAGGCTGAAGACTTAATGGAGACAGTAGAGTTCCAGAGACGCTTGAATTCTCAGCCAAGGCGGGTCTATAATGTGAAAGTCAGGGCCTGGTAGGAAAAACCTGGTATCCTAAAACTGGGATGAGAACATCTAGATAAAAGCCAGAGGGTGCTGATTCTATAACGTCCTGGGACTCTCTGGGTATGCAGAGGGGGCTCATCCTTCCTTAGTAAAGTTTAACACTTAACATTGAGATGGCAATACTTCAGAATTCACTCTCCCACAAGGTAACGCGTGTTCCTCTAGGAGCTTCCCTGCCTCTGTCCTAGATGCCAGACTGATACCTAGGTTTAAATCTCAGCATAACTGGCCTTGAAATGATATACTGGGCCTAATAAAGGTGTAAAAATACAATATAACTGAAGAAATATAAACATTAGATGGCATGCCCTGTAGGAGCTAGAAGAGTACTTCTGGGATTGGATTTTGAGGGCTGTCATGGATTGAATTCTGTCCCCCAAAAATATCTGGCAATTTGGTTAGGTCAAGATTCCCAGTATTGTATGATTGTCTACCATTTTATCATTTGATGTGATTTCCCTATGTGTTGTAAACTCTATCATTATGATGTAATAAAATGAATTATTGGCAGTTATGTTGATGAAGTCTACAAGATTAATGCCTTAAGCAAGTCTCTTTTGAGATATAAAAGACAGAAGTGAGCAGAGAGACACGGGAGCCTCATATCACCAAGAAAGCAGTGATGGGAGCAGAGTGCATCCTTTGGACCCGAGGTTCCTGTGCTGAGATGCTCCTAGACCAAAGGAAGACTGATGCATCACAAAGACCTTTCTCCAGAGCCGACAGAGAAAAACAGTCTTCTCCTGGAGCTGATGACCTGAATTTGGACTTGCAGCCTACTGGACTATGAGAGAGTAAATTTTTCTTTGTTAAAGCCATCCACTTGTGGTATTTCTGTTATAGCAGTACTAGATGACTAAGACAAGGGTGCTTCATTAAGGGGATTGGAAAGTAACGCTGAATAAGCAAGAATTCATTGATTTTAGGATGCTTTTTTGGGACACATGATTTAACACCCTACAAGGACACCAAGGGGTGGGGATAATTTGCTGCTGAGGTGGCTCTTAGAAGCCTGGAAAAAACAATGATCAGCTCTCTACAAACTCCAAATGTCTGAATTGGCCTAGAAGATAGAAAAGAAGAAATAGTCTATGGAATGTGGGCATGCTGGAATGCATATATTATGCAAGGACAGAGGACATAAAGGATGCAAGAGTGGTGGTCCCTATCCCATGTCCATTTGATTCATCAGTCTGACCCCTTCAGAAACTGGATGGATATAGGAGAATGACTCTATCTACCTCAGACTTAATCAAATTGTAGCCCTTATTGCAGCTGCTGTGCCAGATGTGATATCATAACTACAGCATATTAATAAGGCCTCAGGTACATGGTATGCAGCCATTGATTTCACTAATACATTCTTTTCCATGCAGATAACATTTTCATTCACATGGGATAGATCATATTCATTTACAATTTGCCTGAGGTCTGGGTTAACTCTTCTGCCTTCTGTCATCACTTAGTCTGAAGAGATCTGGACTCCCAGAGAACATCACATTTTTTATTGCATTGATGAAATCATGTCAATTAGATAGAACTAGCAAGAGGTGGCTAGCAGGTTAGAGACCTTCCAGTCACTGAAGCATGGCCTTGTTATGAACCCAGTGATGGACTTCAAAGCGCAGCTGTGGAGGCCTTTTCTCGGTTAAGTTCCCTATAGTTGGATGTCTACATTCGCATGGTTGCTACAGTCTTAAAACTTCACTATCCTTTACATAGTCGCTTTATTTTCATCAAGCACCTCAACTGTTCTTGGTTCTTTGCCCACTCAGACAGCCCAAATCTTCATTGCTAAGTGATCTGTGCCATTAGTGGTGTTGCTGTAGTTTTCCAGTAACAGCTACAAGGGGTCTTGGAAGTACTAAGAAGTATCACAGAGAACTTCCAACATTCGAGACGTACTCCTCTGTGTTCTCCTATTTGCCTTGATAACAAGGATCAATCACTCTTTAGCTATTACATTGAACTTCTTCTTTGCCTGTTGGTTCAATAGCAAAATGAGACCAAAATGGCCTGGAGCAGGGGTAGGGGTCTATGTCAATTTCTGGGAATCGTTTTTGTGTCTTCTGCTGGAAGATTCTTCTCTTTGGAACGAAGACTTCTAAAACAGTAGAACTAAAAAGTGTTTGGATGAGGGGTTTTGCTGGCAGATCATCAGGGATAATTCTGAGAGGAAGCACTCCCATTTCTGACTCTTAATTATCTGATCTTTGAAACCTGGCTACTGGAGAAACAACACAGTATATTCGTTGCCAATTTAGACTTCATCCAGGAGAACATTATCTCAGTCTCACAGGAAATTGCCACCCACCTGGCTGACATCCTAACTCTACCTTTAAAAAGGTGATACACAGTTCTATCAGGTCAGCTGTTTCAAAGTAATGGAGACTGTGGTAAGACGAGTGAATTCTGTTGACATAGCCCATTGCTGCCCTATAGTTTTGTAAAATAAGGTATTTTGGATCTCTAAAGATAGTGCGTTTGGCAGAGCATGGGGGCAAGAAGAACAAATTAAAGCCCATTATTTCAGAGAGAAAAAAAATCACTTCTGTATCCATGATGGAAGCAATCCATTAAAACCAACCTACCAACAAGTAAATAGTTGATCTCTCTGGGGAATGGTGCCACACTGGAGTCTAATTCTTGGTTTCTGCTGATGACATGTTTAGTAGTCAGCAGTGGCAATGATGAGTACAAACCCATACTGGTGAATACCTGCTCGAACTTCTCACTCTGTCATCACTGCCACTTTCCTTGTGAGCCCATGAGGAAAAGTCAGGAGAGGCTAAGGAAATAATTTGACTGACAATAGCAAAATAGATTATCTTGTACACTCAGTAATTAAGAGCCTCCTCTGTTAAGATTTTCCACTTTTTTGAGCATTTGCATAAAACACAAATATCCTCATAATCTCTTCCACTTTAGAAAGACCTATACACAAACCTTTTCTTGGATTTTCTTTTTACAAATTTTCCATTTTTGTTTCTTCCAAGTCTCTGATTATCCAGTTAATCATTAACCAGAAATTAAAGTAGGTGTAACTCTGGCCATCTGTTCTTTCAGATAAAACAAAAAATAAACAAACAGATGCACTATTCAACTTTCTTCTCTCTCACAGCACTTCTTTTCATTATTGTTTTGTAGGAGCCCTGGTGGTGCAGTGGTTAAGAGCTCTAGCAAGCTACCACTGCTAACCAAAATGTCGGCAGTTCCAATCCAGCAGCTGCTCCTTGGAAATCCTATAGGGCAGTTCTTCTCTGTCCTATAGGATCGCTGTCAGTAGGAATCACTTGATAGCAACAGGCTTGGTTTTGGTTTATTGTTTTGTAGGGCCACCCTGCTAGAGTGGCGGTAGTGCTGCAGTTGTCCACTTCAAGGGGTGCCAGAATATTGTTCAGAATATCTATAAACCAGACTTAGTCTTTTCTTCCCCAGTCAACTGTTCAGACTACAACTTTCTACGAGGCCAGAAGTGTGGATAGAGAGAGGAGGCAATGTAGCAAGATCAGGAGCCATGGGAGTCCAAGCCACTTGTTCCTACTACCTATTTGTGCCTTCAGACCTGCTCAAGCCAAACTTGTATTTAAGACTTCCATTTGATGATGGAGCGCTGTTATGCAAGCCAAAAATTATGGCATAGTGGACCAAACAACTCCCTATCGGTGATGAACTTATATTGCGTAGTAAACTGATAGCTCAGAGATAAGTATTTGGTTTTTACTAGAGCCCAGGAGCAAGCCAGAAACTGTTTCAAATAGTTACCTGCAAAAGACAGAATAGCTTTGTTCTGAAATTCTAAATTTCTTCTTGATGATTCACTTGTAGGGTCCTACCGAAGGTTCCATATAGTATCTCTCCCTTCCACAGACACTTCAAGCAACATTTGGTATGCTTGGTCAGATGGCCTATGTGACAGGGTAACTTTTGTGGCACTCAGACCTATTGCAGAGCTTTGTTTTGCTCTGAGCTTCATGAAAAGCTGTCAGCTTTATAAAATAATCTGCAAGTGCTTTAGAGCAGCACACTCAAATAAAGTATATAATACATCCAAAATTGAGAGCCCCACTATGCATGGTGATTTTTTTAAAGTTGTTGGATATGCCAGATGCACTAACTTATCCTTTGCCTTGGAGAGGATATCTTGGCATGGTCGAGACCAATGGATTTCTAGAAATTTTACCAAATGGCAGAGCCTCCTTTTTTTTTTTTTTGTATTATTATTTCATTCCCTGGCATTCATATATATATACACATATACGTGTATATATAGATACATATATATATATAGATAGAGAGAGATGGAGCCCTGGTGGTACAGTGGTTAAGAGATAAGCTGCTAATCAAAAAGGTCAGTAGGTCGAATCTACTAGCCGTTCCTTGGAAACCCTATGGGGCAGTTCTACTGTGTCCTATAGAGTCGCTATGAGTTGGAATCAGCTTGACAGCAATGGTATATACACATATATACATACATATGTATGTATGTATGTATATATGTGTTTATATATTAAAAAACAAACCCATTGCTGTCAAGTTGATTCTGACTCACAGCAACCTTATAGGACAGACTAGAACCGCCCTAAAGGGTTTCCAAAAAGTAGCTAGTGGATTCAAACTGCTGACATTTTGGTAGCAGCCTGAGCTCTTAACCGCTGTGCCACCAGGGCTCTCTCTCTATATAAAACCTGTTGACCTCAAGTCAATTCCCACTCATAGCGACACTTTAGGACAGAGCAGAACTGCCCAGTAGGGTTTTCAGGGAGGGCTGGTGAATTAAAACTGCTGACCTTTTGGTTAGCAGTTGAGCTCTTAACCACTATATATATGTACATATATGTATATATGTATATATATGTGTGCATATATATATGTACATATATGTATATACGTATATATATGTGTGCATATATATATGTACATACATGTATATATGTATATATGTGTGCTATATATATGTACATATATATGTATATATATGTGTGCATATATATATATACACACACACATACACTTTTTTAACCAAGTTTCTAGGATATTTGCTAGCTTTTGTTCAACAGATCTAATTATTACAATGTTGGCAATTTAGTAGACCAGACTAATTTCCAGTAGAATGGTTGAATAATCAAAGTTTACTGCAGGTCTGCACTTGATTTCTTGTCTCTTTTATACCATGAAAGTATATAAAAAAAAAAAAAGAAGTCTGATGTCTAGTGTTCTTCTCTTTAGTTTCTTTGTCTCATGCTCTGTGCTTTTAGGAATGTGGCAAATTCCTTGTGCAAAAATTTACTATATTTAATGCTCACTTCTTTGCATCTCCCTTCTCACTAGAATCTTAGTCTCTCAAGTTTTAGCTGCCGTAACAACCGTGAACTTCAAATTTGTCTCTTTATCTCCTTGAGATAGGCAAAAATACTGCTGGCTCTCTGACTCTTCACAGACTTCGTGTATACTGAACCTTTTGCCTTCGATCTACCTATCCCTACCAAGAATCAGCAAGTACTCTTATGGGCGATGTGGTTCTAATAAAGTAGACTTTTATTCTTCAGTTCTTTGTCTAATATCCTGCTCAAAATTCGTATTTCTGGAACTTGATGTGTCTCACTTGACTTCTTGGCTTATCATTGGCCAAGTGAATCCAGGGTGTCTTATGGAAAGTTACAACAAGAGGGCAGGCAGGATTTCAGATTTTGACTATTGTGGCCTCTCAAGTCCTGCTGCCCCAGAAACAATCTATGATGCTTTAAAAAATTATCATTGTATGTTGTTTGGCTTTTTATATTGTTCTTGATCAAAATCTGAGTCTTTAAGTTATTACACCATAGTCAAAAGCTAAGTCCTGCCTGCACTATTTTTGGAATTTTAAATAAAGGGCTCTGACTTAAATTAGCCAAAGTCACCAGTGAAGTTGAGTGAGACACATTTAGTTCCAGAAACATGAGTTTTTTTTTTTTTCCATGATATTAAACAGTTAAAAGAAAGATTAAAGCTGGCAGCTGCCTGCAAAGATAACCATCAGTTACTTTTCAAAATGTATAGCCACTTCATTCCTGTGAATTCTAAGGTCTTGTGATTATGGTTATCTTTATAATTGATGTTGTTGTTATTGCTAGGTGCTGCTGAGTCAGTTCTGACTCATAGCCATCCTATGTACAACAGAAGTTAAACTGCGTGGTCCTGTGCCATCCTCACAATTGTTGCTATGTTTGAGCACATTGTCACAACCACTATGTCAGTCCATCTCATTGAGGGTCTTCCTATTTTTCACTGACCCTCTACTTTACCAAGCATGATGTCTTTCTCCAGGAAGTGGTCCCACCTGATAACGTGTTCAAAGCATGTGAGATAAAGTCTCACCATCCTTGCTTCTAAGGAGTATTCAGGCTGTACCTCTTCTAAGACAGATTTGTTCGTTCTTCCGGCAGTCCATGGTATATTCAATACTCATTGCCAACACCATAATGCAAATACATTAATTCTTCTTTGGTCTTCTTTATTTGTTGTCCAGCTTTTGCATGCATATGAGGTAATTGAAAATACTACAGCTTGGGCCGGATGCACCATAGTCCTCAAAGTGACATCTTCGCTTTTTAACACTTTAAAGAGGTCTTTTGCAGCAGATTTGGCCAATGCAATACCTCGTTTTCTTTCTTGACTGCTGCTTCCGTGGGTGTTGATTGTGGATCCAAGTAAAATGAAATCCTTGAAAACTTCAGTATTTTCTCCATTTGTCCTGATGTTGTTTATTGGTCCAGTTATGAGGAATTTTTATTTTCTTTTTGTGGAGGTATCATCCATTCTTCATCAGTAAATGCTTCAAGTCTTCTTCACTTTCAGCAAGCAAGGTTGTGTCATCTGTATACCACCAGTTGTTAATGAGTCTTCTCATTAACCCTGATGCCACATTCTTCTGCATATAGTCCAGATATATACACAAGAATCAAATACACATGAATGAAACCGACTACACCTGTGGGAAGAGATAATGGAAAAGCTCAATATCATCAGTCAGAACAAGGGGCCAGCTGTGTGACAAACCATCAAATGCTCATATGCAAATTCAAGTTGAAGCTGAAGACAATTAAAACAAGTCCATGACAGCCAAAGTACGACCTTGAGTATATCCCACCTGAATTTAGAGACCATCTCGAGAACAGATTTGATGCATTGAACACTAATTTGATGCATTGAAGATAAGACAAGTTGTGGGAAGATATCAAGGACATCATACATGAAGAAAGCAAAAGGTCATTAAAGAGCCAGGAAAGAAAGAAAAGACCAAAATGAATGTCAGAAGAGACTCTAAAACTCTTTCTTGAATCTACAGTAGCTAAAGCGAATGGAAGAAATAATGAAGTAAAAGACCTGAAGAGAAAATATTAAAGGGTAGCTCAAGAAGACAAAGTAATTATTATAATGAAATGTGCAAAAACCTGGAGTTGGAAAACCAGAATAGAAGATCACATTCAGCATTTCTCAAGCTGAAAGAACTGAAGAAAAAAATCAAGCCTCGAGTTCCAATATTGACAAATTCTATGGGGAAAATATTGAAAGATGCAGGAAGCATCCAAAATAGATGAAAGGAATACACAGAGTCATTGTACCAAAAAGAAATGGTGGACATTCAGCGATTTCAGGAGGTAGCATATGGTCAAGAACCCATGGTACTGAAGGAAGACTTCCAAGCTGCACTGAAAGCATTGGCGAAAAACAAGGCTCCAGGAATTGACGGAATACCAATTGAGATGTTTCAACAAATGGATGCAATGCTGGATGAGCCCACCTGTCTGTGCCAAGAAATTTGGAAGACAGTTACCTGGTCAACGGACTGTAAGAGTGTGCCTATTCCAAACAAAGGTGATTCAAAGGAATGTGGAAATTATCGAACAATACTGTTAATATCACAATGCAAGTAAAATTTTACTGAAGATAATTCAAAAATGGTTGCAGCAGTATATCAACAGGGAAGTGCCAGAAACTCAAGCCAGATTCAGAAGAGGATGTGGAATGAGGAATATCATTGCTGATGTCAGAAGAATCTCTGCTGAAAGCAGAGAATATCAGAAAGATATTTACCTGCATTTTATTGACTACACAAAGGCATTCGACTGTGTGGATCACAACGAATTATGGATAACATTGTGAAGAATGAGAATTCCAGAACACTTAATTGTGCTCATGTGGAACCTATACAGAAACCAAGAGGCAGTCATTCAAACAGAACAAGGGAGTACTGCATAGTTTAAAGTCAGGAAAATTGTGCATCAGAGTTGTATCTTTTCACCATACTTGTTCAATCAATTTTAATTGATAATGAAAGTCATTTCCAAATTGGTGATATATTAATTTTATTGAGTTATCTCAAGTCAGTTTCTACTGCTTACATTCAAGGAATCTAACCAGTTTACTCACACATATATACTTATATGTATATATCATACGTTCCCAAGAATATGAGGCTATAGAAGGCAGAATACATTTCTTCTTTGTCTACAAGACATTTTGAAAGCTCGAATAGTGTTTTATTAAACATTTGTTTAATGTCATTAAATTTTACATTTTATTTCAGGCTGCTGCGGGAAAATAACTATTACAGAAATATAACATTATCCCAAGTACATAAAAATTAAGTTTCAGATATTCTCATGAATACTACAATGTCATTTGAAGCTAAAATTCAGAGTATTCAATAATGTAAACCATGGAAACAAAAGAACAAGTCAAAGAAATTGACTTAATGTGTTCATTTATGAACATGATTATGATTAATTCTAAAACATGCCTTTCCAATGCTAGCAGTCAATTTAACCATAACATAAAGAACATACTAAAAATCAGTATATGTTCAAAATTATCTTATTACAAAAAGCATGAATAAAACAGCAAAAGTAGAATCACCTTTTTTACTTTAAGAATTAGTAGTAACTTGGAACTTAAAAATGGGTCCTAACGTTGTGTACATATCATGCACACAGAACTAGAATAGACAGCTGAAATAAAAGTAGAGATTTTTATAAACATAATAGGTTGTATTAAGCCAGCCTTTATGCTGGATAAGATTTCCATTTAATGTCAGAAATTGGCTTTTGAAAATGGCACTCTAAAAATCAAAGCTTTCAATTTTTGCAGCTTCTAAATGGATTAGAGTAGAAAAGAAGTAAGTGTTGAGGAAACATTTTGAGACTATAGTAATTTAATCTCATTGTTCTGGGCGGGGGGTGGGTAGGGGACAGGTAGAGCTTTGTTTTCATTACATAAGAAAAGTAAAAGGAGACCAGCAATAAAAAGATAACTATGTCAGGGAGGGAAAAGTATTCGCATCAGAGCTCTCTAGTCTTTCACTATTAGAATATAAATGTTGCATCTTGAAACAAACTAGAAAATGAAGGAATATCTCTTTCTCTTTAAAGTGCCATGTCAGAAGAGGTGAGCTTTTCTCTGAGAATCAGGAGCACCGCCTTCTGAGGTTTCTGTGATCAAAAATGGGGAAAGCATTCTTGTGAAAAGACTGATATCTGAATCTCACAAAACTGGTTTACAGCACCAGTAGGGTTAATAGAAAGGATATCAGAAGCCCCAGCACTGTCTAATCCATTCACGCAATGAATTTGTGCAGGGGCAGCTGGGGAGGCCTAATTCCAAACTGATACAGAAGCGCTTAGTAACATTTCCAATACTGAATGTGCTTGATTAATGCAATGTTTTGTTTGATTAAAGCAATAAAGGAGTATTGTTATTTGTAGAAAATCGGGGGTGGGAAAAAGTGTAACACTTTGTGCTCCAGAACTAGTACAGCTTAGTCACAGCAAGTTTTTCTTCTGCTGCATTATGATTATCTCTTAAAGAGACTGTCCCAGTGATATGAATTCTGCTTATCCAAGCTGTGTCACTGATGAAAGGGAAATAGGAACATAGACCTTGGGCAAGAAATTAGCAAAGTCTTTTCCTCAAAACTTTGGGCAAGGTTTTATATATCTCTGGTACCTACGCATAAATGATTTTATCTGACTGCGGTTACCTCAATCACTTACAGGAGTTTCTTGAAACTTCTTTAGTCTAGAGATTGTAATTTTCATTAAAAAAAAATCCTTAGTGACTTTTATTGTTGTCAGGTGCTGTCGAGTAGATTTTGACTCATAGCGACCCCATGTGGCAGAGTAGAACTTCTTCATAGGGTTTTCCAGGTTGGCACAGTGGTTAAGCATTTGTTCATCTGCTAACCCAAAGATTGGCAGTTCAAATCCACCAGCTGCTCCTTGGAAACTCTATGGGGTAGTTCTACTCAGTCCTATAGGGTCTCTATGAGTAGGAATCAACTTGACGGCAATGGATTATTTTTTCTTTTTTTAAATCTTTACAGGAGCAGAATGTCAGGTCTTTCTCCCTACTGGGTGAGTTTGAACCTCCAACCTTTTGGTTAGCAGCCAAGGGCTTAACCATTGTACCAACAGAACTCCTTCTTTAGAGACTGGTGCTTAGCATAGGATCCATGCTCAATGAATATTTATTAAATTAAATAACCATTCTAGTCTAAATATGCCTGAATACCAATAAATAGACATAATTACTACTGGATCCACAGTTCTATAGATTATTGTGGAATATTACTCATAAGGTACATAAATTTTACATTGAACAAATTACTTAACCTCTCTTAATTTCAGTTTTCTCATTTATAAAACCTTATACGATTGTCCTGAAAATTATAACATGACACCTATAAAATGCCTGTCTTCACTGACACTGCGCCATGTCTAGCCTCCTAACTTGGTGTTCTTTCTAGTTTTGCTCCCTTTCCAGGCCCAGATAACTCATATATCAGGACCCTCGGAAACAAAATGCATAGGATCCCCAAATTGCTATTCATAATCTTTGCAAAGTCACAGAGAAAGTATGAGGAAGTGTCAATCCCAATGACATCCTGGTTTGCAAGAAAAAAGCGGGGGGAGAAGGGGTAAGTTTATACAGACAGCACTCAAATGAATTCAATATTATTAATAAATACAACATTATCATTATTGTTGAATAAATTTAATCCATTCTTTTTACTGAAGAGTAATCTTTCTAAACTAAAAATCCTTTGTTCCACCTGCTGTTAAAATCCTTCAACCTTTCCCCATTTGCTTTTGGGAAGATACTCAAATTTCTCATCATGGATTCTCACAATTTTCTGATATGGTCATGTAATGATTTTTCACTCTTTCAGAGAACAAATGGAATCAATAAGCTGTGACTTGCACTTTGAAGACAAGATAAACGAGAGGTTTGCGTATCAGTACCGAGGAAAGGGAATTTCTCAGTATGAAAGTCTGAGGGTCTTCTACTTAAAGTTTCTTTACTAACAATGTGTCTGAAATGTTCTTTGCCAAGGTTTATTTGAGAATTATGCTTGTTTTTTTTAATGGTATTGTGAGTGTTATGAGATATGTGCATTGTATATGCATGTGTGTATATATATATATGAAATATATATCTATATATCTATATAAATTTATATATCTATATAAATTTGTGCAGGCACAGCCTGGGGAGACCATATATATATATGGTCTATATATCTATGTTTATATAGATATATAAATTTATATAGGTATATGTAAATTTATATATCTATATAAATATATCTGAATATATATTTATATATCTATATAAATTTATATTTTTATATGTCTATCAATATATAGATATATTTACACATATTGTATCTATATTTATATAGATACATATGTAGATATATATCTATATTAATCATATAAATTTATATAGCTATTTATTGATATGTCTGAAATATATATCTATATACATTTATATGTAGCTATATCTATCTATAGATAGTGACATCATCAATGATATCCTTGATTCCACTTACTCTTCTGAATCTGGCTTGAATTTTGGGTAGTTTCCTATCAATATACTGCTGCAGCCGCTTTTGAATGATCTTCAACAAAATTTTACTTGCATGTGATATTAATGATATTGTTCAATAATTTCTGCATTCAGTTTGATCACCTTTCTTTGGAATAAGCATAAATATGGATCTCTTCCAGTCGGTTGGTCAGGTACTTGTCTTCCAAATTTCTTGGCATAGACCAGTGGGTACTTCCACCACTGCATCATTTTGCTGAAACATCTCAATTGATATTCCATCAATTCCTGGAACCTTGTTTTCTGCCAATGCCTTCAGTGCAGCTTGGACTTCTTCTTTCAGTACCATTGGTTCCTGATCATATGCTGCCTCCTGAAATGGTTGAACATCAATCAGTTATTTTTGGTATAGTGACTGTGTATTCCTTCCATCTTCTTTTGGTGCTTCCTATGTCATTTAATATTTTCCCCATAAAATCCTTTACTATTGCAACTCCAGGCTTGAGTTTTTTCTTCAGTTCTTTCAGCTTGAGAAATGTGGAGCGTGTTCTTTCCTTTTGGTTCTCTAGCTCCAGGTCTTTGCAAATGTCATTATAACACTTTACTTTGTCTTCTTGAGCCTCCTTCTGAAATCTTCTGTTGACTTCTTTTACTTCATCATTTCTTCCTTTTGCTTAAGCTGCTCGACGTTCAAGAACAAGTTTCAGAGTCTCTTCTGACATCCATTTTGGTCTTTTCCTTCTTTCCTCTCTTTTGAATGACCTCTTGCTTTCTTCATGTATGATGTCCTTGAAGTCATTCAACAACTTGTCTGGTCTTCAGTTATTAGTGTTCAACAAGTCAACTCTATTCTTGAGATGGTCTCTAAATTCAGGTGGGATATACTCAAGGTCATACTTTGGCTCTTGTGGACTTGTTCTAATTTTCTTCAGTTTCAACTTGAACTTGGATATGAGCAATTGGTGGTCTCTTCCGCAGGGGGCCCCAGGCCTTATTCTGACAGATAATATTGAGCTTTTCCCATGGTCTCTTTCCACTGATGTAGTCAATATGATTCCTGTGTATTCCATCTGGTGAGGTCCAAGTATATAGACACCATTTATGTAGGTGAAAAAAGGTATTTGCAAAATTCTATCATTTCTATCATCAAGGCCATATTTTTCAACCTCCGATCTTTCTTCTTTGTTTTCAGCTTTCCCATTCCAGTCATCACCAATTATCAACTCATCCTGATTGCATGTTCAATCAATTTCAAACTGCAGAAGTTGGTAAAAATTTTCAGTTTCTTCATCTTTGGCCTTAGTGGTTGGTGCATAAATTTGAATGATAGTCGTATTAACTGGTCTTCCTTGTAAGTTGTACCTCAGGATACATCTTGAAATGTTCTTTTTGATGATGAATGCAGTGCCATTCCTCTTCAAGTTTTCATTCCCAGCATAGTAGACCATATGACAGTTGGATTCAAAAAGGCCAATACCAGTCCATTTCAGCTCACTAATGCCTAGGATACTGATGTTTATGCGTTCCATTTCATTTTTGACAATTTCTAATTTTCCTAGATTCATACCTTGTACATTCCAGGTTCTGATAATTAATGGATGTTTGCAGCTGTTTCATCTCATTTTATGATATTAATGATACTGTTCGACAATTTCCTCATTTGGTCGGATCACCTTTCCTTGGAATAGTGATAAATATAGATCTCTTCCAGTTGGTTGGCCAGGTGGCTGTCTTTCAAATTTCTTGGCATAGATGAGTAAGCACTTCCAGGGCTGCATTCATTTGTTGAAACATCTCAGTTGGTATTCTGTCAATTCCTGGAGCCTTGTTTTTCACCATTCCCTTCAGAGCAGCTTGGACCTCTTGCTTCAGTACCATAGATTCCTGATCATATGCTACCCCCTGAAATGGTTGAATGTCGACCAGTTCTTTTTGGTATTGTGGCTCTGTAGTCCTTCCATCTTCTTTTGATGCTTCCTTCATCGTTTTGTATTTTCCCTGTAGAATCCTCAATATTGCAACTGAAGGTTTGAAACGTTCCTTCAGTTCTTTCAGCTTGAGAAATGCCGAGCATGTTCTTTCTTTTTGGTTTTTTAATTCCAGGTCTTTGAGCATTTCATTATAATACTTTACTTTGTCTTCTTGAGCCACCTTTGAAATCTTCTGTATAGCTTTTACTTCATTGATTCTTCCTTTTGCTTTAGCCACTCGATGTTCAAGAGCAAGTTTCAGAGTTTTTTCTGAAATCCATTTTGGTCTTTTTTTTTTTTCTTTCCTGTCTTTTTAATGACCTTTTGTTTTCTTCATGTATGATGTCCTTGATGTCATTCCACAACTCATCTGGTCTTTGGTCATTAGTGTTCAATGTGTCAAATCTGTTCTTGAGATGGTCTCTAACATCAGATGGAATATACTCAAGGTCGTACTTTGGCTCTCATGGAATTGCTCTAATTTTCTTCAGCTTCGACTTGAATTTGCATATGAACAATTGATGGTCTGTTCTGCAGTTGGCACCTCACCTTATTCTGACTGACAATATTATGCTTTTCCATCATCTCTTTCCACAGATGTAGTCCATTTGATTCCTGTGTTTTCCATTTGGCAAGGTCCACATGTATAGTCACTGTCTATATTGTTGAAAAAAGGTATTTGCAATGAAGAAGTCGTTTGTCTTTCAAAAATCTGTCATGCGATCGCTGGCATTGTTTCCACCACCAAGGCTGTATTTTCCAACTACCAATTCTTCGTTTCCAGCTTTTGTATTCCCATCACCAATAATTATCAATGCATCAGATTGCATGTTCGATCAATTTCAGACTGCAGAAGTTGGTAAAAATCTTCAATTTCTTCAACTTTGGCCTTAGTGGTTGGTGTGTAAATTTGAATAATAATCATATTAACTTGTGTTCCTTGTAGACATATGGATATTTTCCTATCACTGACAGCATTGTACTTCAGGATAGATCTCAAAATGTTCTTTTTCATGAAGAATGCAACACAATTCCTCTTCAATTTGTCGTTCCCAGCATAGTAGACTATATGATTGTCCCATTCAAAAATGCCGATACCAGTCCATTTCAGCTCATTAATGTCTAGGATATTGATGTTTGTGTGTTCTATTTCATTTTTGACAATTTCTAATTTTCCTAGATTCATACCTTGTACATTCTGTGTTCCAATTATTAATGGATGTTTGCAAGTGCTTCTTCTCATGTTGATTCATGCCGCATAAGCAAGTGAAGGTTCCAAACGCCTGACGCCATCTATGTCATTAAGATCAACTCTGAGGAGTCAGCTCTTCCCCAGCCATCTTTTGAGTCCCTTTCAATCTGAGGGGCTCATCTTCCAGCACTATATCAGACAATGTTCAGTTGCTGTTCATATGATTTTCACTGGCTTATTTTTTTCAGAAGTAGACCCCCAGGTCCTTCTTCCTAGTCTGTCTTAGAATGAAAGCTCAGCTGAAACCTGTCTACTATGAGTGACCCTGCTGGTATTTGAATACCAGTGACATAACTTCCAGCATCACAGCAACACACAAGCACACACAGTAAGACAAACTGACAGACACGTGGGGGTTTCTTCCTTTAGTCAATGCAAATTATCTAGTTGGTTTATTCCTGGATATGTTATATTTTGTGATCATTTGAAATTGAATTCTTTTTCTAAATAATAATTGATGATACATTTTTTCAGTCATTCAACAGAAATTTGAGCATCTGCTCTATGTCAAGCCATGTACAAGGCACTGAATTCTCCTGAATAATTATTAATTTGTATTTAGAATTTTGAAAGATTAGATCTGTAACTCACTGTGTGCAAAAAAATAAATTTCAGAGGGTTGAAAATTTTATTGTAAAGTTATATGAGTTATATAATATGATTTTTTATCTGATGCAATGGGGACTGGTATTTGGACAATCAATCAAAGAGGACAATGATAGCAGGAAATAAATTTTAAAATAAGACACACATGCATGCCATAAACCTTTTAACTTAAATTGTATTAATATGCACTTATTTACTAATATATATGGTAGTCAAAACCTTTCTTTGGTTATTGGTCTGCTGAGTGGTGTTTCAGATCTTATTGTCAAAATAAACAACAACAAGCAAACAAAGCAAAACAAGCACATCCATTGTACATCATTTACAGTTTCCTCTCTTAGTTTCTTTAAAGTGGCTTGAGATATTTCTACGAACTTGCAGAGAGATCTGAGTATAGAATTTTATGATTTCTCCCAACCCACAGAAATTAGTGACTTTCGTTTATAAAGATTTTCCAATCATTCTACTTAGTGTTTATAGAAACAACAATTCTTCTTACGTTTATACACACTTACACTCAAACCTACTGCTGTCAACTCAATTCCAACTCATCGCGACCTCATAGGGTTTCCAAGGCTGTAATCTCTATGGAAGCAGACTGTCACCTCTTTCTCCCACAGAGCCACTGGTGGTTTCAACTTTTTGGTTAGATCTTTTTAACCACTGCTCCACCAGTGCTCCTTTATATACACATACATATATAATATTTAATAAAAATATAGAATTAAAATATCAGAACAATTGAACATATTGGTAACAAATACAACCTATCCTTAGTTAACACACAGCTCAATCAGTATTTTGAGGAAGAAAAATAAATGGAAAAATATTAAAGAGAAAAAGGTTAAAAATTTTATAATCATCTTAGCAAATCATATAAACAAACAAAAATTTAAGAAATATATTTATATACCAGATGCAAATAACAGAATTTTCCTGTGAAATTCAAAGGGGTACAATATCTATTGAGTTTTGGGAAACATAGTTCTCATTAAAGAATTTAACACTCTATCAAGTTATCAGATGGAAATATTATGCATACTCAATAATTTTGCCATTGTCATATGTTAAATTCTTGGATATACTGGGATCCACTTCTTTTTCACTGATCTCTTTTGCATATTATAATGTGAACTACTTATTGGCTTGATAACAATTGCTTTATGAAATATTCTGATATCTGGTAAGGCAAGTACCTCTTCCTCCTCCTCCTTTCTTTTCCTGTTCTGCCCCTTTCTCCTTCTTTACTTCTTTTTCTCCATCTTTCTATTCTTTTCTGTTCTCTCCTTTCTCTTTGTCTTCCTCTTCCTCCTTAACCTCTTCCTTTCCTTCCTTTTTGTCCCCTTCCTTTATACTTATTTCATTCTTATGTACTTTAAGATAATTTTATTTTCCTTCATCAAGTAAATTTTCTTATTTATTCCTAAGTACTTAATTATCATGGCTATTATTTTGAATGAAATATCCTTTTCCATTTACATTTCTAAGTATTTATATTCAGAACAGTGAAAAACCCATATTGTGTAAAAAATAAATTTCATAAATATATAGCTTATAAGACACGTTTTAAGCAAAATAATGTAAGACCAAAAGGCTTCTTCTCAATCACCACTCTATTTCTTTTTTTTTATTTTATTGTACTTCAGGTGAAGGCTTACAGAACAAATAGTTTCTCATGAAACAGTAGTACACATGTTGTTTTATGACATTGGTTAACAACCCCAC
>NW_004444003.1:7658769-7660343 GCF_000243295.1 Trichechus manatus latirostris
TTCCTGCATTATTTTCCTGAATTCTTCCAATTTTTTTGTCCATATTTTCCATGAATTTGTCAATTTTTTCCTCATGTTTGTCACCTTTTTGCTTCAGTTCTTGGAGAATTCTGAGTATTAGAGATTTGAATTCCCTATCAGGTAGTTGTAGTGCATTTTCTACCAGAGGAGAATCATCTGGTGTTTTATTTTCAATGTCTACTGGAACCATCCTGTCGTGTTTTTGTAAATGTTTTGATATTTTCTGCTGTTTTCAGGGCATTTGGTAGTTATTTTTCTCGTTTATTGATTGTAGATTTGTTTGTTTCATCCCTTTTTTTAAAAAAAATTTGACTATGTCTGAGCGGGTGGACTGTGTGTTCTTTGTTGTTTGCTCATCTGTGCATTCAATGCTTTTTGCCTCCTTCTCCAATTGGCAGGGTCGGTTACTCAGATATGGTACTGCAGGGCAGGTCTAGCTGAAGAGGAGTTACTGGGTCGGGTTGTTTGTGGCACTTACTGCAGCCACCAGAGTGGGTCAGTAATCAGTGCAGGGCAGGTTGCAGTAGGCCATGCCTGCGCTGCTTGGTGGTGTGATGTCAAGCGCAGAGTGCAGGTAGGCAGGATGCAGCAGGTAGATTGTTATGTGTGGAGCTAAGATGGATATGGGAGAGAGGAGAGTGGAATAGGAGCCAAAAACATACAAACAAACAAAAAATAATGCTAGGGGAGCTTGCCATTGGAATGGAGAGATGAGAGACTATGAAATGGAGAAAATCAGAAAGGGGAAGAGGAAGAAAAGAAAAGAATGAATAAATAAAAATCAGAAAGGTTAAAGGACTGCAAAGTTCCCAGGGATCCCACCGATGCAGCTATGAAGTCTGGGGAAGTTGCTCTCAGGTGTTGCAGTACAGACTGGCTAGAAGGCGTAGAGGTATTCAATGCCTGGTATTCAGGGATCAGAAAGAGAAGGAAGATATAGAGAGGTGAGAAACTGAGCAATGAAGAAAGACAAAAAGGGAAAAAGAGGGAAAAGATAACAAAACAAAGTAGAAAAAAAAAAGAACAAGAAAGGCCCCCCCAAAAAACAGAAAAAATAAAACCAGTGAAAAAAGAAATGCCCTCAGGGATCCCTCTGCACATCTGTGGAAGCTGATGGGGAGTTTCTTGCCATGCAGCTCCGCCTGGCCAGAAAGGGCTCCCAACTCAAGAAAAGGAAAAGAAAACAAACAAACAAGTCAAAACGAACAAACGAACAAAAGCCCCGGGATCCCACCAGCACAGTAGCCCAGACCGGGAAGCAGCTCCACTCTCGAATTGAGCTCCACAGCCCCTCAAGAAGAAGCAAAGATGGTGCCCAGAGCCAGGCATTGGAGCAAAAGGAGGTGGATGCAGCGTGAGGCAAGCAAGAAATCAAAAGAAGCAGGGGAAAAAGAAAAAAAAAGGAACACCAGCAGCCAACAAATGGCACTCAGAGAGCCAGCTAGTGCAGGCTGGTGTTTCTGGACAAGAGACTGTGTCCGTGGGAAGCAGAGGAGGCCAAGTGTGGGTGAAGAAGGGTAGAGAGTGGGAAAGTGTATATCACAAACTGCCGG
>NW_004444003.1:7660760-7690878 GCF_000243295.1 Trichechus manatus latirostris
CTCTCCGTTCTCTGTCAGTTTTCTCACTCCATTTGGTGCTTTGATGAGTTCTTTATCTCTTCATTTGATGTCTTAGGGTTTCAGGATTGTTGTATTCTCTGTTCGGCTTAGTTTTTCAGATCTTTGCTGTGGAGGGACGGCGTGGTGCTTCTGCCTAGAGTGCCATTTTGCCGGAACACCATCACCACTTTCTTTCTGATGTAATACATATCTGTGGTTGCCAACCACTCTCAAATTTATATTTGCTTCTTATATTACATTTTATATAAAGGTATAATTGTCCTGAAGCTTTATGTACCAAATAATATGAAATTAATAAATATCAGTCAAACCTACTAGAATATAAGGAAAAAAATCCAGAAGAACATATTGCAGTGAGAATTTTAATGAACCTATCCTTGGTTTACAGTGGTTAAGAGCTCAGCTGCTAACCAAAATGTCGGCATTTGGAATCCACCAGCCACACCTTGGAAACCTTATGGGGCAGTTCTACTCTGTCCTGTAGGGTTGTTATGAGTCAGAATCCATCGATGGCAACGAGTTTGGTTTTTGGTTATCCCATCCTTTGACTGATCAAGTACCTTTAACAATAAGGAAATAAAACATATTCTCAGTTAGGCAGAATTATTAGATTTATATTAAATTTTATAACATGCAAACATACAAATACCTTATTTTCAACTATCCTCAGATCCTGAATGGTGGCTAAGAAGATTAAAAGGAAAAGAATGAAAAAAAGCATAACAGGAGAAAATGCAAACCAAAATAAATGCATAAGAAATACAGATATTAGTAAATATAAAAATCCTAATAATAAAATACATCAAAATTAAAACATGTATATGTAATTATTTACAAGCAAAAATTATTCACAGTTTTAAATAAAGATAACTTTCAATGCTGGTGAGTTTGTGGTAAGTTGATACCTTTTAGAGGGGCAGTGAATGAGTATTCTGGCTGATTGTTGAAAGATCTATTTTAAAATCAATATTGGTTAATAAAGCCAAAGCCATATATCCTTATTTTAAACTCCAGGGATACAAGAATAAATCTACAATTTTATTCAAAACAATCACACCAATACTTTATCATCAAATAGTTTAGTGGTTACATTTTAAAAGCTTAGCATTTTTGTGAAGCAACAATAATTGCTCAGCTATTAAATTACTTCTGAACTTAGTGCAATGAATATTTGAGGGTACTAAATATACTTTGACAATGAACTAAGACTCTGCTTATAATTTATTGGTCATGGTGATAACACTACCAGAATGTTAAGCTTTATTCTGTAAACTCAAAAATGACTGTAAAGTCTCAATTTTTGAACAATGGTCCTAATCAATATTCATTGAGTAAATTGCATAACTGAAGCTTACTGTACTTCTTGATATCAGTGTTTTCTTAATACTTTCAAAAGGAGACACACCATTTTTGTGCTCACTTAAAAATACATCCTAATATTTTTGTATGTACTTGCTCTTTTACCCAGTTAAATGTTTTGCTTTGTTTTTTTAATTAGCATCCTTCCAGATTTTTAAAATAGATTTCACTTTTCAGAAAAGTTTTAGATTTATGGAAAAATTTCAACCTTTATATACCAAAAGAATATGAGATTAATAAATATTAAATGTAGCCCTGACATCTAGGAATTAGCCTGGTGCTCACAGCTAGCTAGGTCTCAGTGTTACTGGGAGCTAGCCTAGTTCTCCTAGCTAGGTCTTGGTGTTTTCCTGTTGGACACAAACACTAGTACAGAAACTTCTCAGGTACTCCACACCCAGTTTCCCCTATTATTAACATCTTACATTTTAGTATGGTACTTTAGGTGGTGCAAACAGTTAATATACTTGGTTGCTAACCGAAATGTTGGAGGTTCTAGTCCATCCAGAGGCATCTCATAAGAAAGTCCTGGTGATCTACTTCTTAAAAAATTCAGCTACTGAAAACCTTATGGAGCACAGTTCAGCTCTGACACATATGGAGTCTCCATGAGCCGGAATCAACTTGATGGCAATTGGTTTGTTGCTTTCTGGCATTCCATCTTGTATATTTCTTGCCCCAGGCATAGATTCAACCAGTTCTCAAAGGAGCTCAGGTTCTCTTTATTATAGAATAATATTAGAAACCAAGATATGGGTGCTAGGTATGCTCATGGCTTCTAAGGTGTCATTGTCACTAGATTCTCTCAGATGATAGAGCAAAGAAATATATTTCTGTATACTAACCCTGTATGTACACCTATGTATAAATATTTCAATATGTAAAATTCTGTACCTATATTAAAATAAACATGAGTTCAAACTGATGCCATTAATGGTAATCAGTTACAACATGGGTTATTTCATCTTGCTTTTCTTTGAATTTCCACTCCAACAGTGAGAAACCTGGCTTCTGCCATCTGGCATCTATTTACTTTTGTTCAATTATTTTTTACATGTGTAGCACTATCATAATCACTATTCCATACATCCGTGGGAAACAACTTTATTAACTAGAGTAAAATGCTTATGTGTAGTTCCTTTTGCCTTTAGTCTTATAGACGCTACTCATATGTAAAGTTAGTTAGGACATCAACTTCTACCTCTGACACTTTACTGGTGTTATTTTATACCTTTGTAATACAGTTAAAATTTTTGTGCCAGTCTGCATTCCTTCTAGGGTGTGATGGTTAAGATTGTATGTCAACTTGGCTAGGCCATTATTCTCAGTGTTTTTGCAGTTGTATAATGTTGTGATCACCCCCATGATGGAATCTGCTGAGTGGTACTGGCGGAGGCGGGGCCTGTGGCAGCTCTCTGCCCACTCGCCTTGCCAAGGTTTTTGGTTTGTTCCAGACTCAGCAGCTACCTCCTGTTGTCTCACCTCTGGTTCATGAGACTTGAGCTAGCAGCTTACCTGTTGATCTTGGAATTGGTTGAACTTCTCAGCCTGCGAGCAAGAGTCCGGTTCCCGATCTGCTGACCTTGGGTTCGCCAGCCACTGCAGCTACATGAATCAGGAGAAACCTTGAGGTCTCGTCTGCTGATCTTGGAATTCATTGACCTTCACAGCCTGTGAGCTGGAGCCCCTTTCCGGCCTGCCAACCTTGGGTTCACCAGCTTCTGCGGCTACATGAACTGGGAGAGGGCTCTACCCTGATCTGTGGACTTGAGATGTTTCAGCCTCTACAATTGCATGAGCTATTTCCTTGATATAAATCTCTCTATATATATACTGATACGCTTTACTAGTTTTGCTTCTCTAGAGAACCCAGCCTAAGACCTAGGGATTCCCTGACCTCCTAAATCTTAAAATGATTTTAAAAAATTTGCATATTTTAATACCCACTCTTAATGCTGCAAAGTTCTATAGATTTTGACAGATGCATAATGGAAGAAATGACACTGCAGAATGCTTTCAGATTCAACTCTCTGAAAATGAAGCCAAAGCTGAATAACAGAATTTAAACAAGTATCACCTGAAGTCAAATTTTGGTGCGTCATGAGCATTGACTTACTTCCATTGCATCCCTAATGCTTAGAACACTATGGGTACGCTGGATAATGCAGAAATAAATTAATGGTGGGAGCATAAATTATTATCTTTTCTCAAGAATAAAATGGCAATAATCTTTACGATACTTAAATTTTTCATGTTCATTGATTACACTTTGCAAAATCTGGTCTGTGAATTTCTTAGTATTGCGTTCAAAGATAAATCTACAAGAATATAAACTACAGAAATATTTATAAACATGATAAATATAGACAAATTATATATGTATGAACAGGGAACTAAATGATTGAATATTTGCAGCCACATATATGTGATAAAATATTACATATCTTTCAAAATCATGATTTCAATAATACTTAATTGTATGAATTTTCCTTAAAAATAAAGATTTTGGGTACAAATCTATATAAAAAAATGAGATAATCATTATAGAAAACAGGGCTAAAGTGAAATGCCAATTATATTTTCCTGAATGGTGTGATTATAGGTGATTTTATGAGGATTAGTTGAATTAATGCATGCATAGTACTTATAACCTTATCTAACTCACTGTGGTGCCCAGGTCATATTGGCTATTATTATTTTATTAACGTCTATACCCTTCAATTAATTTTTCTAAAATTAGCATGCTTTTCTTTCATAATGAGAAAAATATTAAATTATAAAAAGCAGTATTTAATAATGTTTCTTTCTCCAAATTTACTTTTAGAAAGTAAAAAAAAAAACCATAATTGTTGAGTGCTTAAGTTTTCAAAAGCTTGTGACTAGAAATGAAAAGTTATGAACTGTATTTATCCCAAATGGAAGAAAAGCTTAGACATAGAGTAAAAAATTGGCAAGTTTTGAGAAATTTTCCATTTCATATAAAAATGAATTGGCCTGTTTAGCATTGTCAAAGAAGAATCCTTATAATAATTAAATAAACCAATTTTTGCTGTAATAAACTCTGGAGCACAATTCATACAGTTGCCTAGATGAGAAGTAGTGCAATGGCAAAACTTAGAGCTGTACCGTGGCATTTGCACTTTGGAGCTTCTGCCCTTTTGACTTTTGATTTGGGGCTCTTATTTGAAATTACTATTTATTTCTTCTGTTCCATAGTGTTTTAATATGTATTGGCAAGGTCAGGTCCACTCATTATAGCTTAATTTCAGCTTCTTAGCAGGGATCTGCCTGTCTTTTAGAGGTGCTAACCAGAGCCCCACAATGAGAATTTTAAGAATATCACATACTCTATAATTTAAGGCAGAATATTCCAAACACAACTTCCCAATATGGTGAAAAAGTAACCTCTATTTTAGCATGCTATGGTGACAAACAAAACACAGAAGCGTCACTTTATTTATAAAAATATCATTTGTATGTTGGAAATGAAATAGGACTTTGAATGTTTGGAAAAACTCACTCTGAAATCTAAGGATTTGGGAGAGACTTTCTTTAGTTATCATGATGTAAGAAAAATAGACTGTAATTGAAAAATGGACCTATTCAGATTTCTTTGAGACATTCATTATTAGTATTTCTCTTTTGATAATAGGATTATGAGGTTTGACCTTCTACTGAGAAATGAGAAAACCTAATCATGAGTTGATATTCCTTCATATTTCTACTACTCAGAGTATTGCCCGAAGAGGAAAACCATGGAAATGATCTCAAAATTACGAAGTTTGACCTTTTTTATTGCAAGGCTTAAACAGGCTATGCCTGTCCACTGAAAGTGCTGCTTTTAGGACAAAGAGATAACATGTTTCATGTCCATATTCATTAGTCAGGATTGGATGAGTTATCCTGCTCTAATAAAGGATTCCAAAATATCCAGACCTTAAAACAATAGCAGTTCATTTATTATAGTTGCAAATTTTGCTGTGGGTCGAGGTCAGTCACCAAAGCAGCTGTCCTCCATGTAATGGCTCACTGTTACTTCTCCTGACCAGCATAGACATTTACAATAGGCTTGGCAAGAGAAGAGGAGAGGTGGAGAGATGTGTACTAGCAACGAAATTCTTCTGCCCCAAAGTGGCACACATGTTTTCCACTCACTTTTTTTTTAACCAAAGCATAGTTCAAGGTTAGAATATGGAAGCAAATGGAAAATACAAACATAGTGCACCTGTAAGGAGTAAACCAGAGCCGAGTGGTTGTAATATTTGCCATGATATGCAATTGTGATTTGCCAAAATGAGAAGGATTACTTACTAGTTTATTAAAATAGGTGGCTTGGTTCAACATTTACCTTCCATGGAGGTGGGGCATCTAGGTTCTGTAATGTACTTGTACTTGTTAACATATCTAAATGAGATGGAGACAAACCAAAACAATATAACAGCATGTGTTAACTGTTCCCTTTAATGTGAATATGTGTCCTCCCATGAAGATACGTATACTGAAAGACTTTATAAAAGCAGCTATCTAGTGGGGTGAAAGAGCATTGATTTTAGAAAACAACAGCCCTGAATTTTAATTCTAGCTATTCAGGGTCACAGGTGGTTTTCCTATAGAATATATTGAAAAAAAAAATGGTCTCATTTTACTGATGGAGAAAGTGAAACTCCAAAAGGAGACACAAGCTTGTTTGAGACGTATATCAGCTTGACTATTTATGTTTAATGGAGGCTTGTCATTGCTTTTTAATTAGTTTAATTCAAATTACGATCTCTTCTTATAATATGAAATAATACATGTAATAATATACATTAATAAAAAAGTTTACAATGAAAACAATATAAAAGCATAAAATATGAGACAATTCAATTTTTTTGAAAATATTTTATGGAATAAAAATATGTATCAAAATGTATAAGAATAAAGCAAGTATCTTGGAAAACACTAAATTATAATTATATACTGGTAGCAACTTCTACTATGAAAGCATTAGGACAACTTTTACCACAGCATATAAATGACATGCTGAAATTAAGAAGTATATTGGGCACAATTGAATGTGAGGGTTCATCACCCAATGAATCACTAAAAGTCCTCAATTCACAGACAAAGCATTGTCTACCTCAGTGATTCTGGACAAAACAATTATCCACTGCCACCTTTTCTTAACAAGCAGTTAAATATTTTATGTTTTGTGAAGTGATAACATAGGATCCAAAGCTACTTTTCAAACGAAAGAGTTACAGATTGGAAAAAATGTATTTCACATTGTATTAATGGTTTTAGACCTGGAAGTTTCTCAGCCTACCCTGAGCTGTATTTGCAAATGTTATGTATTTACCTGACTTTTGGAGCTCTGGTGGTGCAGTGGTTAAGAGCTCGGCTGCTAACCAAAAGGACGGCGGTTCCAATCCACGAGTGACTCCTTGGAAACCCTATGGGGCAGTTCTGCTCTGTCCTATAGAGTCACTATGAGTTGAAATTGACTCAACAGCAATGGGTTTGGTTTCTCTTTGGTTACCTATCTTTTAGGAGCCCTGGTTGTGGAGTGGTTAAGTGCTTGGCTGATAACCAGATGGTCAGTGGTTTGAACCCAGAAGCTGCTCCATGGGAGAAAGGTGTGTCAGTCTGCTTCCATAAAGACTACAGCTTTGGAAACCCTATGGGGCAGTTCAACTCTGTCCTATAGGGTTGCTATGAGTCAGAATTGAAATGACAGCAATGGGTATAACTGTCTTTTATTTCCCTTAATGGTGATAAGATTGCTGTACATTAATTTATTTTTTATTTTTTATTTTTTGTGCCATAGCATACCTTGCAGGCTTGTAAATTTGTTCTCATGTCATATTCCATGAAGCTAAAATTACTTTGGTGAATGAACTACTACAAGATTTTAAAATATTGACCCAATAACATGGTGAAATGGATTACAGTATAGATGAAAAGGGTAGAACATGCTCAGCATCTCTCAAGCTGAAAGAACTGAAGAAAAACTTCAAGCCTTGAGTTGCGATAAGGATTCTATCGGGAAAATGGAGCCCTGGTGGTGCAGTGATTAAGAACTCGGCTGCTAACCAAAAGGTTGGCAGTTAGAGTCCACCACCGCTCCCTGGAAACCCTATGGGGGCAGTTCTGCCTTGTCCTATAGAGTCGCGAGGAGTTGGAATAATTCAATGACAATGGATGAGGAGAATATTGCACAATGCAGGAAGCATCAAAAGAAGATGGAAGGAATACACAGTCACTGTACCAAAAAGAACTGGTTGATGTTCAACCATTTCAGGAGATAGCATATGATCAAGAACTGATGGTACTAAAGGAAAAAGTCCAAGCTGCACTGAAGGGAATGGTGAAAAACAAGGCTCCGGGAATTGACAGAATACCAACTGAGACGTTTCAACAAACGATGCAGCTCCAAAGGTGCTCATTTGTCTATGTCAAGTAATTTAGAAGACAGCTTCCTGGCCAACCGACTGGAAGACGTTCATATTTGTGCGTGCTCATTCCAAAGAAAGGTGATCCAACAGAATGCAGAAATTATAGAACAATATCATTAATATCACAAACAAGTAAAATTTTGCTGAAGATCATTTAAAAGTGGTTGCAGCAGTACATTGACAGAGAACTGCCAGAAGTTCAAGCTGAATTCAGAAGAGGATGTGGAACCAGGGCTATCATTGCTGATGTCAGATGGATCTTGGCTGAAAGCAGAGAATACCAGAAAGATGTTTACCAGTGTTTTATTGACTATGCAAAGGCATTTAACTGTGTGGACCATAAAAAAATTATGGATAACATTGCCAAGAATGGAAATTCCAGAACACTCAATGGTGCTCATGAATAACCTGTACATAGACCAAGAGGGAGTTGTTCGAACAGAAAAAGGGGATACTGCATGGTTTAAAGTCAGGAAAAGTGTGCGTCAGTGTTGTATCCTTTCACCATGCTTATTCAATCTGTATGCGGAGCAAATAATACAAGAAGCTGGACTATGTGAAGAAGAATGAGGCATCAGGATTGGAGGAAGACTCATTAACAACCTGTGATATACAGATGACTCAATCTTGCTTGTTGAAAGTAAAGAGGACTTGAAGCACTTACTGATGAAGATTAGAGACTACAGCTTTCAGTATGGATTGCACCTCAACATAAAGAAAACAAAAATCCTCACAACCAGACTAATAAGCAACATCACGATAAACAGAGAAAAGACTGAAGTTGTCAAGGGCTTCATTTTACTTGGATACACAATCAACACCCATAGAAGCAGCAGTCGAGAAATCAGACAATGTATTGCGTTGGGCAAATCTGCTGCAAAAGACCTCTTTAAAGCGTTGAAAAGCAAGGATGTCACTTCGCTGACTAAGGTGCACCTGCCCCAAGCCATGGTATTTTAGTCACCTCATATGCATGCGAAAGTTGAACAATGAATAAGAAAGTCCAAAGAAAGATTGATGCCTTTGAATTATGGTGTTGGTGAAGAATATTGAATACACCACAGACTGCCAGAAGAATGAACAAATCTATCTTGAAAGAAATACAGTCAGAATGCTCATTAGAAAAAAGGATTCTGAACTTCGTCTCATACACTTTGGACATGTTTTCAGGAAGGACCAGTCCCTGGAGAAGGACATCATGCTTCATAGAGGGTCAGTGAAAAAAAAGAAGACCCTAAAAAGAAGGATTGACATAGTGACTGTAACAATGGGCTCAAGCATAAAAACGATTGTGAGGATGGCTCAGGACCGGGCAGTATTACCTAGGGTCACTATTAGTTGGAACTGACTCGATGGCACCTGACAACAACACAGATGAAAAGTTGTTAATTTTCCTTTTATGTCTTATAATTATCAAGGAGTTTTTTTTTTTATTAAAAAAATCCTTTTACAGAAATTAAACTAAATGTTTTCCTAGTATTAATTTAGTTTTGAATCCTTTGGATTCCTTAATGGATTCCTTTATCTTTATAGTTTAATTTTTTTTTTTTTTTTTCAAAGAAAAAAAAAAAAAAAAAAAAATCCTTTTATAAATATTCTCTGAGAATCACCCCTATTGGATACACTTAAGCTGGGATGAAGAAGGGAGGAAATGGGAACTCATATTTATTGATTGACATTTTAGTTTATATTATGTTCCAAGTACTGCTTGGTGTTTGATAAAAATTTCCTAGTACAATCTCTATTACTAATTCTTTTTACAAATATCCACACACGCACACAGCTGTATGTTCATGGGTAGAATAAAACTTCAGGATTGCTTCTCTCAAAAATCCATGTTCTTCCCGCTTCACTTAGCAGTGGAAAGGACTAGCACTCCCAGTGATATCATAAGTAGTACAACCACGTCTACCACAGTTCTACTGACACACGTGGTGTTTGCATGAGTCAGAACTGTCTCAAAGGCAATGTTTTCTTATGGTCCCTGGTGGCTCAAATGTTTTGTGCTCGACTACTAACCAAAAGGTTGGCAGTTTTAATCCACCCAGTAGCACCGTGAAATAAAGGTCTGGTGATCTACTTATGAACAATCAGTCATGAAAAACCTGTGGAGGCAGTTCTACTCTAAAACACAAGGGGTTGCTATGAATTGGAATTGACTCGACGGCAACAGATTTGGTTTTGGTTTACCCTAACTTCAACTATAACAATAACGGAAAAATTAGAGTTAACACTATTGAGCTCTTACTATAGCTTTAACATGCATTCTTCCTTTTACTCATCATGGGCCTATTAGACAGGTATCATCATGATTTTACCCGTTCTACCAATGAGGAAATTGTGATTTAGAGCATTTGAGTTTCTTGCCCAATGTTATACAGCAAGTGAGTTAGTTAATAGTGGATCAGGAATCAAAATCTAAGTCTGTTTGATGTCAAAGTTAAAATTCTAACCCACTGTTAGCAACACTCAAAATTATTACTGACAACTTTTTTCCTTAATTTAATAGCCATATGTGGGTGAAGAAATACTTGTCCCATTGAACCAAGGTGGCTATTGTGGAGGCTTTTATAAGTAGAAAGAATGTTCACAATCTGAATGATAAGCAGAAATTCCCGATCATTACAAGTGATTATTACTTAAAGGGAAAAAGAGCATTGGACTAATTTGCAGGTTGTTTCAGAATCTTTTACGGCCCATTAGCGTTTCTTTTCCGTTTCATTTCTCTTTGACTTCTCTGTGAACATTTATTCACAGTTAATCAACCAATCCAGTGGTAAGGTCATGGAGCATGCTTAGTTGACACAACCCTACCAGCACTACTGATAAAAACAACCCAAAGCCCTTGTTTTGCTGACAAATGGTTTAGGAGACTTTCTCCTATCCATAAAGGATTGTTGTTGATGTTAGGTGCCCTAGAGTTGATTCTGATTCATAGCAACCCTATATGTTACAAAGTAAAATGGCTCCATAGGATTTTCTTGGCCGTAATCTTAGTGGAAACAAATCACGAGGGCTATCTCCCATTTTACATTGGCTGGATTCAGCCTACCAAACTTTAGGTTGACAGTTGAGTGCAAACCGTTTTCGCCACCTAGGGACCTTTCCATCAAGGATAGCATTTAACATGTGGTATTTCAGTATTCTGTATGGGGCTCTCTGCTGGAGAATTTCTTTGATATTCACAAGGGATTTAACTCAAGATCTTCCTCAATACTCAAATTCACACATTTCACTAAAGCATATATTCTTGACAGCTACTAAACAATAATATATATCTTACAGAGTGTTATGAGAGGTAAGTGAGCCATTAAAGCTTTGTTGAGCTTTAGATGCTTGGTGGTTAGGTTAGACTTAATTTTTGAGATATGAGTTCCTCTCTATGAGCCTACCTACTTAAGATTAAAATAAGTGCCTCCTAAAAAGTACTGTTTACTATCCGTCATAGACCATTTGTGTTCCTCCTGAAGTGTTTAAACATAGAATGGTACATCCTCACATTAAGGTCCTTTTGCTGTTACTGTGTGCAATCTTGGGCATGTTAAATCATCTCTCATTCTCGGTTTCTTCAGCTGTGATATTGTAAAATAGCTCTCAGTCAAGTCTCTGCCAACACAAAAGATTTTTGAATCTTTGTTAAACTTTGGCAATCCTCCAGCGGCCTCTCAGTGCCAACTAAACTAAGTCTAAACTCCTTAGCCTGATAATCAAGGCCGTCCATCATACTTTCCCAATCTACTGATTCTTCTTTATAGCCATCATTTTCTACAAGACAATCAAGACGGCAACCAAGGACAGTAACATACTGTTCTCTAAACCAAAAAATAAAATGAAATAAAATAAAAAAAACACAGTTGCCTTCAAGTCAGTTCAGACTCATGGAAACCCCATGTGTGTCAGAGTAGAACTGTGCTCCATAGGGTTTTCAATGGTTGATTTTTCAGAAGCAGATTGCCAGGACTTTCTTCTAAGGCATCTCTGGGTGGACTCAAACCACCAACCTTTTGGTTAGTAAGTGTGTGCTCAACTGTTTGTACTACCCATTGACTCCATTCTCAAGTACATACTGTGTTTTTGATCATTGTACCTTTGGTCACCTAGAATAACTCCTTCCCCTTCCACTCCTCTTTCCCTCTTCAAAGCTTGGCTCAGTTATTTCTACCTCTGTAATGCTTTCTCTAGTTCCTGTGCCAAGGTGGTTGCTCCCTCCACTCACTTCTTTTATGTCCCATGCCATTTTTTTTCCTGGATTATAGGCATTTTTGTTCACTATCTAGTCTCCCCTACTAGAATGTAAATTTCTGATGGGAAGATCATATCTTCAATTACTCTGTATCCCTCAGAGTACTGCAGCATGTACTATATAAGCAGCAAGTGCTCTTTAAATACTAGTAGGAAAAAAAAAAATCCAGTAATACTTTCATGTGCTTCCCTGGAATTCCAACAAAGTAATTGTAATTAGGGGACCTTTTGGTTCAGTCTTCCTGAAACACTCTCAGAAATATCATGTAGTTCCAAGGGAAGGAAACAAATCTTAGTTTCCTCATAAGATAATAATAGTGCACACCTTCTGTCCTTCATAACTTCCAGTGAAATAATGAAATCATCATATAATGAATGGGGCACAGAGCTTGGCACAGGACAAGTGCTGTGAACCTGTTAGTAGGTTCAATTATAATTATCCTTATTCTTGTTTCCCAATTGATCATTGAACAACACTCAAAAGTTGCATTAAATGTCCTTTTTTATGTCACCTAGAATTCATTTATAATATGTGCATTCTAGAAAGTGACTATTAGTGTCCTCTTGACAAGATGTCAGGATAGAAGCTTTATGGTTTTCTGCATGTTTGAAGGTCCACATAAATAAGCCTGTTTTAGCATGGAAAAGGAGTCCCTGACTAGTGCAAACGTTTAAGTGCTTGGCTACTCACCAAAAGGTTGGCGGTTCGAGTCCACCCAGAGCAGAGGCACCTTGGAAGAAAGTTCCCATGATCTGCTTACAAAAGTTCACAGCCATGAAAACCACCTAGAGTAGTTCTGCTCTGACACACATGGGGAATCGACTCAATGGCAACCAGTTTTTAGCAACCGAAATCATTGTCATTAGTGGTGGAAATAATTCTTCTGGTTTAAAACTTTATATCTTCAGAATCTCTTATTAAAATGAAAATATGTTACTTGAGAAAAAAGTCACACATTATAAAATTAAAATCATTTAACAAATAAACTGAGACCAATTTTTAAATTATGAGTATCATATGATCTAATTGTCCCCTATCTAGAATTAAGGGGTTGGATAATAACCCATAATGAAATGGTCTCCAGTTTCTCCAACTGGTAAGATGAAGGCCAGATAGTGATCATAAGGTTGTAACATAAGGTCATCCAAATTGAGTAGTATTACTTAAAATTTTAAAGCTTACTTAGCAAGTTTATGAAAAATCCATAAATTCTTCATGTTCAGAATTAAATTTCTATTAGAGATTATGTACTTTATGTCTGACTATACACATTTAAATGATACACCAAGTTTTTAATATTACATACACTTAGTATAAATCATTGAACAAATATTAGAAATCATCGCTTCATATTTTTGGAGTTTTAAATACCAGTCATTGAATTAGTTGCTATAACAGTTGAATTGAGGTTACTTTCATATCAAAGGAGACCTGGTTGCACAGTGATTAAGAGCTCAGGCTGCTAACCAAAAAGTCAGCAGTTCGAATCCACCAACTGCTCCCTGGAAACCCTATGGGGCAGTTCCACTCTGTCCTGCATGGTCGCTATGAGTTGGAATTGACTTGACAGCAACAGGTTTATAACAAAAAAGAAGAATTAGTTAATGTCATCAACAAACGATTGCCAAGAATAAGTAGTTCTTTTTCTGGAGCTTAAACAATATTGGATAACAGAGACCTTCAAAGCAGAATTTTAAAATGAATGTCTTTTTACTAAAGGTTAATATTAAAGGTATATTTTAGTGATTGGTAGATTCACAACTTATTTAAAGTATATATTTTCGGTTTATCTCACTTATAGTTATACAACTAACATGTTAATCAGTTATAATTTTATATATAAACATTAAAATGATATGATTTAAAAAATGTGTTCAATTATTCAGTAAAGCGATAATAAGTTCGGGTTTTTTACCAATGTATGCTTTTCCTCTGTTCAAACATTGCTGGAAATAATTCATACCTGTGGATTTAAAAGATTAAAAATATGCCAGCTGTTCTACATTCTACCTAGCTGAGTAGCATCTGGGGTCTTAAAAGCCTGTGAGCAGCCGTCTAAGATACTCCACGGGTTTCACCCCTTCGGGGGCAAAGGAGAATGACGAAAACAAGATACAAGGGAAAGGTCAGTCCAGAGGACTAATGGACAACAACTACCACAGCCTCCACCAGACTGAGTCCAGTACAACTAGATGGTGCCCGGCTCCCACCACTGACTGCTCTGACTGGGATCACAACAGAGGGTCCCAGACAGAGCTAGAGAAAAATGTTGAACAAAATTCTAACTCACAAAAAAAGATCAGACTTACTGGCCTGACAGAAACGGGAGAAACCCCGAGAGTATGGCCCCCGGACACCCTTTTAGCTCAGTAACGAAGTCACTCCCGAGACTGACCATTCAGCCAAAGATTATACAGCCCCATAAAACAAAACAAAACTAATGGGGGCACAACAGCTCAGGGACAAGGACTAGAAGGCAGGAGAGGACAGGAAAGCTGGTAATAGGGAACCCCAGGTCGAGAGGCGAGAGTGTTGACATGTCGTGGGGTTGCTAACTAATGTCATAAAACAATATGTGTACTAACTGTTTAATGAGAAACTATTCATTCTGTAAACCTTCATCGAAAGTACAATAAAAAAATTAAAAAAAAGAAAAGTATGCGAGCAAGAATATATAACTTCTAGAGTAATATTTAAAAGGTTGCTGCATGAGCAATCATATGACATTTACATTGTCTAATATTGAAAATAAATAATCAATTTCACTTCACATCAGGGAAATTTTAAACTGTTGACCAAAAAGGCAGAAGTTTTCAAGATCACTTGACATATCAAAATATCCTCTTTGCTGATAACATCTTAGTGGCTGAAAAAGTGAGACTGTTTACTCAATTAATGGCAAGAAGAGGAGTGTTAGATATAAGCCCAAAAACTGTTGAAAGCCTGAGAAAACACATCACACTTAGAGAAAAATCAAAGTATAAAAAAGCTGTGTGTAAAGGAGTTGAAGAGAAAGTGTAAAAATACCAGAACTTGGTGAAAATAATAAAGAAAGCAAAAAATAAGGTCTGAGGTGCTGAAAAGAATCTGACCCCAATTTCCTCTCAAATTACTGAATTGTATCATTTCTGTAGCTCTGGATGACAAACCCACTAGGCTGTTAAGGGATTAGCTAATGAAGTTACTGAAGCACTGGCAGTTATTTTTGAAAAGTCTTCTAGAATTGGGAAGGTGATATATTGGAGGACCAAGAAAAAAAATAAAAACAATTTTGCTTCTGGTATTGAAAGAGTACAAGAGTAATAATTCATAAGCTCGTTGGTCAGATAGTCCAACTTCAACCATATATAAAAGAGAAACAAAGAAAACATTCTACCACCTATATTATTCTACAATTAAAAAAAAAAAAAGAATTTCAGACAGTTAGCCTACTGGCATGCAGGGGACTAGGGGCTGCAGAATTAGCATTTCTGAATAAATAGGTAAGAATTTAATGGTGTCAGGAGTGGGTCGTGGGAGAGGGTATTGTGGAGAAGATATTTTATTATTATAACACAAGGAGAATATGATGCCTCGAATTTCTGAGTAATGTAGAGTTCACATTGCTTCATGAGTCTAAAATTGAGGAATTTAAGACAAATAAAAGCATCATTTTGAGTGAGGAGGTTAAGTCCAGAGAGACTGCAAAGATTGGTATTAGGTCTGATCCAAGAAGAGTGACTAGAAGCCAAATATTAATAACAATTGTAGATGGTATGTGAGAGGGAGGTATTATAAACACCAATCAGGAATATGGCAGAATAATTCTTTTAGCCTACAGAGAACTGACAAATGAGTGGGACCTAACGAATGGGGTCTAACATGGAAAATACAAGCTGATGTTTCAGGAGAAAAATATTCTGAAACAGATGCAAACAGGAAGAAGTTCAAGCCAGATATATAGAATGGTATATTTGCTAAAGAACCACATTCCTTCAAAGATGACTGCTAGCCCAGTGGGAAAACCCTACTCTGTGGATGCCCATCTTACTCAAAACTTGATAATGTTTTAACAGTTTTTTTTTGGAAAAGAGTTAATGGGAGAGTTTATTATGTTTAAGATGAGGATGGTGTGAACAAACTATTGAATTGGTTGTTTTAAGGTTTGCCACCTTTCGACATTCTCTGAAAGATACCCTGGTCCCAGACTGTTAAGATGAATACATAGCTACAGATTGATTGGGGCAACCAGTCAAACACTGTTTACTGAGTACTTATGTGACATAATCTGTGCTAGTTGCTAAGGATAAGAGATAAGAGAGGATTAAGATACAGTTATTGATCTCATACCTGTTGCCATGGCATGAATTTTGACTCATAGAGACCCTATAAGACAGAGTAGAACTGCCCCATAGAGTTTCTTTATGGAAGCAGACTGCCACATGTTTCTCTGTTGGAGTGGCTGGTGGGTTCGAATCGCAGACCTTTCAGTTAGCAGCCAAGCACTTACTATGCTACCAGAACTCCTTTTTACTGATCTCAGGAAGCTAAAAATCTACTAGTATGTGCTGGAGCCTGGTGGTGCAGTGGTTAAAGCACCTGTCTGCTAAACAAAAGGGTGGTGGTTGGAACTCACCAGGTAAGCTCTTAAGTGGGATAAAGATGCGGCAGTCTCCTCCCTTAAAGATTACAGCCTTGGAAACCCTAAGGGGCAGTTCTACTCTGTCCTATAGGTTCACTATGAGTCTAACTGACTCCATGGCAACTTTTTTTGTTTGTTTGCTTTTGTTAATCCTTCAACCAGTTGCTGGGTGGAGAAGATATGTGTACACTGTAGGAGCCATTTCTTTGAAGTTTAAAGTTCCTCTCTGCAAAGATGAAAATGCCTCTGTTTATAATTTGCCAGGTTGTCTTTCTTTTTCTGCAGTTAAGCCTGAGAACTTCCCAGAAAGAAAATCATTCTGGAAATCTGGCATAATCCAGATGTTAGGTCCTAAAAAGGGACCTACCTTTTGCCAGCAACATTTTCTTCCTTGCTAGATCCCTTGAAACTTTTATTTAATTGGTGAATTTCAGCTTTCACAGTAAATTTATTAAATTTCCTCCTGAGCATTTGGGAGTCATGGTCAGATTAACCCACGGGGCAATCAGGCATTTCCCAGTGGTCAATTGGCAACATTTCATTTAATGTCCTCAGTGAAGCATGGAAGGGATTTGCAGGTGCAAATGTTTCTTGATTTCTGTATTATCTATAGAAGACACTGACTGTAGGAAAACAGGTGTATGAAGTCAGAATGGTTAAGAACGTTTTTGTCCAAATGCTAGAAATAGTAGGTTCAGTTTTGATGGATACTATCAATTTGACCATTTTGACATGCACACATTTTGGGACCACTTCTTTGTTGCATTGACATATTGATTGAGGATATCCTTACTAGTGGGGCTTTATGTTAGGTGCCTGGGGTTGAGATGAGGTGTGAAAAAAATAAGACAAACAGAAACAGTCTATTTCTTTGTAATAAACAAATAAATAATAAAGAATAAGTCTTCTTTCTAATAAATAAATATTAATAGTGATATTAATAGTGAGTAAGATAGGCATTACACATAATAATAATATTGATGATGATGATATTAATAATAATAACAGGTTTCCCTTAAGTTACACAATAGATGTTAGCAAAGTATTACAGGTGCTCAGAGGAAACAAGAAATTTGGTCCAACTGTGAATACTGGAAGGGGAAAGATCTGAGGTGGGCCCTTGTATTAACAGTCAAGGTCCATTCAGGAGACAGAAACCACTCATTATTTTAGAAGGAGAAAATTTAAATAAAGCAATAATAAATATGAGACTGGAGTGATGGAGGATTAACTACTTAGGGGTATAGAGAATTCTAGGGAATACAGGAAAAGAAGTTATAGGGAGAAGACATACCTCTAGGGCTCAGGCAGATTTCCTAAGGAAGGAAAGATAAATGTATGAGCTACAGACCTCCTTGGAGAGGATGCAGCTGCAGTCCAATGGTTGGTGAAGTTCAGTTCACTCAGGTACCACATCAGGGGGATCCCTGGAAAGTCACTCTCTGTGGTGCCATCCATGGGGTCATGCCGTGCTTTAGACATCATCATAAATCTACCCAAGGATGTGCTGAAATGGATCTTGAATGTTACCATTCCTATCATGCATGATATAAGTATAAAGAAAGGAGCAGAGGACTTAAAACTAGCTTCTGACACATTTAAGCTTAAGTTTGCTTAGAAACTTTGGGCTTCTTTATTTAGCAAGTGTTCTAAAAGAGTAGGAGACACATTAAGATTCAGTGTTTATGAGTACTAGGCACGGTGACCATGTAATTTGTCATCTAAACTGAGACTTTTTTGAAAGAGAGAGAGGGGGCACTATGAATAGTTATGCTGTGACCACAGGTATAAACTGGGCTTGTTCCGCAAAATCTGGGCTGGAGGACTTTTTTTTTTAAGGTAATAATATACATTTCACGTTTTGTCCCTGATATGTCTGAAAGTTAATATCTTATCAGACTTAGGCATCACAGGGACTGTGAACTCTTGACAAGTTCGTTCTCTCACGCTGTAAATGTCCACCAGAATAATCCTCACCCTTAATACAGATCTGATCATGTTACTGCTTTACTTAATTTCCATCAATAATTTTTCATCCTCCAGTAGTTAAATTAACATGGCTTATAAGGCTGCTCATAACCTAGCCTCTCCCTCCATCTTTCACTTTAATATTATTATTATTTTTATTACTCATTGCCTGACACATTACATTATAGCTACACTAAACGACTTATTTCTAAAAACTTTTTCTCTCTCTTTTGCTTCTTAGTCTTTTTACATGTTGTTCTGTCTACTTGGAACTCTTTTCATTTCATCTTCTTCACTTGGTCAATTCATTATCCATTATATCTCACCGTAAACATCACTGCTGCCAGATCTGTTCCTGGATCCCCGCTGGAACTAAGTTGTCTTGTTTATATTACTCTGCCTCCTTGCATACATGTGCATTGTATGTCTCTTTGCAAAGAACTTGGCAGTCTTTATTTTTTTGTGTATTTAATTATTGTCTTTCTCATTACAAGGGAAACTCCATAAGGTTTGTGACATTTTCAGCATTGTCCCTCTGGCACTAGATGTAAGGAGGTGTCTATTGAAAAAATGATTAAGTATATGAAGCATACATTAATTGAGCACTTACTGTGTGTCAGGAATTTAATCCTCTAACTGGCCCTGTAAAGTAGGTACTCATTGTTCCTATTTTAGAGATGAGGAAATTGAAGTAGTGAAATTTTTAAAACTTACCCAAGTTGGCACAGCTAGTAAGCAGAGGAAATAGGATTCTAACCCAAGCATGTCTTCAAACATCAGAAGTTTTTCTCATTTTGTGGGAGTATTGCTCCAGTTTATGTTTGAGGAGATTTAATTGGGGCTATGCCCTGGTGGCATAGTGGTTAAGAGCTCAGCGGCTAACCAAAACGTCAGCAGTTTGAATCCACAGGCTGGTCCTTGGAAGTCCTATGGGGCAGTTCTACTCTGTCCTGTAGGGTTGCTATAAGTCAGAATCGACTCAATGGCAATGGGTTTGGTTTGGGTTTTTTCTTTTTTCTTTTGTAATACGTTATAAGCAGTTCAGTATAGAAGACATAAGTACAACCAGTTGAGTATAAAGTAGAACTTTAAAAATCTGATTAAAAGGGATTGTTTGCATGGTGAAGTAGTGAGCTCCCCAAGTCTGGAAGAATTTAAACAAAGGCTGGTTAACCTTTTGTCAAGATATTTAGAGGGCATTCCAGAATTTGTTAGAAAGATAGCAAGTTGACCTGGTAGAGCTCTATGAGTCTGTGAAAATAACTGAGTAACACTTAAAGGCAATTGAATAGCTACTCAGCTCGAAGACGAAGCAGTCTTGGAGATGACCTGCAATTTTAGCACGTATCAAGCAGACTTCAGTTTATGTAAATCGTACTGAGGAGGCAGCACCAAGGACCTTCTTTCCAATTAGTTTTGCTGGCATCCAAGCTTAATTGGCCCCTAAATGTTTTTTCCTGTAGAGCTCTTATCTCACGAACCAACTGCTTAAACTATTTTGGCAGATTCAGGATTCATAGCTCTTCAAGGAGCTGTAAAATATCTTTCTTAAAAAAAAGTCAGCCTACTCCAGTGGGACAGCCTTGTGACAGGCTTCATTTTCTAATCTGAAAGTTTCCCCTACCATGGTTATTATCTTATCATGCAATGCTTTCTAATGTGTCTTGGAATTTTGAGGTCATTTTATGATTTTTAGACACTGAAGATTTTTTTTGTCAAATTAATTGTCAATATAGAGAGCCTCAACTGTTCCAAAAGTATACAATACAACACACTATTAGAGTAATATGTATATATGTATTTTTTTTCAAATGAGATGAAATATGGTGAGTCTTTAGACATGTGAACTAATGGTAAAATTCCAGAGTGTGAAAAAGACTCCTTAAATCTCACTTCCTATCACAGATTCATTGGCTGGAAAGAAATCCTTGGCAGGCTAAGATCTCTATACTCTTCACTGTATCAGAATTGATTTTACTAGAAATAAGTTGCTCATCTGTTAATATTTCTTCTTATATTTAGTACTTTTTGTAGGATAAGTTATTTTTGTTATTCTTTGAGTCATAACTTTCGGTTGTGAAAACATGCTCTTCTCTCCAGGTACTTAAATCTGTAGGGAGATTTTCATTCAGAGTTGCATAGATTTCTTTTTCAGAAATAAACCACACACACATACACACACACACACACACAAGATATGAGTTGGAATCATAGAAAGAAACAAGAGTTTGGCATAAAGCGTATTAAATGTGATGTATTTTTTTAAAGATTAGAAATTACACATATTTTTCTTGTTTTACTTACAGAAGAACTTTATGATATGACTAAAAGTTATACGGGCATGGATAAGCAGTGTTACTAATATCTGAAACACTGAACACGTAACAAAATTATGATATAATCTAAATTAGATAGATCACATTACACCTTAAAGCCAAAAAAAACAACCCCTTTGCCATCAAGTCACTTCTGACTCATAGCCACCCTATAGGACAGAGTAGAACTTCCCCATAGTTGCCAAAGAGCAGCTGGTGGATTTGAACTGCCAACCTTTTGGTTAACAGCTGAGCTACACCACTGCACTACCGGGCTCCACCTTAGGTTGTATCGTATTCTAGTTGTGTTTACGTGCTTGGCTGCTAACCCAAAGGTCCATGATTAGAACCCACCAGCTGCTCCTTGGACACAATGGGGCAGTTCTCCTCTGTCCTATAGGGTCGCTACAAGTCAGAATCGACGACACACCACAACAGCAAACCAAAACTAAACCAAACCCATTGCCATCGAGTTGATTCTGACTCCTGGCATCCCCATGTTTTGCAGGGTTTTCTTGGCTGTAATCTTAATGAAAGCCAATCATCAGGCTTCTCTTCTGCCATACCTTTAGGTTAGTACTCAAATGCAAACCATCTGTGCCAGATAGACACCTCCAGTGCTTGGAAATAATTGTTGAATGAACAGACAATTTGTTCTATATGTTGAACATCAATCTCCTCCCTATCATCAACATTAAACATTTTGAATAAAGAAATTGTCATGATGAACCATAACATAGATATACCCCACAGAACAAAAAATACAAAACTTATAAAACGTCATGGTCATATACAGTCTCCAAAATAATTATTTTTCCTGTTAACATTATTAAAATGAACTAAGGAGGTAGCTGAATAATGGAAAATAGATAAACATTAGAGAGAAAGAATAAAAATTGGAACTTAAAGATATTTTTACTAGTATTATTATTTTTTAAAACCCTGGGAAAAATAAATAATCTGGACTCAGAGGGTTTGATTCTCCCCCAGGTTATCACTTACCAAAAGGAAAAAAAAGAAAAAAGAATTGCGTTTGAATGCCAGGAGAGAAGTTCAGACCTTTATTTTCTTTCATTCTCCCAAAACCCGGAGAGAACCACAGAAATAGGATTTAGGGAAGAGTCTTAAAATTAGGTAAAATGACACTAAAGGGAAAATAAGATTGTCAGAAAGATGAGTGTTGAAAATTTCAGTCAGGATAAAATATAAAATATTTTAAAATGTGGAGACCACTGAGAAGGAATAATAAAACAATAACTATCATTTATAGTATCCCATATCTCATGTATACTGCTACCCTGTAAATGTTTGACTAGAATCTCATCCAAGCCAAAGTATTACACATTAGCATTGGAAACAATACTTTTATTATGGGTCATTTTTAAACAATGATAAATCCATTTGTATGAACAATCAGCCGACATTAAAAAATCTTTAGCCTTAACTATTTTGGAAAATGATATGGCATTTCCTTAGAAAGCTAGAAATAGAAATACCATACTATCCAGCAATCCCACTCCTAGGAATATATAGTAGAGAAATAAGAGCTGTCACGTGAATAGACATATGCACACCCATATTCATTGCAGCACTGTTCACAATAGCAAAAAGATGGAAACAACGTAGATGCCCATCAACAGATGAATGGATAAACAAACTATGGTACATACTCACAATGGAGTACTATGGAACGAGAAAGAACAATGATGAATCTGTGAACCATCTCATAACATGGATGAAACTGGAGGACATTATGCTGAGTAAAATAAGTCAATCACAAAAGGACAAATATTGTATGAGACCACTACTGTAAAAACTGATGAAGTTTTTCACACAAAAAGAAACAATCTTTGATGGTTACGAGGGATAGGAGCAGTGTGTGGGGTGGGCAATACTAACAGACAATAGATAAGTGGTAACTTTGGTGAAGGGTAAGACAGTACATATTACTGGGGAAGCCAGCACAACTTGTACAAGGAAAGGTCACGGAAGCTCCATTGATACATCCGAACTGCCTGAGGGACCAAGTTACTGCACTGAAGGTTGTGGGCACCATGGTCTTAGGGAACATCTAGCTCAACTGGTATAACAGTTTATAAAGAAAATGTTCTACATTCTACCTTGATGAGTAGCGTCTGGGGTCTTAAAACCCTGTGAGCAGCCATCTAAGATACTCCAGGGTCTCATCCCTTCTGGAGCAAGGGAGCATGAAGAAAACAAAGTACAAGGGAAAGATTAGTCCAAAGAACTAATGGACCACGACTACAACAGCCTCCACCAGACTAAGTCCAGTACAACTAGATGGTGTCCGGCTACCATCAGTGTCTGCTCTGACAGGGATCACAATAGAGGGTCCCGGACAGAGCTGGAGAAAAATATAGAACAAAATTCTAACTCACAAAAAAAGACCAGACTTACTGGCCTGACAGAGACCAGAGAAACCCCAAGAGTATGGCCCCCGGACACCCTTTTAGCTCAGTAATGAAGTCACTCCCGAGGTTCACCCTTCAGCAAAAGATAAGACAAACCCATAAAACAAAATGAGACTAATGGGGCACAACAGACCAGGGACAAGGAGTAGAAAGCAGGAGGGGACAGGAAAGCAAGTAATAGGGAACCTAAGCTCAAGAAGGGAGAGTGCTGACATGTCATGGGGTTGTTAATCAATATCATAAAACAATATGTGTACCAACTGTTAAATGAGAGATCATTTGTTCTGTAAACCTTCATCTGAAGTGCAATAAAAAATAAAACCTTAGCCTTCCAACTTCAAGTCTTTGATATGCAATTTATTCTGTGATATGAAAATAAAGTGTATTCTTATAAAATTAGAAGGAAGGGTCTTCTTTAATACATATGGAAAAAATAAGCCAGACTCTTTCACACATTTTTAGGGTTAATTGTAATTAATGCTCATTTTAAATATCTGCAAATCTTAAAATAGTTACGTATTAAAATAATTTTACATAGGAGCTCTTAGATCCTTTTGCAACTTATGTTTTTATTTTCTGTACACTTTTTTGTTATCCTCAAAAGAGTAAAGTCACAGCATTTAAGGAAGTGCTATTTGTCTGATTATGAGAACAGTCTCTAAAAGTTGTAAATCCTTGCTTTCAATACTATTTATTACTTCTGTTTTGTTGGTATTGTTGGGCTTAACAATGGATGTTATTAATTATAGGAGTACCAACTTCCTGATAGACGGTTCTGGCTAAAACCATTACTTTGATTTTAGAGCTTACATACTGAATGTATATGATTTTTAAGTAAATAAAGTGATTATCATAATTATCAGAGCTATGTGGTACAGTGGTTAACAGTCGGCTGTTAACCAAAAGGTCAGCAGTTTAAATCTAACAGCCACTCCTTGGAAACCCTGTGGGGCTGTTCTACTCTATCCTGTAGGGTCACTATGAGTCGGAATTGACTCGACGGCAGCGGGTATGATTCAAATGATATACATAACTGAAAACTGAATCATACTTATTATGATATTTATTATTATTTATAGATATTGCATAGCAAAAGTACAAGAATGAAACAGAGAGTAGGAGCAAAAAAAACTCACATATTTCATACAGACATATTTTCATATTTTCTATAGATATATTATCTAAGATTTTCAGGATTCTTGGAAATATTATGCTCTGCCTCTGTGAAGTGGTTCTCAACTCAGATGCTTGTATGCTCGCCAGATGCATGAGTTAAATATTCATGCTTTGCCTAAGGTCTACATATGTGCCCTGAGTCACTTTCTATCTTTGTCCTTCTAAGCTATAAGAACAGTTCTGAATACAAAAATGGACACCTTGATCCTTTCCTACAGTTATATTTATAAAATCTTTTTATGAACTATAACATCTGGAGGCTCAATTTTGTCCCATTTTAGCAAGAAATAGCATGGGTTTATAAAGTGAAATGTTGCAAGAGAAGAAACCTAACTGTGCCACTTCGCGAAGTCATCCCTGGAAGAATTCCTGGAAGATCAGTTTTTTCCCATTATAATTATTAGAGATAGTTGACTCCAGGAAAAAAGGGAAAGACCTCCATTCTGCTGTCCAGCATATTTTAATGACCTCCAGATCTCATAGCTCTTCTAGATCTTACCACTCAGGGCCATACTGCACTTAGGTAACTGCTCTGTTATTGTGAGTTGCCATAGAGTTGGATCCAACTCATGGAGATCTTCTGTATAACAGGATGAAAGGTTGCCCTGTCCTGTGCCATCTTCATGATCATTGGTATGTTTTTGTCCATTGTAGCGGCTACTGTGTCAATCTATCTCACTGAGGGTTTCCCTCATTTTTCTTGTCCCTCTGCTTTATCAGTATGATGTCCTTTTCTAGTGATCGATCTTTCCTGATGACATGTCCATAGTAAACTAGTCTTAGAGGCTGCTCAGGGGAAATCATAAGCACAAGATTCTAGGGAGTAAAACAGTGTGTCTGACTTGCAGTCCATACAGGCTTCCAGGAAACACCAAGAAGCCTAAAGGTGCATGGAAATGGGGTGGGAGTGAGGAAAAAAATGCTGTTATTCTTAGAAAGCAACTTGAAAGAAGCTGAGGTAGAGTGTGGATGAATTTTGTGTATTCTCTGTATAATCCCTAAATCTTCTACACATACTACTAAGATAAAGTACTCAATGTATCACATGTTGCCTCCCTACCTAACTAGTCATAGTGTCTGATTATCTACCATTGTAGAATCAACTCACTCATTTTGAGGGTCAGAAAAAAGGCAGTGGGAGCTCATATAAATAGTAGTTGTTTACAGGCCTACCTGTTTTACTGAACTATGAGTAGTGAATTATGATTTCATGAGAATGAATGACGAATTTGTCTTCTTACGTATGGGGAGATATTTATAAGGTAGAATTGACAGGAATGACTGCTAGAGGTGTAGAATGAGGGAGAAGAAGTTGTCAAAGTTAAATGCATCTTTTCTAGGTTGAGCATTTGGACAGATGGTGATTTCGCGTAGGAGAAGAAGTGATGTGCTGACTTCAAACATAGACCAAGAGCTTCAAGCCTTCCTAAGGCTAGTCTGTTTTTACCTGGCTCTCCTGTCACAAAGTTAGGCACAGCTGAGTCAGTTAATTACCTACTAAAAAAGAAACTTTCCAAAATGTTAAGGAGCAGTGTCTGAATATTTACATTCCAGTAACTAGAAATCACTCCTTCTTAGTAATGACCTTCCATCTTATGGTATTTGTGAGGGTTAATTTTCTGTGTCAACTTGGTTAGGCTACGGTATCTTGCTGCTTGGTCAAACACCACTCTAGATGCTACTATGGAGGTATTTTCATGTGGTTAACATTTAAATCAGTTTACCTTAAGTAAAATAGATTATCCTGCATGGTGTGGGTGGGCCTCATCCAATCAGTTGAAGGTCTTAAGAGCAAAAACTGAGGTTTCCTGAAGGAGAAGGATACTGCTTTTAACCTGTAACTGAGCTATCCAACTAGAGTTTCCAGTCTGCTGTCTGGCCTACAGATTTCAAACACAAAACTCATGGAGTTTCTAGACTGTCACATGACCTACAGATTTTGGATTTATCAGCTCTCATAGTTGGGCCAGCCAATTCCTTAAACTCTCTCTCTCTCTCCATATGTGTGTGTATGTATATATATATATATATTTATATATATATACACACATACATATATATGTGTGTGTGTGTCTGTGTGTGTCTGTGTATATATATACGTATATGTATATGTATGGCTGTATTTTTCTGGAGAACCCTAAGACAGTATTGTAGCTAAGCTTAGATACAAAATGCTAGCCAGTCCCATTGCTTACTACCTGAGTTGTCACTGTGTCTCTTCACCACCCACAAGATCTATATAGCAAAATAATACCACTGATTACACAAAAACAACAAAAATCCACCTTCTATTAAGTTAGTGAAGAAATTCCACTGGTGCCTTCATGGCCATGACTTTATAAGTTATACTGATAACAATTCAATATGGGGACTTAAATCTGTTAGACTTAACCTGTAATTAAGTCACAACATTTCAGCTTTGAAAATTTCCATTGTTGCTCAGAATTGTCCAAACACTCCTTTAGAATATTAATGCTGGCATCCCATCCAATGTCTGCAAAGTTAACTTCCAGTTTATATATCCTTGCTCCAGGTTTTTTGTTGTGTTTTTCTATTTTATTGTATACATTTTTGTAAACCTTCCCAAATCCTTTGTGGGAAGAAGAAAGTGTATAAATAAATCAGAAAAAAACTAGCCCTCACTTATGTCTTTGAAACCAAACCCAGAGCTGAAAACACAACAAAGATTTAAAGATTTTTCATTACATTTTAATTTGAGTCTTCATGAGAAAACTTTATGCCCAAACAATAACCATCTGCTAAAACATATGGAACCACTAGCTCTACTGAAAGTTTTGATATCTGAAAGCTTCCCTACTCTAACCTTCTACTTTATATGATTCCATCTCAGTATTGGTTTATTTCTGAAGACTAGCCTGTCTAAAATAATAAAGCTAATGTGGAAGCTGTTTTCAGTCAAGATTTGGCCGAGTAAATAAATCCTTGTACATTCTGTCACCTTGTGTCAATTGTTCCTAAGGGATGCCACTTAAAGAGAAATTGTATTGTCATTATAGAAGACAATGATCATATTTCCTTGTCATACTATTTAAAATAAACCTGGGAAGTGTCCTCATGGGAACATTGGCTAGATACTATCACATGTAAATATTTAGAATATTTATATAAATGCACATATGCGCACGCACACACATACACACAGATGAGCATAACACCAGGGAATTTAGCATAATTTTCTAAAATTATCTGATTTTCAGTAGGAAGACTTAGAAAACTAAATATTTCAGAATAACTGCAAAGGAAAGATAATTTTTAGTGGTTTCTCCTAAAATGTCCAAGAGATCCTCCATTTCAGTCCCCTCATGCAACAATCATATTCCTGTGTCAGTTTTGCAAAATAGAATGCCAGCCATTTTTATGATAATGGGCCTATGTTTATCTAAATAAGGTTAAGAAATTTGTGTAAAGAAGAACATTATTTAAGCTCTCACTGAAAATAAATGACAAGTCTGAAATGATGATAGGGATGATAAAGGATATACATCAGCCATTTCTTTAAAGAAATTAGTCAAAGACTATCCACATCATTCTTGTCTAATCATAGGAGTCAGTGTCTTGCATTGAACAAATCTAAGAGGCATTATTTACACTGTAGTCTATATGAATGGCAACCATGCATGGCATGACTGTACAACCATGCATAACAGCTGTGAAAGAAATCACTTTTGCTGAATGAGGTCTCAAGACTTTCCTCAGACACGCCTATTCAGATGTCCATGAGGACTTACAGGATAAAACATTACGTATTTCATTATAAAAAACCTTAAAATATACAAAACATATCTATCAAATATCTTTGATAATTTGTACCCTAGGAGTCTGTTAAAACCATAAAACTAAACTATAATGTGTTCTTGTAGTCTGGAGACAAGCACAGTTGGACCAGTAAGGTATTGCCCAATTGACAGAGTATTATCTTCACACGGAATTAGACATTAACAAAAATATGAAAAATACCTTCTTCACAGCTGTCTAGTATATATTCCTTTGACGATACCACCTGAGGTCATACTGTGGCTACAAAGTAAAGAAAACAATTCTGCTTTGATAATTTTTAAATAGTTAAGCTACTCACCTGGTATGACTAAGATAGTGGTTCTCAAATTTGCATTTCAAACAAGTTTCCAGATGACACTGATGCTCCTTGTCTGAAACCACTCTTTGAAAATGACTGTGTGAATATAATCATCTAACCAATGAGAATGCACTTAGACTGAAATTTCCAGAACAATACTCAGGTTAATATTTTAAGATGAAAAAACAGGATAGAACTTTAGTCATGATACATTCCTAGACTTGTAATAAACCAAATATTATTGATGGAATAAAGAATGTTTTAAAATGTATAAAGGTGTTAACTGTGGTTGTCTTTGGGTATTGAGACCAGGGAAATTTTTTTTTATTTTTTTCCACTTCATTTTTCAAAGTTTAATGTATTTCAATTATACAGCAAAGCAAAAAACAAAATCTTTGATTTAAAAGATGAGGATATCATAATGTAATTGCTGTCAGTAAGATGTAGACCTATAAAAAGATGAAATGGAAAAAGTTGTGTGATAGATATAGTTACAACAACAACAACAGAAAGAGTGATAGCTGGGGTTGCTTATGTACAGCCAAACACCTCATGGGATTTGGTCGCTTGGTTTGGAGGGTTAAGGTCATGATTTCATGGGACACCCCAGTTAATTGGCCTAATATTGTTTTTAGTGCTTCTGTTCTACCTCCAAGTTTGTTACATAGTGAACTGTGTCTTAAAAGCTAGCAAGCAACCATCCAAGGTACAACCACTGGTCTCGATTCTTCTAGAGCAACAAAGGAAGAAGGAGAGTCAGGAATAAGAGGATGAAATGGAATGTGTGACCTATTGCTTCCATAAACAACTGCCTCTTTTGCCATGAGACCAAAAGAACTGGATGGAGCCTGGTTACCATTACTGAATGTTTTTATAAAAGATTCTATAGAATAATCCTGATTAAAAGGGGGAAAATGCAGAACAGAATATAAAATTATCATAAAATCCAGGCTTTCTGGAGCTAGGAAGTCTGGATAAACTCCGAAAATTATTGTCTTAAAACCTTAAATCTCAAACCAAAAACATTCCCTAAAGTCTTCTTAAAACCAAACAATAGTTTGGCTTAACTAGTAAAGAATGTCTGTCTTGAGCATTGTGCTGTTTTAAGAACTAGCTATATAAATCAAATTGACAACAGCAACTTGACAGATTATACTGGAAACTTAGGGGGCAGCTAGTTTATGCTAATAGGGGATGAACAACTTCAAAAAGGAAGGTGAGAATAGTTGCACAACATGAAGAACGTAATCAATGTCACTGAATTGTAAATGTAAAAATTGTTGAATTCGGAGTACTGGCAAAATGGCGCTCTAGGCAGAAGCACCACACCATCCCTCCACAGCAAAGATCCGAAAAACTAAGCTGAACAGAGAATACAACAATCCTGAAACCCTAAAACATCAAATGAAGAGATAAAGAACTCAGCCAAACACCAAATGGAGTGAGAAAACTG
>NW_004444003.1:7690978-7695983 GCF_000243295.1 Trichechus manatus latirostris
TGTTAACCAATGTCATAAAACAACATGTGTACTACAGTTTCATGAGAAACTATTTGTTCTGTAAGCCTTCACCTGAAGTACAATAAAATATATATATAAAAAAGAATTGTTGAATTTGTGTACGTTATGCTGTGTATGTTCCAAACAAAAAGATAACTAAAATAAATTAAAAAAAAAAAAAAAGGTGAGGATATTAGATGAGTAATTTTTCATTCTAGGGGGCACAGGAACAGAGAGGAGACATCAGACATGAGGGAGGGTTAGGACATCTGTGGAAATAGAAACCATTGTTGTATAACAGAGAGAGGAAGTAGCCAGGCATGCCTGAAGCAAATTGCAACCAGCAGACAGAAACATTAAAATGTATGTATATTAGGGTGCTGCAATGCCTTATAAATATGCTTGCCCTTTATATTCCTCAGAGTTGCAAACCAAACAGTTTTTGGTGGGATTATCACAGAGTAGTTGGAAGTCTTTGTGTATTTTCTGTTATCATCATAACATTTCCTATATCCTATTGCCAGCTAACCTTCCTAAATCACAGTTCAACCCATGCCACATTCCTACTAAAAGAATTTCTGGGCTCTCAACTGTCCATCAAAAAAAAAAAAAAAAAAAAAATCCAACTTTCTAGCCAACTACAAGCTGATTCTGTTCTATTTTTAGGGTTTTATCCCTGTGCACCAGCCAATTTGATTTACTGATCATTCCTAAAGGCACTTTGAAGTTTTCTAGCTCATTGACTTAGCCCATAAGATTATTCTGCTGTCAAATAGACTTCCCTTCTCCTCCTCTATCTGCAAGTACTATCCATCTTCAAATATATGTTGAAAAGTGTGTTTGTTTACAACTCAACCAGAAGTGATCTCTGGCATGCTGCCTTGCAATTAGGATATCCTATATAAATATTTGTTGAATGATTTCTTCTTCTAAATTTCACATATCATTTGTCACTTGTCATATAAACAGTTTATCCAGTTGTTTGCCCCTTTCTGGAATCTGAAGTGTGATCATATTTTAGATTTTAAAAAATATTTAGCTCTCTTCAGAATTGTTTATCCCTTACACTTTGTTCACAAAGTACGTGATTACTGTAATTTCCTGTTATTTGTTCTCTAATTCATACTCTTCCTTGAGGTACCCAGGCAACAGGCGCTGATATTCCCCTCTTTACTTTGCAATAAGAGAACCTGACAGAATGGTTTGAGATGGCAGGCCCCCTTTATTCTTTCCATTAATTTCCAAAGCTAATCGTATTTTCATATGTTTAAAGAAGCTATCCATATTACCCTGGTGGCTTAGTGGTTAAGAGCTATGGCTGCTAACCAAAACGTCAGCAGTTGGAATCCATCAGGCACTCCTTGGAAACCCTATGGGGCAGTTCCACTCAGTCTTATAGGGTCACGATAAGTTGGAATTGACTTGACAGCAACGTGTGTGTGTGTGCATATTACATATTTTATCATAATAAAAAAATGTTTATTATACACTTTAGGAATCTGCTAAAACCGTAAAATTGAAGAATAATTGGTTCTTGGGGCCTGGGGCAAGAGCACAGATGGACCAGTAAGTATTGTCCCATTGACCATCTTCCTCTCAGGGAAATAGAAATCAACAAAAATAGGAAAAACACCTTCTTTACAGCTTCATTAGGCTATTGATTGGCTTCTTCATGATCCTTTGCCTCAATATAGAATTTTCTGGAAATCTAACTCGGGTCAGGGTCTTCAGAAAATTGCAAGTGGCACCCCTTGCCCATATTTCCAAAACTAAGAAATGGTGAAAATCAAAACCTTTGAACAGTCTTCTTGAAGGATTGACTGTGGGACCCCAAGGAAGAAAAATTATGATATTATTTTAGTGAGCCCTTCTGCTACGGATTGAGTCCGTTCAAAACCAGTCAGTTGCCATTGAGTTAGTTCTGACTCATGGTGACCCCATGTGTGTCAGAGTAGAACTGTGCTCCACAGGGTTTTAAATGTCTGGTTTTTTGGAAGTAGATCACCAAGCCTCTCTTCCTAGGCATCTGTGGCTGGTCTCAAACCTCCAACCTTTTGGTTAGCAGTAGAGCACAGTTAAACATTTGTATTATCCAGCAATTTGGAGTCAATTCAAAGGCCCTTGAATTAAGGGTGAGTTTTTACCACTTTGCAGGGCCTTCACATAGTGTCCATTGCTTCCCTGTAATGTCAACAAGTGTTTATTATGGGTAATAGCAAAAAGATACTGTTCTTACATTTCTCATTAATATAATTATGTATGTGCTTGTTGGGGGGAGGGTGTATATGACAGCTTTCCACCCTAGTCCTGGCTCTGCCAATTCCTAGTTGTATGACTTAAGCTCTTTGTGCTCTGTGTTCCTAAAATTAATGAGTTGCCTAGAGCAACTGACTGATGACTAGCGATGTCTAAGAATCTTGTTCGAAATATAATTTTCTCACCCCAAACCCTGGATATTTTTATTCAGTAGGTCAGGGAATCTGCATTAAAAAAAAATTCTCAAGAGGAGGCTTCTGAAAATTAGATTTGAGAGAATCAGTGGCCCATATGATTTTTAGGGACTCATCAAAAACCTAAAAATCTCTCTCTCTCTCTCTCTCTATTTTTTTTTTTTTGTTTGTTTCTATTCCCTCCCTTTCCCAACAATAATGCAAAATACTTACGCACAATAGAAATTATTGAATAGCCATACATTTTCACGGTTCTCTAGGGAAAGATAAAGATGATGCTGTAGGAAAAAGATTTTGATTTTTTACATCATCAGTTCAAAGTTATAGACCTCCTTTAAGTTAGAGATAATAGAAATTGAGTCAAGGAAGTTAATCTTGGGTATCCGCTTTAATGTAATAAAATAATTCCTTACTATTCTAAAATAATCAGTGCATGCTTTAAAGAAAGCTCTCAGTAGCTTAGGCGATAGGGCATTGAGAGAGCAGGAACAGAACCTATTTTTCTTGACATAGTTTGTCACTGTAAAGTTTAGTTGAAGGATTCTAATTAAGTATTCTAACATTCTCTATATGAAGCATATACATTATTCTTGCTCAATATGCAGAGAGAAAACATATACCCCAACTATGATATTTAAATTGTTCAGTTCTTAAAATGATGCTTTTTCAGTCACCTTGAAAATACATGCAAATGGAAATCTAAATTCCATAGGCAATAATGATTTGGTTGAAACAAATACTATTCCCTAAAGCTATGTTGGTTTGGGAAAAAAAAAATATGACTCTTCTAATGGGAAGATTGCCACAGCTCTGCTCCTAAGGGAGAAAGAAAAAAGCCATACAGATAAGATGTTCTTATTTATAACATCTAACAAGATATGTTGCTAGAGACAAGGATCTTTCAGATGACTTATCCTGCTGATCAGAGTATAAAATAGTTTATTTTCATAATTACAACAGATGGAAAACAATAAAATTATACTTTAGGCTAGTGCACTCTCACCCTTATTATCCTTTTTTGTATGTGTGTCTTCCCTGAAGCTATTTTATAACAATATAAAAATTGCAGAAATATGGCACTCGCAAAAGCCTGACCAGATTTCCTAATTATCTGTCATGACTCAAGCGTGCAGTAAGAAATTAGCTCTCCTGGGAAAGAAAAAACTTGACAGAACTTAAAATAATAGAATCTCATGAAGTCTCTCCTCAACAAGTTGCGAAAGAAATCTGTCCATTTTTAGTAGGATTACCCTAACGTTCTAGTTTTTTATACGTATTTTTATCTCAGATACAGATAATTATGTTAATCATATTCCTCAACAAATGTCATGCTATCATGCAAAGATTCACTCTTGTTTAATTAATTTTTGTTTTTTTTCTTTTGCCCCCAATTCCATTCCTTTCTTCTTATCACAAGCATTAATTAATGTGCAGAAGGAATAAGATGTATGTCGTCAGGTGCCTTGGGTCAGTTCCAACTCATAGCAACCCTGTGTACAACAGAACGAAAGAGTGCCCCATCTGGCGCCATTTTCATAATCATTGTTATGCATGAGCCCATTGTTGAAGCCACTGTGTCAATCCATCTCGTTGAGGATCTTCCTCTTTTTTGAGGACTCTCTACTTTACTGAGCATGATGTCCTTCTCCAGAGTGGTCCCTCCTGATAACATGCCCAAAATATGTGAGACAAAGTCTCACCATCATTGCATTTAAGGAGCATTCTGTCTGTACTTCTTCCAAGACAGATTTGATCATTCCTCTGGCAGTTCTGGTATATTCAATATTCTTCGCCAACAACGTAATTCAAGGGTGTCAATTCTTCTTCAGTCTCCTTATTCATTGTCCAGCTTTTACATGTATATGAGGCCATTCAAAACACCATGGCTTCAGCCAGACACACTTTAGTCCTCAAAGTGACATCTTTGCTTTTTAACACTTTAAAGAAGTCTTTTGCAGCAGATTTGCCCAATGCTACTCATCATTTAATTGTTTTTTTATTGTACTTCAGGCGAAGGCTTACAGAACAAATAGTTTCTCATGAAACAGTAGTACTTATTGTTTTATGACATTGGTTAATAACCCAACAACATGTCAACTCTCTCCCTTCTTGACCTTTTTGTTTTTTTTTTTTTTTTGGAGAAAATATACATAGCCAAAGATACACCGTTTCAAAAATTTCTACATGCACAGTTCAGTGACATTGACTACGCTCTTCCAATTGTGCTGTTTTCTCACTTTAGATGAAGGCTTACAGAACAAAAAAGTTTCCCATTTAACAGTTACTACACACATTGCCCTATGACAATGGTTAACAAACTCACAACACACCAACACTATCCTTACTCAACCTTGGGTTCCCTATCACCAACTTCCCTGTCCCCTTCTGCCTTCTGGCCCTTGTCCCTGGACTGCTGTACCTCATTAGTCCCTTTGGTTTTATGGGGCTGTCCACTCCCATGCTGAATGGTGAACCTCGGAGATGACTTCACCACTGAGCTAAAAGGGTGTCTGGGGGCCATACTCTCGGGTTTCTCCAGTCTCCTTTAGGCCAGT
>NW_004444003.1:7708354-7709825 GCF_000243295.1 Trichechus manatus latirostris
TCTGGCCAGTGGTTTGTCAATTCTGTTGATCCTTTCAAAGAACCAACTTTTGGTTTTGTTGATTCTTTCTATTGTTTTTCTGTTGTCTATTTCATTTATTTCTGCTCTGATCTTTATTATTTCCTTTCTTTGGTGGCTGTGGGATTTTTTTTGCTGTTCTCTTTCTATTTGTTTGAGTTGTATAGTTAATGTTTTGATTTTCTCCCTTTCTTCTTTTCTGGTGTGTGCATCTATAGCTTTAAATTGTCCTCTGAGGACTGCCTTTCTGTGTCCCAAAGATTTTAGTATGATGGGTTTTCATTCTCGTTTGGTTCTAGAGATTTCTAGTATCTAGAAATCTCTGATTTCTTCTATTACCCAGTCGTTTGTAAGCTGGGTGTTATTCAGTTTCCATGTAATTGATTTTTTTTCCTTGGTCTTTCTGTTGTTTATTTCTACCTTGATGGCGTTGTGGTCAGAGAAGATATCTCAACGTTTTATCTCAACATTTTTTATCTTATTGAGGATTTCTCTGTGGCCTAAGATGTGGTCTATTCTGGAGAACGTTCCATATGCATTGGAAAAGAATGTGTACGTTGCAGCTGTTGGGTGGAGTGTGGTATATATGTCTATGAGTTGAAGTTGGTTGAGCATTCCCTTTAGGTCTTCTGTATCTTTATTGAGTTTCTTTCTAGATGTTCCGTCCTTTACCGAGTGTGGTGTGTTGCAGTCTCCTACTATTATTGCGGAACTGTCAATTTCTCTTTTCAGTGCTGTTAGAGTTTGTTTTATGTATTTGGGAGCCCTGTTTTTTGGTGCGCAGATGTTTATTATGGTTATGTCTTCATGATGGATCATCTCCTTAACGATTATATAGTGTCCTTCTTTGTCTTTTTATGGTGAATTTTTAATTTTTTTATTTTTTTTTAATATGTTTTTATTTTTAGTTTATTTTTCTAACTGTACTTCAGGTGAAAGTTTACATAACAAACAGTTTCTCATGAAAACACATTGTTTTATGACATTGGTTAACAACCCCATGACATGTCAACCCTCTCCCTTCTCCAGCTTTTTTTTGGGTGAAAATATACATAGCCAAAGATACACCTCTTCAAAATTTCTATGCGCACAGTTCAGTAACATCAACTACGCTCTTCCAATTGTGCTGCTATTCTTACTTTAGATGAAGATTTACAGAACACAATAGTTTCTCATTAAACAGTGCACATGTTGCCCTATGATAGTGGTTAACAACCTCACAACACATCAACACTACCCTTACTCAACCTTGGGTTCCCTATCACCAGCTTTCCTGTCCCCTTCTACCTTCTAGCCCTCGTCCCTTGACTGCTGTGCATCATTAGTCCCATTTAGTTTTATGGGGCTGTCCACTCCCAGGCTGAACAGTGAACCTTGGAAGTGACTTCACCACCGAACTAAAAGGGTGTCTGGGGGCCATACTCTCGGGTTTCTCCAGTCTCCTTTAGGCCAG
>NW_004444003.1:7710946-7712411 GCF_000243295.1 Trichechus manatus latirostris
GGGGTGAGATGGTATCTCATTGTGGTTTTTATTTGCATATCTCTAATGGCTAGTGATCTCTAACATTTCCTCATGTGTCTGTTGGCCGCTTGAATGTCTTCTTTGGTGAAGTGTCTGTTTATTTCCTTTTCCCATTTTTAAAAATTTTTTTTTTATTGTACTTTAGATGAAGGTTTAGAGAACAAATAGTTTCTCATTAAACAGTCGGTACACATATTGTTTTATGACATTGGTTAACAAGCCCACAACATGTCAACACTCTCCTTTCTCCACCCTGAGGAACTTTTTTTTGGTGAAAATATACTTTACCAAAGTTACACCATTTTGAAAGTTTCCGCACGTACAATTCAGTGATATCGGTTACATTCTTCCAGTTGTGCTGCTATTCTCACACTCCTTTTCCAAATTATTCCATCACCATTATCTCAACTCACTGTCCCCTAGGTTTACCACCAAAACTATTGAGTTGCTGTTGTCAGTTTGATCTCACATAGTTAATTCTTTTTTTTTTTTGTACCTTAGATGAAGGTTTGCATAACAAATATTTTCTCATTAAACAGTTAGTACACATATTGCCCTATGACAATGGTTAACAACCCCATGACATGTCAACACCATCCTTTCTCAACCTGGGTTCCCTATCACCAGCTTTCCTGTCCCCTCCTGCCTTCTAGTCCTTATCCCTGGACTGCTGTGCCTCATTAGTTCTGTTTTGTTTTATGAGGCTGTCCAGTCCCCAGCTGAATGGTGAACTTCTGGAGGGAATTCACCACTGAACTAAAAGGGTTTCTGGTGCCATACTCTCGGGGTTTCTCCAGTCTGTCAGGCCAGTAAATCTGGTCTTTTTTGTGAGTTGGAAATTCTGTTCTACATCCTTTTCCAGCTCTGTCCAGGACCATCTATTGTGATGCCGGCCACAGCAGTCAGCGATGGCAGCTGTGCACCATCCAGTTGCACTGGACTCAGTTTGGTGGAGGCCATGTTAGCCATGGTCTGTTAGTCCTCTGGACTAATCTTTTCCTTGTGTCTTGTTCTCTTCATTCTCCCTTGCTCCCGAAGGGGCGAAACCAGTGGAGTATCCTAGATGGCTGCTCACAGGCTTTTAAGACCCCAGACGCTACTCACCAAGGTACAATGTAGACATTGTCTTTATAAACTGTGTTATGCCAATTGAGCTAGATGTTCCCTGAGACCTTGGTCCCCACAGCCCTCTGCCGAGCAATTCAGTCCCTCAGGGAGTTTGGAAGTGTCTATGGAGCTTCCATGACCTTTCATTGTACAAGTTGTGCTGGCTTCCCCAGTAATGCGTACTGTGTTATCCATCACCAAAGTTACCACTTATCTACTTAGTTCCCCCCACTCCTCCCATCCCTCGTAACTAACAAAGATTGTTTCTTTTTGTGTGTAAACTTTACATGAGGCATACAGTAGCAGTCTCATACAATATATGTCCTTTTGTGATTGA
>NW_004444003.1:7713503-7715064 GCF_000243295.1 Trichechus manatus latirostris
TTCATTTTTCTTTGTCCGTTTTTCTGAGTTTTACCCGAACAGAGTTGTTTCCAGGTGTTTATCTTCAGTTCCACTGATCCTGTCTTCCACCATTTCAAATCTGCTCCTCAGCCCTTCTATGACACTGTCCGTTTCTGAAATCTTGTTGTTTTTGTTTTGGATTACTAATTGTTTTTGTATAATTTCGAGTTGTGAATTTATTTTGGTATTTTGTTCCTGCATTATTTTCCGGAATTCTTGCATTTTTTTGTCTGTATTTTCCATGAATTTGTCTGCCTTTTCCATGAATTTATCTAGTCTTTCCTCATTCTTGTCTGCTTTTTGCTTCAACTCTTGGATAATTCTGAGTTTAGAGATTTGAATTCCCTATCAGGTAGTTCTAGTGCCTTTTCTTCCACTGGAAAGTCATCTGGTGTTTTATTCTGGATGCCTACTGGAACCATCCTGTCCTGTTTTTGTAAATGTTTTGATATTGTCTGCTGTCTTCGGGGAAGTCAGTACTTATTTTTCTCGTTTATTGATTGTAGATTTGTTTGTTTCATCCTTTTTTATTGTTTTAATCTGGCTATGTCTGAGCAGGCGGGCTGTGTGTTCTTTGTTGTTTGCTTGTCTGTGAACACGATACTTTTTGCCTCCTTCTCCAGTTGGCAGGGTCAGAAGCTCAGATATGGTACAGCAGGGCAGGTCTAGCTGAAGAAGAGTTGCTAGGATGGGTTGTTTGTGGTATTTACTACAGCCATCAGGGCGGGTCAGTAATCCAAGAAGGGCAGGTTCTGGTAGGCCGTGCCTCTGCTGCTTGGTGGTGTAATGTTAAGCACATGGTGCAGGTAGGCAGGATGAAGGGGGGAGATTTTGATGTGTGGAGGTAAGTTGGGTATGGGAGAGAGGAGAGAGGAACAGGAGCCCAAAAGACACAAAGAAACAAAAAAGAGTGCTAGAGCAGCTTGCCATTGGAGTGGAGAGATGAGAGATTGTTGTTCTGTCTCCTGCAGGAAGCTCTGTGAAGCTGCTTTATCGTACCCTCTGTTTGCTGTTCTCCGATAGGAGTCCAAGATGGCGGATCCATGCTGCATTACCTGATAGGGGATCTCTGTGTGAATCTCTCCTCACTCTCCATTCTCTGTCTGTTTCTCACTCCATTTGGTGATTTGCTGAGTTCTTTATTGCTTCATTTTATGTTTTAGGGTTTCAGGATTGCTGTTTTCTCTGTTTGGCTTAGGATTTCAGATCTGTGCTGTGGAGGGACGGCGTGGTGCTTCTGCCTAAAGCACCATGTTGCCGGAAGTCTCTCCTTTGCCCATTTTTTAATAGGATTATTTGTCTTTTTGTTGTAGAGGTGTGGGATTTTCTTGTAGATTATGGAGATTAGACCACTGTCTGACTAGTGCTGTCCAAAATTTTTTTCCCAGTCTGTAGCTTCTCTTTTTACTCTTTTGATGAAGTCTTTTGAAGGGCATAGGTGTTTGATTTTTAGAAGATCCCAGTTATCTAGCTTATCTTCTGGGTTTTGTGTGTTGATGGCTATGGTTTGTATCCTGTTAATGCCATGTATTAAGGCCTG
>NW_004444003.1:7718969-7755905 GCF_000243295.1 Trichechus manatus latirostris
TGCTGTTTGCTTCAACTCTTGGATAATTCTGAGTATTAGAGATTTGAATTACCTATCAGGTAGTTGTTGTGCCTTTTCTTCCACTGGAAAATCATCTGGTGTTTTATTTTGGATGCCTACTTGAACCATCCTGTCCTGTTTTTGTAAATGTTTTGATACTGTCTGCTGTCTTTGGGGCATTCAGTAGTTACTTTTCTTGTTTATTGATTGTAGATTTATTTGTTTCATTCTTCTTTTTTTTTTTTTTTAATTTGGCTATGCCTGAGCAGGTGGGCTGTGTCTTCTTTGTTGTTTGCTCATCAGTGGGCGTGATACTTTTTGCCTCCTTCTCCAATTGGCAGGGTCAGTTGCTCAGATATGGTACAGCAGGGCAGGTCTAGCTGAAGACGAGTTACCAGGATGAGTTGTTTGTGGCCTTACTACAGCCACCATTGTGGTCAGTAATCAGTGCAGGGTAGGTTCCAGTAGGCCGTGCCTGTGCTGCTTGGTGGTGTGATGCTAAGCGCACAGTGGAGGTAGGCAGGATGTAGGGGGGATATTTCTATGTGTCGTGCTAAGATGGATATGGGAGAGAGGAGAGAAGAACTGGAGTCAAGAACATACAAACAAAAAATAGTCATAGGGGAGCTTGCCATTGGAGTGGAGAGATGAGAGACTATGAAATGGAGAAAAACAAAAAGGGGAAGAAGAAGAAAAAGAAAAGAAAAGAATGAATAAATAAAAATCAGAAATGAAAAAGAACAGCAAATCTCCCAGGGATCCCACAGTTGTGGCTATGAGGTCTGAGGTAGTTGTTCTCAGGTGTTGCAGTACAGCCTGGCTAGAAGGCATAGAGGTATTCAGTGCCACTTATTCAGGGATCAGAAAGAGATGGAAGGTATAGAGAGATGAGAAACTGAGTAATGAAGAAAGGGAAAAAGAGGCAAAAGAAAACAAAACAAAGTAAAAAACAGAAAAAGAACAAGAAAAGTCCCCCCAAAAAACAGGAAAAAAAAAAAAAACATGACAAAAGAAATGCTGTCAGGGATCCCTCTGTGTGTCTGCGCAAGCCCAGGGAGTAGATCCCAAGCCACACAGCACCACCAGGCCAGAACGGGCTCCCAATGCAAGAAAGGGAAAAGAAAAACAAACAAATAATTCAAAACAAACAAGTAATCAAAAGCCCCGGGATCCCACCAGCGTGGCAGCAGGGACTGGGAAGCAGTTCCACACTCAAATGGAGCTCTGCAGTCCCTCAGGAAGAGGCAAAGATGGTGCACAGAGCCAGGTATATGAACGAAAGGAGGGGGAGGTGGTGAGAGGTAAGGAAGAAATCAAAAGAAGAGGAAAACAAGCAATACCAGCAGCCAACAAATGGCACTCAGAGAGCCAGCCAGTGTGGGCGGGTGGATCTAAGCAGCCAGTGCTTCCCGGACAAGAGACTGTGGCCCTGGTAAGCAGAGGAGGCCGAGTGGGGGTGAAGAAGGGTGGGAGGTGGGAAAACGTATATCACAAATTACCGGTTGTTTTGTCTCCTGCCAGAAGCTCCGTGAAGCTGCTTTCTCGTACCCCCTATTTGCTGGTCTCCTATAGGAGTCCAAGATGGTGGATCTGCACTATGTTACCTGATACGGGACCTCTGCATGCATCTCTCCTCGTTCTCCTTTCTCTGTCAGTTTTCTCACTCTATTTGGTGCTTGGCTGAGTTCTTTATCTCTTCATTTGATGTTTTAGGGTTTCAGGATTGCTGTTTTCTCTGTTAAGCTAGCTTTTTAGGATCTTTCCTGTGGAGGGATGGTGTGGTGTTTCTGCCTAGAGTGCCATTTTGCCTCTTGCATCTGAGTTTTTTTTTAAGTCTATTTTATCTGAGATTAGTATTGCCACTCTTGCTCTTTTTTTGTAGCTGTTTGCTTGATATATTTTTTTCCATCCATTGATTTTTAACAAATTTGCATCCTTCTTTTTATGTTGTGTATCTTGTAGACAGCATATTAATGGATCCTGTTGTTTAATCCATTCTGTCACTCTCTGTCTGTTTATGGGTGCATTTAGGCCTTTTACATTCAGTGTAATTATTGATAGGTGTGAGTTTATTGCTGTCATTTTGTAGTGCTTTTTTTGTGGTGCTGAGGTTTTCTTTGCTCCTCTTACTCTCCTCTGCTGAATTTCTTTTGTTTGTGGATTGTTTTTTCATTTCTTTTGTTTTTGTAGGTTTTGTTTTACTGAGACTTTATGTTTTTCTTCTTTATTTTGATGAGTAGGTTTGTTGACTTTCTTTGTGGTTACCTAGAAATTTATCTTTATTTTCCTAGGTTTGAACCAGTCTACTATTACTTGGTATTGCTGTACCTTTCTCTCCGTTAGAAGGTTCTATACCTACTCTGTTTATTCCCTCTTTTATTGTTCTGATATTGTTGTCATTTAAAGACTAACCTCTCTGGTTCCCTGTTGTAATTCTTTTGGTTTTGGATAGTCATTCAGAGTTCATTTCCTAAGTTGATATCTGGCTGGTACAATCTTGCATCCTAGAGTCTGCCTGTTGTCTGATGTTGTTTGTTCTGAGATTGAAGGACTCCCTTTAATAATTCTTTTTTTTTTTTTGGTTTTTACATAGTCCCTTAATTTCTGCTTATCTGGAAATATCCTGATTTTACCATAATTTTTGAAAGAGATTTTTTCAAGATATATTATTTTTGGCTGGCAATCTTTTTCTTTCAAGGTTTTATATATGTCATCCCATTGCCTTCTTGCTTGCATGGTGTTTACTGAATAATCTGAGTTTAGTCTTATTGTTTCTCTTCTATATGTGACTTTTTGTTTTTGGTTTGAACCATTCTCAGCATTCTTTGTTTGTCTTTGGTTTTAGTGAGTGTGATTACGATATGTCTTGGTGATTTTCTTTTGGGTCTATCTTATATGGAGTTTCTTTGAGCTTCTTGGATGTTCAGCTTTTCTTCTTTCTTGATATTGGGGAAGTTTTCTGTCAGCAGTTCTTCAATTATCTTCTCTGTGTTTTCTGTTTTCTCCCCCATTCTGAAATTCCAATCACGTGAAAATTTTTGCTTTTGATTGTATTCCACATAATACTCAGGGTTTCTTCATTTTTCTTTGTTCTTTTTCTGATTTTTTCCTCAAACAGAGTTGTATCCAAGTGTTTGTCTTCAATTTTGCTGATCCTGTCTTCCATCCTTTCAAATCTGTTCCTCAGCCCTTCTATGACACTGTCCAGTTCTGAAATCTTGTTGTTTATCTTTTGGATATCTAATTGTTGTTTTTGTATAATTTCTAGTTGTGAACTTATTTTGGCATTTTGTTCCTGTATTATTTTCCTGAATTATTCCATGTTTTGTCAGTATTTTCCATGAATTTGTCTGTCTTTGCCATGAATTTGTCTATTTTTTCCTCATCTTTGTCGATTTTTGCTTCAACTCTTGGATACCTCTGAATATTATAGATTTGAATTCCCTATCAGGTAGTTCCAGTGCCTTTTTTTCTACTATAAAGTCATCCGGTGTTTTATTTTGGACACCTACCAGAACCATCCTGTCCTGTTTTTGTGTATGTTTTGATATTGTCTGCTCTCTTTGGGACATTGAGTAGTTATTTTCCTCATTTAGTGTTTGTAGATTTGTTTGTTTCATCCTGTTTTTTGTTTTATTTGGTTATATGTGAGCAAGTGGGCTGTGCTTTCTTTATTGTTTGCTCATCTGTGGCCATGATACTTTTCACGTCCTTCTCCAATGGTCAGGGTCATTTGCTCAAGTATGGTACAGCAGGGCAAGTCCTGCTGAAGGGGAGGTGTTGGGGTGGGTTTTTTGTGGCACACACTAACGCCGACAGGGCAGGCTGGGAATCAGTGCAGGACAGGTTCTAGGAGGCTATGCCTAAGCTGCTTGTGGATGTGATGCTCAGTGCATGGTGTAGAAAGGCAGGAAGGTGGGGGGAGATTGTGATGTGTGGAGCTGAGATGCCGTATGGGAAAGAGGAGAGAGGAACAGGAGCCCAAAATGTACAAAGAGTAAAGGTCACTAATGGAGCTTGCTGTTGGAGTGGAGAGATGAAAGACTGAGAAATGGAGAAAAGCAAAAAGGAAAAAGAAAAAGGATAAAAGAAAAAAATGAATAAATAAAAATTAATGAGAAAAAAAGCAAAAACCCCAGGGATCCCACTGATGCAGCTGCGAGGACTAGGGAAGTTGTTCCCAGTCAGTAAAGTACAGCCTTGCTACAAGAGGTAGAGGTGTCACACAGCACCAGGTATTCTGGAGACAGGAAGAGAAGGTAAGTATAGAGAGATGAGAAACTGAGAATTGAAGAAAGAAAAAAGGGAAAAAGAAAGAAAAGAAAAGAAAACAACCAACCAAAAAACAAAAAAAGAAAAGAAAAGAAAAAAGTAATGCCCGCAGGGTTCCCCCTGTGTGTCTGCACAGACTAAGGGATTAGTTCCAAAGTCCTGCAGTATTGCCTGGCTAGAAGGGGCTTCCAAGCCTAGAAAAGAAAAAGAAAACAAACAAATCAAAACAAACAACCAAAAAAAAGTCCCAGGGAACCCACCAGTGTGGCAGCTTGGGCTGGGAAGCCGTTTCACAGTCTAGTGGTGTTTGACAGCCTTTCAGGAAGAAACAAAGATGGCACATGGATCTAGGTGTTTTAGAAAAAGGAGGGGGAGGTGGTGAGAGGTATGGAAGAAATCAAAGGAAGTGGATAAAAGCAATACCAGCGGCCAACAAGTGGAACTCAGGGACCCAGCCAGTGTATGCAGGTGGAAACCATGCACCACCAGGGTGAAGCTGGTACTTCCTGGCCGAGAGATGGTGGAAGCAGGAAGCACAAGAGGCTGAGTGAGGTTGAAGAAGGGTGGGGGGTGGGAAAGCATATATCGCTAGTTGCCGGTTATTCTGTCTCCTGCTTTAAGCTCCGTGAAGCTGCTTTTCTACCCTCTGTTCTCCAATCTCTAATAATAGTCTAAATGGCGGATGCATGCTGTATTAGTTCATAGGGGACCTCTGCGTGTATCTCTCCTCACTCTGTCCTCTGTCCGTTTCTTATTGCATTCAGTGCTTGGGTGAGTTCTTTATCTCTTCATTTGATGCTTAGGGTTTCAGAATTGAGATCTGTCTGTTTGACCTAGTTTCTCAGATCTTTGCTGTGGAGGGACGGCATGCTGCTTCTGTCTATAGCACCATGTTGTCCTGCATTTATTTTTTTAAATCTTTTTCTTCATCCTACTGGCAAAAAAATAGAGTCACATCTTCATTATTTATATACCTAATTTCATGCAACTTTGGTTGATTTGTCATATTTTTGACATATACTATATTTCCTTACTCTGATGTATCATGATGTAATAGAAGTAATGCATGTTTTTCTCATGTTAGCCTAAATCTGTATTTTTTTCCTGAGTCCTTAGTTGGCCTCTTGGGAGTGGGGCAGTACATTGTTATTCTTTGGAAGAGAGAGGGAATTAAGTCTTCTGTGTAACCATGACATGGTCACACTCTCCCTTCAAAGCCATGGCCATCAAGTATCTGGTTTATTGAAAACTTCTTCCTGTAGGAGGGGAACATACACTACCCGAATCAACGATTGACACTGTCAGTGAATAGACTGCTGACATCTTCTCTAAGGACAGCTCAAGGTTATTGGCCAAATACAGAGAAAGGCAGAGTATACCTCATTTTTTAATATAACTTAAGAAAGGAAGAAAAGCAGGCTAAATAGATTGCTCACCCTCTCTAGTTACAAGTTAGATCTATAAAGAGAAAGAGACAGATATCAGCAATTGCAAAATCCCTACTTCTACGACATATATGTTAATCTTTGGAAGTTGTGACTATGTAATAAAGTATAATATGCCTAGTTTTTCAATGTAGGAGTCTATAAATCTACTTACTTATTTCAAAAATGCTGCCATTGCCCAAGACATTCTCACAATTATTCCTTTGAAATTTTGCTGTTAGAGGCATTTAAAAGAGGTCCAAGATAAGTAATTCAACTTGCTTTTTAATCATGCCTCAAAATAATGACTATTGGAAAAAAAGTAATGAATAAACTTACTATTAAAAACAAAAATCAATAAACAAGTAACTTGACTTTTCTAAGATGTGAAATAGAATATAAAATCTATATATAATCATATGATATGACTAATGATTAGGAAAATTTAGTTGTTCCAAAATAATAACTAGTGGTTAGCAGTTCAAACACACCCAGAGGCACCTTGGAAGACAGGCCTGGTGATCCGCTTTTGAAAGGTCATGGCCTTGAAAACCATATGGAACATTACTCTGCACACATGGGGTCGCCATGAGTCAGATCAACTCAATGGCAACTAACAACTATTCATACTTTCACTGAGCCTTTATTCCTCACCAAATGAAGTCAGACGTGTGTATTCTTCCTTGTGGCTCATCATTATATACTTTGGATTCAATTATTTATTTTTTTTGCCTTTTCCACTAAAACTAGCAACCACTTTTTCACTTCACCAGTAACTATTCTATAGCATAATAATGTTCTAGGTCTTTATCCCTTCTTTAAATAATTACAAAGAATCCAACATTTTATGCAGTTACTTTCTTTCATTAAAACACTAAACTATTCTCCAAATGGAGTTAGTGATATTATAGGTCATTTCCCTGAGGTCTATTTCATCTCTTTCCCTCTCAGCAGATCCTAGTTTCCGTCTATAATTTGGATTATAAGCTCAGGGAACAGGATGGTGTCTTACCCTATATCAATTAGATGTTCAATAAACATTATTAATTATCATTAATAAAATTCATAATGATGTCGAGCTTGGCTTAATCAATTTTAATTCAGCTTAATCTAGCTCAATTAATTTTAATTTAAGAGGTGCGGCCCTGATATTTTTCTCTTACCTAGATTTCCAATTTAGCTCTGCAATAGGCTTTTTTTTTTTTTCTTTTTGCCTTACAAATTTTTTTCCGCAGGTAAGACGTTTTCTTTATGCCATTGCTAAGGTGTATTTTATCTGAAAAATGCCTTTAAAATAGACTGATTTCCTTCAGAAATATTGCCCACATTTTTCCACGTTAAAGCTAATTTTTATCCCTGTAAATTGAAAGAAACTAACCTAAACAAACTCACCTCTGGGCAGACACAGTTAATATTAGAAAAATGGAAAGAAGAGTCACAGTGAACGTTAGGAAGGTGGGAAGAAGTATGTAGGATGAACAGGATGCTGACTAATTGTTTCTATGCTTTAGAGAAAGCCCTCCGGAAACATTGTGGGAGATGAATTGAGCTGAACAAGAGACAACAAGATGTAATAGGAGACTACTGAAATCTAAGTTAGAGATGACAAGGTATTGTAAAAATCTCTGACAGTAAAGATACAGAAATTCAAGTGCAAGCATTGAGAGAAGGAGGAAAAGTGATTGCTGATGGACAATAAATGGATCTGACGGTGAGAGGGAGGTCAAGAATGACCAAGTAGCACATGACGGAAGTAAATAATACACAAGGAGAAGCAACTTTTTGCAGGGGTGATGGTGGGAGCAGTAGACATGGTCATTTTAAGAAATGAAGTTTTCTAAGTTATCAAGTAAAGAGTTGGGAGTCACCTTTCCTTAGGAAAATGAAGAAGGCTGATGTTAAGAATGTAGAAAATGCCAATATTTAGACAGACCAATACAGAAATGAAAATCAGAGAAGCATCCTGAGTAGGAGTATGAGAATAGGACTATGAGGAAAACATCTGGTTATATAAGCCATCTGATATTTTATCATTGGAAGTTCTTGAAAGGAAGAACAGCACATGATTGTGATCCTTAGAGATGTGCTCTTCCTCAAGAGAAAACTAACCCACAAGGGACTATAAACAGCGCTGATATGCAGCTGGGGGCTGTATTTAGCTGGTAGACACTGGTACATCTCTGGTAGTTTGGGACCAGAATCCTTTCTGATATATCAGCCTGTACAGTGTTAAGTATTTAAAATATCATCCCTGAGTATAACTGCAGCTTTCTCTACCTCCATGCATCTGTCCTATCTACCTAACCTGTTACTCAAGGAATAAATTAGCTTCCTGCCTCTTGTTCCCAAATAAGGTCAGCTCCAAAATGTCTAGTGAAGGTAGCGTGATGTATCATAATGAGCAATTACAGGCATACCTTAGAGATATTGTGGGTTTCGTTCCAGACCACCTCAATAAATCGGGTCACACAAACTTTTTGGTTTCCAGTGCATATAGAAGTTATGTTTACACTATACTGTAGTCTATTTGGAGCCCTGATGGCACAGTGGTTAAGAGCTCAGCTGCAAATTCACCAGCCACTCCTTGGAAACCCTATGGGGCAGTTCTACTCTGTCTTATAAGGTTGCTATGAGTCAGAATCGACTCGATTGTAAGGGTTTTTTTTTTTTTTTTTTGGTAGTCTATAAAGTGTGCAATAGCATTATGTCTAAAAAACAATGTACATACCTTAATTGAAAAATACTTTATTACTAAAAAACGTTAACCATCATCTGAGCCTTCAGCAAGTCATATCTTTTTGCTGGTGGAGGGTCTTGCCTCCGTGTTGATGGCTGCTGACTGATCACAGCGGTGGTTGCTAAATGTTGGGTGTCTGTGGCAATTTCTTAAAATAAGACAACAATGAAATTTGCCACATCAATTGACTCTTCCTTTCATGAAAGATTTCTCTGTAGCATGTGATGCTGTTTGATTACATTTCACCCACAGTAGAACTTTTTTCCAAGTTTGAGTCAATCCTCTTAAACCCTGCCACTGGTTTATCAATAAAGTGTATGTAATATTCTAAATCCTTTGTTGTCATTTCAACAATGTTCACAGCATCTTCACCAGGAGTAGTTTCTTTGCTCATCCATAAGAAGCAACTCTTCATCTGTTAAAGTTTTATCATGAGATTGTAAGAATTCAGTCACATCTTCAGGCTCCACTTCTAGTTCTCTTACAATTTCCACCACATCTGCAGTTACTTCCTCCACTGAGGTCTTAAACCCCTCAAAGTCATCCATGAGAGTTGGAATAATTTTCTTCCAAACTCTTGTTAATGTTGATATTTTGACCTTCCAAGAATCACAAATGTTCTTAATGGCATCTAGAACGGTAAATCCTTTCCAGAAGGTTTTCAGTTTACTTTGTCCAGATCCATCAGAGGGATAATTATGTATGGCAGCTATAGCCTTACATAATGTATTTCTTAAATAATAAGACTTGAAAGTCAAAATTACTCTTTTATCCATGGGCTGCAGAATGGATGTTGTGTTAGCAGGCATGAAAACTTTGATTTCCTTGCACATCTCTATCAGAGCTCTTGAGTGACCAGGAGCATTGTCACTGAGCAGTAATGTTTTTAAAGGAATATTTTTTTCTGTGCAGTAGATCTCAACAGTGGGCTTAAAATATTCAATAATCCTTGCTGTAAACTGATGTGCTGTCATCCACACTTTGTTGTTCCATTTATGGAGCACAGGCAGAGTAGATTTAACATAATTCTTAAGGGCCCTACAATTTTCAGGATGGTAAATGAAGATTGGCTTCAATTTAAAGTCACCAGCTGCATTAGCCCCTAACAAGAGAGTCAGCCTGTTCTTTGAAGCTTTGAACTCAGGCATTGACTCCTCCTCTCTAGGGAAAGTCCTAGACGGCATATTCTTCCAATATAAGACTATTTCATCTACACTGAAAATCTGTTGTTTAGTGCAGCCACCTTCATCAATTATCTTAGCTAGATCTTCTGGATAACTTGCTGTTTCACCTTGCACTTTTATATTATGGAGATGGCTTCTTTCTCTAAACCTCATAAACCAGTTTCCCCTAGCTTCAAACTTTTCTTCTGCAGCTTCCTTACCTCCCTCAGCCTTCATAGACTTGAAGAGAGTTAGGGCCTTGCTCTGGATTAGGCTTTGGTTTAATGGAATGTTGTGGCTGGTATGATCTTCTATCCATACCACTAAACTTTTTCCATATCAGCAATAAGTTTGTTTCATTTTCTTATCATTCAGATGTTCACTGGAGTAGCACTTTTGATTTCCTTCAAGAGCTTTTCCTTTGCATTCACAACTTGACTAACTGTTTGGCACAAGAGGCCTAGCTTTCTGTCTATCTCGGCTTTCGACATGCCTTCCTCACTAAGCTTAATCATTTCTACCTTTTGATTTAAAGTGAGAGATGTGTGATTCTTCCTTTCACTTGAACTCTTAATGGCCATTGTAGGATTATTCATTGACCTAATTTCAATATTGCCGTGTCTCAGGGAGTAGAGAGGCTGAAGGAGAGGGAGGGAGATGGGGAAACAGCTGGCCAGTGGAGCAGTCAGAACACACACAACATTTATCGATTAAGTTTGCCGTATTATATGGGCGCAGTTCCTGGAGCCCCAAAAGATTTACAATAGTAATATCAAAGATCACTGAACACAGATCACCATAACAGATATAATAATAATGAAAAGATTTGAAATATTGAGAGAATTACCAAAATGTGACACAGAGACACAAAATGAGCACACGCTGTTGGAAAAATGGCACCAGTAGACTTGCTCAATGCAGGGTTGCCGCAAACCTTCAATTTGTAAAAAATGCAATATCTGAGAAACACAATAAAGCTAAGTGCAATAAAACGAGGTATGCCCTTAGATACAATTGGAGCATATATGAAATCCCTGGGTGGGGCAAACAATTAGGTGCTAGGCTGCTAACCAAAACTTTGGTGATTTGTGTCCATCCAGAAGTGCCTCAGAAAATTCAGTCATTGAAAACCCTATGGAGCACAGTTCTACTCTGACACACATGGGGTTGCCATGAGTCAGGATCAACTCTATGGCCACTGGTTTGGTTGTGGAGCACATATAGCACTTACTAGCTTTGTGAACTTGGGTAAAGTATATAAACTTTCTGAGCTTCAATTATTTAAATTAACAATAATAAAACAAAACAAAATCCATGAATGTTATAGGTATTAAATAAGATGTCATATATGAAACTATTCAACATGTAACCAACTAGAAGTAAGCACTCAGTAAAAGTTAGTTTTTCTTTTTCTGTCCAGTTTGTTGTATCTCTCCTTTATAAAAGATATTTTTGCACCCTTGTATTCCTAGAATCCAAAAATCAGGGCCGCTTTACTATTGATCCTTGTTATGATAATTAATATCAATGTTACATTCTATTCTTAAAGAACTCTTTGAAAGAAGTAAATCTTCAGGGAGGAACACAAAGAGAGTTAACATCTACGTCAAAAAAATTACACTGCTAATCATTCTTTCACTCATTCTTGAAAATTTGTCTGTATTTTCTTAAGCAATCTGGATAATACTATGTCTTTCATTGTTCACTCTTTCATCCATTTCAGCTGCTATCTTCTTACTCTTTAGGCAAATATACAGGGATGGCTCAACTGATGAAGTGTTGAAATAAACATCTGTTCATGCACATCCTGTTGAAATGTAGACTGAAGCCTCAAGCATTTTTAGCTGACAAGTTCTCTGTACATATGCAGCATTTTACACTTACCAAGAAGTATTCTATGTGCTAAAGGTGCACGAACACATGGATCTCCAGCACGATAACATAAGAAGATTTTCTTTTGGGTTCTGTAATTTCCATGATGGTTATAAAGGCTTTTGATCTTTGTGTGAATGGCCAAAATTAAGTCATCTGGATTTATTTTGATTAAAATAAACATAATAAAAATCTATGATTTTCAGTACTTATACATTTCCAATTGGAGATTCTGTAGATGAGGAAATTCATAAAAGAAAGGTTCAAAATGAACCCCACTAGACTTATGTAAAGGGGCGCCGGTGGCATAAACGGTTAAGCGCTCAGCTACAAACCAAAATGTTGGCAGTTAGAACCTACACAGCAGATCCATGGGAGAAAGACTGGGTGATCTGCTTCCATAAAGATTATATCTGAGAAAACTGTATGAGGCAGATCTACTCTCACATGGAGTTGCTATGATTTGAAATCGACTCAAGGACTCCTAACAACAGGCTCATGTAGAAGAGAGATGATGAGAGGCAGTGTGCAGTAGTGAATAGAGCATCAGATCGGTATCTGGAGTCTTGATGTTTTATTCTCAGTTCATGTGTAAAAATGAATTAATACTCCTGACCACTATCAATATCTCTAAATGTGGATATTGGACATAAGAACTTCAACAGGAAACAACCTAGACACACATTGGAATATAGGAGGCATTCAACAGATGTTAGTTGCTCTACTCTAATTCTAATCTTAACGTGCTATGATTTTAGAGGTATTATTTACATATAAATATTGTGTTTTGGTTGACTCTACTACAATGCATTTAAATAGTAATCTGATGGTAAACATAACAGTCAACCCTTTCATTCTCATCCCTTATATAATTTCTTTCATGGCAATGAATGTAATGTTTTGGCTATTATGGAAATGCCCATATTATCTAAATCCAGGCTACGATATGTGCAAGGTTGTTTTTCTCTATAAAATTGTCAGAAACGGCACTGTAGTTACTGTAGTCAAGAGTTTCTATAATAATGCAACCCTCAAACATTTCAGCTTAACTAAATACAATACCAAGCAAACATGTACAAAAACATGGCCACATATTCATTTACACTTGTATCGTGACGACATACAATGTGTGAGCTTTTGAGGAAGACATAACCTGGACATGGAGTTTAAAAGTAGTCTTCAAAACAGTGGCTGACAAAGCATTGTGCATAGCATAAACATTTATTGAGTTGAATTTGTTGAGATGCATTAAAATCACAGAACCAAGTACCAGCCTAAAGGCAATAGAAGGTTTGGATTGATTAGCCCATTATCTTTAAAGTTCAAAGAGAGATTGTGGATGAATGCATCAAGGTTGATTGGTTGAGAAAACCCTCAAGGTAGTCAAGAAAGGAAAGAGAAAACTTAATAACAAAGGAAAAGTAAAATCAAAGGAAATGCCTTGACCTGAGCTTACAGAGACTGGGAAACTCAGAAATGATGTTTTTCACTTCATCAATAAAACACTCTGTTCTTCTTTGGTCCCCAAAATAGCATGTGACCTATGAAGCATCCTATTAGCTGTCTCAGGAAAGCACATTTTCTTCTCAAAAGAAATTGGTTTACGTATCAAGGAAACAAGTACAAAGCCAAACACACTGCAGCCTACATGTGGCACTCATTCAAAATGTCATGTCATTTGAACATGTCTCTAGTTTTTAATGGTACTTCACTTGGGTCTAATCATATTCAAACCCTGCTGGGCTGCATGCTATTATAAGCTTTAAAAATGTATAGCTGAGACACAACTAAAATAAAAAGCTCATATGAGCCAGAAAAGGAAGCACAGAAAGAAGAAGCCTTTGGGATTCTCTTGCATCTGGTACATTTGACTTACAGAGTCATGTCTGACTTGTTGTCCACCTGTTTCTCTGTTCCCTCATTGTTAAAATAAGAGTGATCATTAGAAATGATTTAGGACCCAGAGCGGTCATATTTATTTTTTCTAAATTACATTTAGGAGCCTGTATTAGGAAAGCAGACAAACATCTCATATTGTCTTCTTTCCTTTCCTATTACAACATGAAAGGCATTGGGAAGACGTTTTCAAATGCGTATTTCTACCCAAATGTGAACAGGGCTATTTCTCTATTTTCCAGGAATGCAATAGCTCTGAAAGTTTCAAACAGAAGGACAATCTAAAACTTTCTTCCAAAATAGTTCAAATGGTGAATTTTCTTGTTCTGATCATTTTAGGTTTGTAGAAGGTCGTATTAAATTGCATGTGTACATCAAACGGTATTATGTATCTTTAGGCAAGTACATAGGAATAACTGGTTCTTTGATTATTTTCACCTGAAGTTTGAACATTTACTCATGAAGATTTTGCTCTGTTTTTATTTTTTATTGTTGACATTCAAATGGAATTGAACCAAGAATTTTCTGGTCAGAAGAAAAAAGATAAAACCGATGAATCCAAAAAGCTTGTGATAGTTTCTAACAAAGTCCCCAAGTGGTTGTTGCTTCCCCGTTCCAGCTATTAAAGTGATGTAATCAGAAACAAAGTGCATTTCATAATAAATGCCTTGGGATAAATGTAGCTCTCTTTTTCTTCCTCAAAAAATAATTCTTTATCTTGAATCACCTTAATATTAGCTGGTCTTCCAAGAGAAAGGGAAACATACACGCATACACCACACATAGACTTATCAAGTTTGGCTGATACAGCTAAGCGATGACCACATTATAGCCTATTTTCCTAACCCCAGAACAACTAAACATTAACATGTTTTGCCCTGAGTAACCAGATGTGACATAAAATATGAAAGAATGTATTGTAGGTGCAGACAGCTCTTTCCAAAGTAAATGAAAATGACATAGGTTTGAAAAACACTCCTGTAGCAGGCTGCATTCCATCTGCAGAACTCAATCTGTGCCACTGACAAAATAATCAGACACCAAGAACAAAATAGTGACCCATTAAGTGAGCTGGAGCTTGGGTCACAGAGGCGTTGGGCTGAACATATGCATAGGCTAATGAGGCACTGCTAGTTTGTGAGAACTGGAACAGGACTCAGCAGGATCTTGTGAAAGCTGCTAAAAGACTACATTTGGGTGACAGGATTTCAGCAGATGAAAGGAGGCTTTGTGGCCAGCAGTATTTAGTGAAGTTCAGGGTGAACACTGTGAGCTGAGCAGTGTTTTGGTCACAACATACATAGTGAAAGTACGTTATCTCTTACTTCAGTCACAAAGTAGAAGTCCCCAAGGAACAAACTCTTCTCAGTCATGTTGTTGTTAGTTGCTGTGGACTTGATTCCAACTTACGGCAACTCCATGTGTGCAGAGTAGAGCTGTGCTCCATAGGGATTTCAAGGCTATGAACTTTTGGAAGCAGATCACCAGGCCTATCTTCTGAGGTGCTTTTTAGGTGCCAACCTTTTAGCTAGTAGTCGAGTGCTTAACCGTTTACACCACCCAGGGACCTCACAACCATTAAGCAATATCGTCCCAATATTATAAGAGAAAAAAACTTTAAAATAATATTAGGTTTATCTGACATATATAGTAACAGACTCACCTAAAAATCTACTCATGGCAAAAAAAAAAAAAAAAAAATCCATTGATCAGACAAAAGTCCAGGTTTCAGTGAGAACTCCATGAGACTGGCCAGTTGTTATATTTATAAAACTAGATGAATACAGTATGAATGCCTAGATATAAAGGTATTGTGAGATCGGCCTGAGGACCCGACTAAAAGATAGAAAGAGATGTTCAGATTGCACTTTGAAAACTAATCTTTCAGTGCTATATTAAAAAAAAAAAAAAGGTATTTTCACCACCCGGAGAGTACTGTGAGTCATGAAGTAAGATTAAGTCCTGTTACTAAACAATAGCTAAACTTTATTCAGTCCAACCCTCCAGCCCTGAACCTTCTTGTCCCAGAGGGCTGCTGAGATACTCATCTCCCCCCCTCACCCTACCCATGCTGCCTCTTTCTTACCCTGGAATGAGTACAGATCTCATTTAGCTGGCATCACTGTGGTATTAGCAGTGGGATATCTGAAGGCTGTAGAGCCTGTGCCTCAGATCCACGGGTCTCAACTTCAGCGTGCATCAAAATCACCTGGAGGGCTTGTTAAAATAAGATTGCTGGGCCTCGCCCCTAGGATTTTTGAATCTGTAGTTCTGTGGTGGGTACCAGAAAGATGCAGTTCTAATTCCGTAGATGATTTTCACTCATGCTATAATTGTTTCCTCCCACTACCCTCTCCATTATATAAAATTAACTCAAAAATTTTTAGAGCTGAGAAAATTGCATAAAGTATCTAGTTCAAATACCTCCTTTTAGAGGAAACCGAGTCCCAGAAATGTTAAAGAATATGACAAACACTGTAATGCAGGTTGCCTGATTTCCAGTTAATAGAGCCTTTCATGAGACCATTCAACCTCCCTATCAGTTCATTTTAATGTTTTCAATGAGTTTTGCCCCTGCAAAGTTCAACATAATTTTTATATTGGCTTGTGTTAAAATACTTCCATGAAAGATTATGAAAGGCTTTTAAATGGGGATATGACTCTATATTAAGACCCTAATTAAGGATCAAATTCTCAAGTTGTTAACTATCATCTTTAGATTATTAGTTTATAAAGGGAAGGTCTTCATTTTTATATGAATGGGATATTTAGTAGAGATCAAAGACATTTGAATTTATTGAGTCTTCTGGAATAAGCTTTGCATTTTTTTTTTACTTTATCAATAGTTTGTTCAATTTGGCTGTGAAAGAAAGCTAATACCTTTCTGAATAAAGCTGTCAGACAACATATTTCTTTCCATTAGTGTTGACATTCAAATATAGTTTTGTGACATCTCTCAGTCATTCTGTGTGTGTGTGTGTGTGTGTGTGTCTTGTAAATAAGAGTATTAAGAGAGAGGTTGTAGAAGAGCTAGAGTGATGCACCAATGCCATCTGTTTTGAGGTATTATTTTTCTTTTGCGTTTGACTCTTCACAGATATCATTTCAAAACCATTTCAATTTTTCCAAGACAGAGCTAGTTCGTTGGTTACATTTGCAAACAAAGTTTGAGCTAAACTCATGCAATAGTGGAAAATGGATCATTACAAATTACAATTCAAATTGTGTGGAGAAATATCTAATGTCAGTGACCTACTTGAAAACCAGTTTCTAGATGACGACAACTTCCCATGCTTCCTACTCCAAGCCACCCAAGAGATTTTCACGTAAATGTCCTCAGGAAGATATGAGTTCTGAAGGGAAAAGTTTAAAATCAAGATTTTTTTGTTGTTTTGGTTGTTGGTATTCTCACTACCAAATCCTCCAAAGTTGGATGCCATCCCCATTTTAACAGAGACATGAGATAGCACACAACAAACATCTTGCAACTCTAGGTAAATGTCTGGCATAGTAGAGAGGAGAATGGGGGACAGTAGGAATTCTTAGGAAAACTTGCTTCTCTTGGAACTGTGGAAAGTGCTTCCTCCAGTATCTTAAGTACTTATTTGTTATTGTTGTTAGGAGCTGTTGAGTTGGTTCTGACTCATAGCAACCCCATGTACGACAGAATAAAATGTTGCCCTGTCCTGCCCCATCCTCACGATCATTGTTATGTTTGAGCCCATTGTAAGTACTTCCTTAGGAAGATGCCAATTACTTTCAGTCCATCTAACTACTGGCATCCTTAGATACCTGACAACTGTAAACATTATTCCTTTGAGATTATCCACAGTTATAGTGATTCAGATGCTGATTCCTGAAGCTATCTCTCTTATAATGAAGAAGAAGAAGACAAAAGCACAAGGACTTCACTTGGTTATGGATTTTTTAAAATTTGGGCTTCTAAGAGAGAGGGGGCTATGAATAGTCTTCTTATTTACAGTGGAACCTTGGGTACTCTCAGTGTGCAATTCAGTGTGAATCACTTTAACACCATCAAAAATCCATGGTCGGACTTCACTTCTCTGAAATTGTTTGTGGGGAGGTAGCATCGTAATATGGAAAGAACCTTGAGATATTATACAGTTACAGATGACCTTTGCTTATGTAAACGAATATTTAAATAATCTTGGACAAATGTTCATTTTCTTTTTAAAAGATTAAAAAAGTAACTGGTTCTTAGCAGGGGCAGATTAACCAGTAAGCAAGATACCCACCAGCTTACTTATGTTTACTTACTAATCTTCAGTGAACAATTTCACATGGGTTTCACCTATGGTTAAAAAAAAAAAGAACAGGTAAAATTGTTCACTACAGATTAAAAAGTATGCACAAGTAAGCTCATGTTTACCTTGCTTATTGGGTAATCCGGCCCGGGTTCTTAGTTCTTTTTCATAGTCAACACAATGAATATATTAGAGGTACACTGGAACTTGGCACCAGAAAGCTTATAATTTCATAGAGACAGTTATGTAACTATAATTTTAAGTGTGTTGTTGTTAGATGCCATAGATTCACTTCTGACTCATAGCCACCCTATGTACAACAGAATGAAACTGCCGGATCCTGCACCATGCTCAGAATCGTTGTTATGTTTGAGCCCATTGTCACAGCCATTGTGTCAACCCATCTCGTTGAGAGTCTTTCTCTTTCTTGGCTGACCCTCTACCTTACCAAGCATAATGTCCTTCTCCAGGGACTGATCCTTCCTGATAACTTGTCCAAAGTAAAAGAGACAAAGTCTTGCCATCCTTGCTTCTAAGGAGCATTCTGGCTATACTACTTCCAAGACAGATTTGTTTGTTCTTTTGGCAGTTCTTGGTATATTCAGTATTCTCTGCCAACACCATAATTCAAAGGCATCAATTTTTCTTCAGTCTTCCTTACTCATTGTCCAGGTTTCACATGCATATGAGGTGATTGAAAACACCACGGCTTGGGTCAGGCGCACCTTAGTCTTCAAGGTGACATCTGTGTTTTTCAACACTTTGAAAGAGGTCTTTTGCAGCAGATTGGCCCAATGCAATGCATTGTTCGATTTCTTGACTGCGCTTCCATGGATGTTGATTGTGGATCCAAGTAAAATGAAATCCTTGACAACTTTAATCTTTTCTCCATTTATCATGATGTTGCTTATTTGTTCAGTTGTGAGGATTTTTGTTTCCTTTACATTGAGGTATAGGTTCAGTATAGGTCAGAATTAAATAAATTAAATAAATGTTAGAAGGCAGATAAAATCAAAATGCTATGGAAGAACAGAGGCAGGAGTGATTAAATCCACCCAGCACCATTAGAAGAAGGCTTTAGGTAAAAGGTAGTATTTGAACTGAACATTTAAGAATGAAACTGACTTTACTGGATAAAGAGGCTTATCTGGAAAGGCACTGAGAGGGATTTGCATGGATTTCTGTGGAAAATGGTGAAAGTAACCAGAGTGGAGAATTAAGCAGGATGAAGAAATGAGACTAAATATATAGGAAAATCCAGTTTGAGCCACACTTTGAATGTCATGCCAAAATATTTCAAACTTATTATCTAGGCAATTGGAATCCATTGAAGGTTTTTTTTTTAATTGTACTTTAGATGAAGATTTGCAGAACAAACTAGCTTCTCATTAAAGAGTCAGTACACGTATTGTTTTATGACATTGATTAACAACCCCACGACATGTCAACACTCTCCCTTCTTGACCTTGGGTTCCTTATTACCAACTTTGCTGTCCCCTCCTGCTTTCTAGTCCTTCTCACTGGGCTGGTGGGCCCTTTAGTCTCATTTTATTATATGGGTCTGTCTAATCTTTGGCTGGAGTGTGAACCTCAGGAGTGACTGCATTACTGAGCTAAAAGGGTGTCCAGAGGCTGTACTCTTGGAGTTTCTCCAGTCTCTGTCAGATCATAAGTCTGCTCTTTTTGGGGGAGTTAGAATTTTGTTCTACATTTTTCTCCAGCTCTGTCTGGGACCTTCAGTTGTGATCCCTGTCTGAGCATTCAGTTGTGGTAGCCAGGCACCATCTAGTTGTACTGAACTCAGTCTCGTAAAGGCCGTGGTAGTTGTGGTCCATTAGTCCTTTGGAATAATCTTTCCCTTGTATTTTTAGTTTTCTTCATTCTCCCTTGCTCCCAAAGGGGTGAGACGAGTCGAGTATCTTAGATGGTTGCTTACATGCTTTTAAGACCCCAGACACTACTCACCAAAGAAGAAGGTAGAAAATTTTCTTTATAAACTATGTTATGCCAGTTGAGCTAGATGTCCCCTGAGACCATGATCCCCACAGCCCTCAGCCCAGCAATTCAGTTCCTCAGAGAGTTTGGATGTGTCTATGGAGCTTCCATGACCTTTCCTTGTGCAAGTTGTGCTGGCTTCCCCAATATTATGTACTGTCTTACCCTTCACCAAAGTTACCACTTATCTGTTGTCTATTTAGTGTTTTTTCATCCCCCCCCGCATAACCATCAAAGATTGTTTCTTTTTGTGCGTAAACCTTTTCATGAGTTTTTATAGTAGTGGTCTCATACAATATTTATCCTTTTGTGATTGATTTATTTCACTCACAATAATGGCCTTCAGATTCATCTATGTTGTGAGATGCTTCACAGATTCATTATTGTTCTTTATCATTGCCTAGTACTCCATTGTGTGTATGTACCATAGTTTGTTTATCCATTCATCTGTTGATGGGCATCTCGATTGTTTCCATCTTTCTGCTATTGCGCATAATGCTGCAAAGAGCATGGGTGTGCATATGTCTATCTGTGTGATGGCTTTTTTTTTTATATATATATTCTCTAGAATATATTCCTAAGAGTAGGATTGCTGGATGGATCATATGATATTTCTATTTCTAAATTTCTAAGGAAGCGCCATATTTTTCCAAATTGGTTGTTCCATTTTGCACTCCCACCAGCAGTGCATAAGAGTTCCAATCTTCCCCAGCCTCTCCAACATTTGTTATTTTCTGTTTTTTTGATTCGTGCCAGTAATGCTGGGGTGAGATGGTGTCTCATTGTGACTTTGATTTGCATTTCTGTAATGGTTAGTGATTGCAGGCATTTCCTCCCATGTGTCTGTTAGCCTCTTGAATGTCTCCTTTGGTGAAGTGTCTGTTCATTTCCTTTGGCCGTTTTTTAATGGATTATTTGTCGTTTTATGGAAGAGGTATTTGACTTTCCTGTAGATTTTAGAGATTAGAACTTTGTCGGATTTATCATAGCCAAAATTTTTTCCTGGTCTGTAAGTTCTCTTTTTACTCTTTTGGTGAAGTCATTTGATGAGAATAAGTGTTTAATTTTTAGAAGATCCAAGTTATTTAGCTTATTTTCTGAAATTTGTGTGTTGTTGGTTATGGTTTGTATCCTGTTAATGCTGTGCATTAGGGCCTCTAGTGTTGATCCTATTTTTTCTTCAATGAACTTTATAGTTTTTAGTGTTATATTTAGGTCTTTGATCCATTTTGGGTTAGTTTTTGTGTGTGGTGTGAGGTATGGGTCCTGTTTCATTTTTTTGCAAATGGACATACAGTTTTGCCAGCACCATTTGTTAAAAAGAATGTCTTTTCCCAATTTAATGGAATTTGGGCCCTTGTCGAAGATCAGGTGATCCTAGGTGAATGGATTTATATCTGGGTTCCCAATTCTCTTCATCAGTCAATGTATCTGTCATTGTACCAGTACCAGGCTGTTTTGTCTACCGTTGCTGCGAGGTAGGTTCTGAGGTCAGGTAGTGTGAGTCGTCCTACTTTCTTCTTCTTCTTCTTCTTCTTCTTCTTCTTCTTCAATAGTGCTTTACTTATCTGGAGCCTCTTCTTTTCCCATATAAAGTTAAGGATCAGTTTTTCAATCTCTTTAAAGAATGTTGTTGTTATTTCTATCAGGATTGCATTTTATTTGTAGATTGCTTTGGGTAGAATTGTCATTTTCACAATGTTGAGTCTACCTATTTATGAGCATGGTATGTTTTTTCATATATGTAGCTCTCTTTTGGTTTCTTGTAGTAGTGTTTTGTAGTTTTGTTCGTATAGGTCCTTTACATCCCTAGGTAGATTTATTCCTAAGTATTTTATTTTTTAGGGGCTATTATAAATGGTATTGTTTTCTTCATTTCTTTTTCATCATTGTGTTTATTGGTGTACAGTAATCCAACTGATTTTTGTATGTTTGCCTTGTATCCTGCTACTCTACTGAATCTTTCTATTAATTCCAGTAGTTTTCTTGCGGAGGCTTTTGGGTTTTCTATGAATTGTATTATATCATCCACAGATATGGACAGTTTTACTTCTTCCTTACCAGTTTGGATGCCTTTGTTTCTTTTTCTTGCCTTATTGCTCTAACTAGGACTTCTAACACAGTGTTACATAGGAGTGGTGATTAAGGGCATCTTTGTCTTGTTCCTGTTCTCAAGGGGAATGTTTTCAGCCTGTCTCCATTAAGAATGATGTTGGCCGTTGGTTTTGTATAGATATCCTTTATTATGGTGAAGAATTCCCCTTCTGTATCTATTTTTTTGCGAGTTTTTATCAGGAATTCATGTTGGAATCTGTCAAATGCCTTTTCTGAGTCAGATGAGATGATCATGTGATTCTTTGCTTTTATTTATGTGCTGGATGACGTTGGTTGATGTTCTAATGTTGAACCATCCTTGCATACATGGTATGAATCCTACTTGGTTGTAGTGTATTATTTTTTTTATATGATGCTGAATGCTATTGGTGAGAATTTTGTTTAGAATTTTTGCGGTCTGTAATTTTCTTTTTTTGTGGTTTCTCTGCCTGGTTTTAGTATCAGGGTTATGCTGGCTTCATAGAATGAATTCAAAGTATCCCTTCATTTTCTATGTTCTGTAATAGTTAGAGTAGTACTGGTATAAGATCTTCCCTTAATGTTCGGTAGAATTCTCCAGTGAAGCCATCTGGGACAGGGCTTTTTTTTGTTGTTGTTGGGAGTTTTTTAAATTACCTTTTCAATCTTTTCTCTTGTTCTGGGTCTGCTCAGATTTTCAACATTATTTTGTGTTAGTTTGGGTAGGTAGTGTGTTTCTAGAAATTTGTCCATTTCTTCTAGGTGTTCAAATTTTTTGAAGTATAGATTTTCATACTACTCTATTATGATTGTTTTTTATTCCAGTTGGGTCTGTTGTAATGTTCCCCATTTCATTCTTTATTTAGGTTATTTGCTTCCTCTTCTGTTTTTCTTTGGTCAGATTGGCCAGTGGTTTCTCAATTTTATTCATCCTTTCAAGGAACCAACTTTTTGTTTCGTTGATTCTTTCTATTGTTTTCCTATTCTCTATTTCATTTATTTCTACTCTATTCTTTATTATTTCCTTTCTTCTAGTGGCTGTGGGCTTCTTTTGCTGTTCTCTTTCTATTTGTTTGAGTTGTGTAGCTAATGTTTTGATTTTGTCCCTTTCTTCTTTTTTGATGTATGCATCTATTGCTATAAATAGTCCTATAAGGACTGCCTTTGCTGTGTCCCAAAGGTTTTGGTATGATCTGTTTTCTTTCTCATTTGATTCTTGTAATTTTTTTATTCCATCTTTGATTTCTTCTATTACTCAGTGATTTTTAATCAAATTGTTATTCTGTTTCCATGTAATTGATTTTTTTCCTTGCTTTTCCTGTTATTAATTTCTACTTTGATGACTTTATAACCAGAGAAGATACTCAGCATTATCTCAATGTTTTGGATATTGTGGATGGTTGCTTTGTGACCTAAGATGTGGTCTACTCTGGAAAACATTCCATGGGCATTGGAAAAGAATGTGTACTTTGCAGCTGTAGGGTTGAATGTTCTATATATGTCTGTGAGTTCAAGTTGGCTGATTATGTCCTAAAGATCTTCTATATCTTTGTTGAGTTTCTTTCTAGATGTTCTGTCCTTTACTGAGAGTGGTGTGTTGAAGTCTCCTACTATTGTGGAACTGTCAATTTCTCTTTTCAGTGCTGTTAGAGTTTGTGTTATGTATTTTGGAGCCCTGTCATTGGATGCATAGATATTTATTATGTTTATGTCTTCATGATGGATCGTCCATTTAAGAATTATACAGTACCCTTCTTTGTCCTTTATGATGGATTTTGTTTTAAAGACTATTTTATCTGAAATTAGTATTGCCACTCTTGCTCTTTTTTGGTAGCTGTTTACTTGATATATTTTTTCCATCATTTGATTTTTAATAAATGTATGTCTTTGTTTCTAAGGTATGTCTCTTGTAGACAGAATATTGATTGATCCTGCTTTTTTGTCCATTCTGTCACTCTCTGTCTCTTTATGGGTGCATTTAGGCCTTTTACATTCAGTGCAATTATTGATAGGTGTGAGTTTATTGCTGTCATTTTGCAGTGCTTTTTTTGTGGTGCTGATGTTTTCTTTGTTCCTCTTACTCTCCTGTGCTGAACTTCTTTTGTCTTTGGATTTTTCATTTCTTTTGTTTTTGTAGATTTTATTTTTACTGAGACTTCTTGTTTTTCTTCTTTATTTTGATGTGTAGGTTTGTTAATTTTCTTTGTGGTTACCTTGAAATTTACCCTTATCTTCCTAGCTATGAACCAGTCTAATATTACTTGATATCATCTTGCCTTCCTCTGCATTAGAAAGTTCTATACCTACAACATTTATTCCTTGTTTTATTGTTCTGATGTTGTTGTCATTTACAGATTAACCTCTCTGGATCCATGTTGTAATTCTTTTGGTTTTGAATAGTCCTCAAGAGTTCACTTCCTAGGTTGGTACCTGGCTGATTCAATGTTGTGTCCTAGATTCAGGCTGTCATCTGATGTTGTTTTTTCTGAAACTGAAGGACTCCCTTCAATAATTCTTGTAAATATGGTTTAGTTTTTACATATTCCCTTAATTTCTGTTTTTCTGGAAAAGTCCTAATTTCACCATCATATATGAATGAGGGTTTTGCAGGATATATTATTCTTAGTTAACAATTTTTTTTTCTTTCAAGGTTTTATATATGTTATCCCGTTGTCTTCTCTTCTGCATGTTTTCTGCCCAGTAATCAAGGCTTGGTCTTGTTGTTTCTCCTCTGTATGTGACTTTTCATTTTTCTTGAGCTACTCTCAGGATTCTTTATTTGTCTTTGGTTTTAGTGAGTGTAATTATGATATGCTTTGGTGATTTTGTTTTGGGGTCTATCCTATATGGGGTTCGTTGAGATTCTTCGATGGTCATCTTTTCATGTTTCATGATATTAGGGAAGTTTTCTATCAACAATTTTTCAATGATCATCTCTGTGTTTTCCATTTTCTCTCCCTATTCTGGAGCTCTGATCACTCACAAATTTTTGCTTTTGATTGTATGTCACATCATTCTCAGGGTTTCTTCACTTTTCTTCACTGTTTTTCTGAGTTTTCCTCAAAGTGGTATGTAAATATTTGTCTTCAATTTTCCTGATCCTGTCTTCCATTGTTTCAAACCTGCTCCTCAGACCTTCTGTGACAGTGTCCATTCCTGAAATCTTGTTTATCTTTTGGATTTCTAGTTGTTTTTGTATGATTTCTAATGTGTATTTATTTTGGCATTTGTTCCTGTATTATTTTCCTGAATTCTTCCATGTTTTTGTCTGTATTTTCCGTGAATTTGCCTGTCTTTTTCATGAACTTTTTTATTTTTTCCTCATTTTTATCTACATTTTGCTTCAACTCTTGGATAGCTCTGAATATTAGAGATTTGAATTCCCTATCATGTAGTTCCAGTGCCTTTTCTTCTACCGGAAAGTCATCTGGTGTTTATTTTGGATGTCTACTGGAACCATCCTGTCCTGTTTTTTTTTTTTTTTTTATGTTTTAATATTGTTTGCTGTCTTTGGTACATTAAGTAGTTATTTTCTTTGTTTATTGATGATAGATTTGTTTGTTTCATCTTGCTTTTTTGTTTTATTTGGTTATGTCTGAGCAGGCGGGCTGTGCATTCTTTGTTGTTTGCTCTTCTGTGGGCAAGATATTTTTCACCTCCTTATCCAGTGGGCAGGGCCAGTTGCTCAGCCGTGGTGCAGAAGTGCAGGTTCAGCTGAAGGAGAGGAGCTGGGATGGGTTGTTTAATCAGTAGTGGGGCCGACAAGGTGGGCCAGGAGTTATTGCAGCACAGGTTCTGCTAAGCTCTGCCTATTCTGCTTAGGAGTGCAATGTTCAGCTCACAGTGCAGATAGGCGGGGTGGAGAGAGGGAGGTTGTGAAGTGTGAAGCTAGGTTGGGTATTGGAAAGAAGAGAGAAGGGAGAGAGAAACAGGAGCCAAAAAGAAAAAATGCTTTGGGAACCTGCTGTTGGAGTGGAGAGACTAGAAACTGAGAAATGAAGAGAAACAAAAGGAAAAAAGAAAAAAATTTGCCCCCAAGGATCCCACCAGTGTGACTTCACAGACCAGGATGTGGCTCCCAAGCTACACAGTGCAACCCTGCTATAAGGTGTGGAGATGGCACACAGCACTGGGTATACAGGAGACAGGAAAAGAAGGTAAGTAGACAGAGACAAGAAATCAAGAAATGAAGAAAAATAAAGAGGAAAAAAAGGAGAAAACAAAGAAACAGAAAAAACCCCAGGTATTCCCACCAGAGTGGTGACACAGAGCAGGGCAGCACTTCCTCATCCAAGTGGCACTTCACAGTCTCTCAAGAAGAAGCAAAGATGGCACACGAAGCCAGGTGTTTAATAAGAGTAAGGAGAGGAAGGAGGTGAGAGGCAGGGAAGAAACCAAAACAAACCAAGAAAAGCAACACCAGCAACAAAGAAATGGCACTGAAGGAGCCAGCTGATGTCGGTGGGGAGAATCCACTCAGCATGGAGCCAGCGCCTCCCGGGCAGCGGTCACTCAGCTTGCTGGGAAGTGACAGATTGGCCCGCTAGGAAGCAGCAGAGTTTGAGCAGGAGGAGGAAGGGTGTGGGGCTGGAAAGCATTTATTGCTGGTTACCGGGTATTCTGTCTCCTGCTGGGAGCTCCGTGAAACTGCTTTCCCATACTCCCTGTTGGCTGATCTCTGACAAGAGTCCAAGATGGCAAATCCATGCTGCGTTAGCTGATAGGGGACCTCTGCTCGTATCTCTCCTCTCTCTCTGTTCTCTGTCTGTTTCTTATTGCATTCAGTGCTTAGTTGAGTTCTTTATCTCTTCATTTGATGCTTAGGGTTCCAGAATTGACATTTGTCTCTGTTTCACTTAATTTTTCAGTCTTTGCTGTGGAGGGGCAGTGTGGTGCTACTGTCTATAGCACTATGTTCTCTCTGCCTCTCCACTGAAGGTTTTGAGGAGAGGTACACCACCATTACTATTCTTAAAAGAAATTAGTTTGGTGCTAACTACCACTCTGAAATCAATACTTGTTCTCATTCTACTCCACCTCCATGGGCCTCCTTGCTTCTCTATGAACATACCAAGCATGTTTCTGTCTCAGGGCCTTTGAATTTGTCACTCCTTCTTCCTGGAAAGCTCTTTTCTGAAATATTGAAATGACTTCCTCCTTAGTCTTTCCTTCATTTCTCTGTGCAAATGTCACTGTGTCAATAAATCCTTCCTTGACTACTATAAATTTACAACTTCTTCTCCCCATCTACCACATTCCCACCTCCATTCTTTGTTTAATTATTTCCATAGTGCATGTCACCATGTAACATACTCTATATCATGCTGTAAAAATGGCATGGGTATTGCATCTGACCTCCTCCAACCCCGCAAAGGGGGAAAAGAACCAAGATCAACAGCACAAGGCTGACTCTCATGAGGTGGAGGCCAGACAAGCCTCTTCTGTCCACCATCTTTACCAATTCTGACACCATCTCTCCCTCCCACAGCACTCTCTATTGGGTTTGATAATTAATTGCAATGGCCACACAGAACTCACGGACCATACTCATGATTATGAGGTTTATTAGGGACGTAAAAGTTAAGTTCAGGCTCAGGAACACTCAGGATACAGTTCTTCCATCAGGACAGCCTCTTCCCAACTGTGCTTGCAGTCACGCATCTCCTTTGCCCTTAGCCTCTCTCTGTTGGCCAGGAAGCCCACCATGCTATCTCCTGCTGCCAGGTCTCTCCTGCCACTACTTCTCAACATGTTCAAGGTTACAATTTGCTCTGTCTGCTGTGTCCTGGAGCCTCTCAGCACAGGGACCCCAGGTCCACAAGACGTGCTGGCTCCTGGCTGTTCTTCCTTGGTGGTGCTGAGCTTCTACTCTCTGCTCTGGAATTGGCTGTCTTTTAAGGCAAAACTGACCAATCCCCTTGGTGGGCTAAAATTACCCTATCACACACTCCTGCCCAAACACCTGCGTGGGAGTTACAAGACCATGGGTAGAAAGGCCACACAAAAGTAATCAATTGCAACACACATGCCCTGCCAGAATTCATGTTTCATGGCAGCGAAGATTTTTGTTATGTTTCCAATGTTCATTGTCTAGAATAGGGCCTGGAGCATACATGATGTTCAAAAAATATTTGTTAAGTAAATGAAAAAGAGACAGATAAGGAATAATTAAAAGAAAGAAAGAAAATAGTAATGTGATAGTCTCTGGTTTCGAGGGAGGGGATGCTTCTGAGCAGCAGTTATCCAAACTCCTCTCTGTCCCCAACCCTCCCTACATAGGCAACATTTGCTCTACCTTGATAGTCTTGGAGGAAAACTGAGAACTAAGCAGGATGACCACAACATGTCAGAAATTTGAAATGCTTTCTAGATGGAGTAAAGATGGGAATGAGTAATGAAAGAGGCATAGAAGGCCAACTGGAAATAAGTAGAGGAGATCTCGACAAAATTTCTACACACCTCAAACACAGTTGGAAGGAAGTGGGATGGTAAGTGATTGGAGAGGAGAAAAATCTCTGCAAGAATACTAGGAGAAGGCCTGGCCAGGCTTCCATATAGATGCAATAGACAGAACGTCTACCCAGTGGCATTATACCTGGTGTGGGTGGTCACAATGCACAAGACATCAGTGGGATTTCCCTCAGGATCAGGTGGCAACACTCAGTGCAAAGTCAGAAATAAGAGTACAGAGAAGTCTTTTTTGGGGGAAGTGACAGTATTGAACTGAAAACTAGCTCAACTTCCCTTCCCAGTAGATGGGAAACAATAAAAACTTTTACACCTATAAAAACATAAGTAGGTTAAAAGAAAGGGCCATTCTGCTAAACGAGAGGAATCTAGCTCTATGAAAGTCATGCTGGATGAAGCAGAAAATATAAATTGATTCTAACATGAATTCTAAAGATAATTGAGAAAGTATATCAATTAAACTGCTTCAAGTAATCTTAAAGAAGACATATTTCAATTTGGAAGAAAAGAGAAACACAAATGCTGAATTAAAAATTAGGAGTGATATCACAGACAGAAGATAGAGACAGAAAATGGATATTGAAGTGTACGATAGAATGTAAGAACTCATCCAAAACTCACAGGAGAAGGATAAAGAGAAAATGTGAGAAACTTGGGAAATAAAACAGAGCTCCAATCTGTGTATAACAGAATTTTTAGAAATGATACAATTTTTTTTTAAATAGAAGGAGTAGATAAAATGATTAAAGAAATACATGTTTATAAACAGGAGAGAGACTATTTATATAGAGACCATAATAGAATATGACACATCCCCCACCACTCTTCCCTGCTCCAGATCCCTATCACTATCTTTCTCTTTGACCTCTTTTCTTTAGAGACGTTCAACTATTCACTTAACTTGTAGTCTCTGTCCCTTTACTCCTTCTCTCCTCAGGAATTGGATTGAATTTCAGTGGGATACTCAAATATGCATAGCATTACTGGTGAAATAAGGTGGAAAGTGTGATGTTTAATTGTCCTGGATTTATTACTTATACGTTAAACTAAGAGTTAAGCACTCTAGATACGATTATATTTAAAAAAAATAACAACCAGTGCTTTTTTCATTCATTGTTTTGAAAAGTAATCTTGACTTTAAATAAAACAAAACTAGTTTTTAATGAAACTCATTATTTCCTTCAGCTTACAGTGCAATGAGTTGGGAGACTTTGTTCAAACTATTTCAGCATTGGGTCATTTTTTTTTTTTTTTTTTTTAAATATCTCCTGGATTTCATTTTTGGCCACTTGACAGACTGAAGTATCTTCAAGATTTTGAAAAAGTATCTTGTGAACTTTGGAGTGGAAACCACAACAAAAACAAGAACAAGTGATAATTCTCTAATAACAAAGAAGGCAATATTTTAGGGCTATAGTGGACTTCGAGCACAGATGTCTACTTGACCTCTGACAGTCAGCTCTGGGTCCTTGCCCAGCTCCCTGGGAAGAAGATCTGCAGAACTCAGCTGTTGCCTATCCCTGTGGTTGCTAACTTGGTTTGGGGCATTGAAGCCATTACATTATTTGCATTCATGCTATCTCAAATGGCTTGTATCAAGGGCTCAAGGATAGTTATTTCTATGGATGCTGTTACACATGTTACTAATTCTCTGATAAAACAAAACCATTATAAGCAAACAGAAAATATTCAGATGTATACCCAAGTGCCTGATACAGAGATGCGTCATTCACTCAGCACTCTCCCTGGAACTGCTCAGCCCAGCCCAACCCAGCCAGCACAATATAGCACAGCACAACTGAGACCAGCACAGCTGTCTTCTGTCTAACAGGAAACATTTTGCTCTACCTTGAGTGTAGGCAGTCTTCTGTAATGTGCAAAGGGATTCCCATGAGTACCCAAACAACAGTCACATTTTTGTTAAGAGAGTTTCTTGTTGAAGTAAAGCAATTTGTTTTTGCTCCATTGTTCAGTGGAATGAATATTTATGGAATTTTAGTACACTATTCTTTGATTTTGTTACTCTCATTTTTCCCCACAAAAGAAGAGAGGAATGATACAGTGGACTTTTCTTAAAACTCTCAAATTATATCTGTCAAACAAGTGAAATGGAAGTCTTCATCCAGCATACAGTTAATTGTATACCAAAGTCAACTATATTGTAAACGTATATATAGTTTCATGGGACATAAGACCTGCAAGGGATTAGAGAAATCATATGGGCCCAGTTTCCACCTATTATCAACCTCAGGGTTTAGTATAAAAAGTTAAATCTGGTTAGTATTTTCACCTGGGGTCTTACATCTCTGGACTTCTGATTTCCTGAATATTACAGGTGATATCAAACAGCTATTCTGAGTGAATCCTTTTAACATTTTTAAACTTTGTTCTGTGAAACAAAAATGCCCCTTGAAACTTTAATAGATGTTTTGTAGGGGGGAAAAGTGTTCCATGGTTCAATACATTTTGGAAATGCTTTATGCTCTATCCCCTCTTGGTGAGAGGTTATAATAAATAATCTGAGAAATCCAACAGAGAACTTTTCTTTTTAAATTTCTTTTATTGTACTTTAAATGAAGGTTTACAGAACAAATAGTTTCTCATTAAACAGTCAGTGCACATATTGTTTTATGACGTTGGTTAACAACCCCACAACATGTCAACATTCTCCCTTCTCGACCTTGAGGACCTTTTTTTGGTGAAAATATACATAGCTAAAGTTACACCATTTTGAAAGTTTCTACACGTACAATTCAGTGACATCGATGACATTCTTCCAGTTGTGCTGCTATTCTCACTATCCTTTTCCAAATTATTCCATCACTATTATCTTCAACTCACTGTCCCCTAGGCTTCCCATAAAACCTTCTCAGTTGGTGTTGTCAGTTTGATCTCACATAGATAATTCTTTTTTTTTTTGGTACCATAGATGAAGGTTCGCAGAACAAATGGTTTCTCATTAAACAGTTAGTACACATATTGCCCTGTGACAATGGTTAACAACCCCATGACATGTCAACACTGTCCCTTCTCAACCTTGGGTTCCCTATCACCAGCTTTCCTGTTCCCTCCTGCCTTCTAGTCCTTGTCCCTGTACTGCTGTGCCTCATTAGTCCCATTTTGTTTTACGAGGCTATCTAATCCCCGGCTGAACGGTGAACTTTGGGAGGGGCTTCACCGCTGAGCTAAAAAAGTGCCTGGGGGCCATACTCTAGGGGTTTCTTTAGTCTGTCAGGCCAGTGAATCTGGTCTTTTTTTTTGTGAGTTAGAATTCTGTTCTACATCCTTTTCCAGCTCTCTCCGGGACCCTCTATTGTGATGCGGGTCAGAGCAGTCAGTGGTGGTAGCCATGTTTTGTTTGTTTTTTGTTTTTTTTAACCTACATTACCCACACATATATGACCATGGATCCCCTTCCCCATTTTAATGGGGATTTACTTTATATTAGTAAGTACACATCTACTTGAAAGGGACATCTTAACAGACTTCTTTAAACAGCTGCTTATTTCAATATATATTATTTCAATATGTAGCCACTTGGATAACAATAAAACAATCACTCTGACCAACTCCCTTAAACTAGGAGTACTCCTTATCAGCTTATTTATGTGTATCCCAGTGCTTGAGCAATGATTTCACAATGGTAAACTTTTCTGTGCTGCAGTGCTGATAAAATTTAAAGACAAGCCTTTTTTCCTAATAGCATCTCTAGTGGTACTTTCATTTTCCCTAGGTCCCAGAATATGACCTTTGTCTATTTCTGTCTTTTGACGATTATGGGCATGAAGAGACTTAGATATGGAAGGCGAAAGGTAACTGCCCTTGACCACAGAAATAAGCAGTGACTAAGTGTAGAGGGAAGATTATACATCTTGAAATCTAGTTCTCTCTGGCAGCATTGTTAACTGCTGCCACTACCACCCCAAGAGGTAAAGGAGCTTTACTTCTTTCTGGAACTAGTTAATAACAAAACAAAACTCAAAGGAAATAAATAAAGTAACAAACACAATCCTTTCCACCTTTTCTGTTCCTGGCTAAATACATTTGACACTACCAATCTGCATTCATTATATTTGATTTATATACCCAGGCCCAATCATCCAATTGCAGCCTCCATAAAAATTTTGCCTACAACAAAAGATTTAGAATTCATGCCCATAGCATAACTGTAGCCAGGGGTGACTTGGGTTCTCATAATGTCAACACACTTAAAATTGCATTGACTGTGTTACAGGTAAAATACCAAGCGAAATACCAGAAAAGAGAGAGAATTTGAGAATGGTTGATAGTTTTTCCTTATTTCTTCGTTTGTTCATTTGTGGTAATGGTTGTTTTTTAGATGGTAGGAGTGTGTTGGTAGCAAAGAATCAATATTGTTAGGAGATAAGCATTCAAGGAGAGTTAATATCTGGGGATACTTTTTGTTTTATGAGTCGGAACCGACTCAACGTCAGCGGGTTTTGTGAAGTCAAATTAAATATTTCCAACCTCTTTTGCTTATTAAACATTTATTCGCAGAATTTTTTTTTTCTTAGTAGAGGCAAACTGGCAAACATGCCTATGACACACTGCCCAAGCTAAAGTCAAAGACACTTCATGGAAGGGAGGGAGTGGAAAAAGAGGCTGGCTAAAGTAGGTGAGTGGCATCCAGGCAATATGCCATACTAGTTGCCGTGGACTCAATTCCGACTCGTGACGACCCCATGCGTGTCAGAGTAGAACTGTGCTCCACAGGGTTTTTAATGGCTGAATTTTCAGAAGAAAATTGCCAAGACTTACTTCCAAGGACTTCTGGGAGAGTTCAAACTGCCAACCTTACTTTTAGTAGTCCAACTGTTAACCATCTGAGCCACCAAGTGACTCATTAAGGCAATAGGATTTTCTTTTTCTCTGAAATAAAGGAGCATCTACTTCTAGGGGTACGCATCTGATATCTGTTTTCCTTCTGGCTTCTTAATCTGTTCTCTGATCTAGGTTGGAAGTGTGCGTTCTCTTCAGAAATGCACAATTTCGTGTTTTCTACATTCTTATTCCAACCCAATACAGGAGTAGTACTAGATGGATTTATAAATGGTCATCTGATTTATAGGATGCTGAATCCATGCCTCTCAGGCAAATTTTTGTTTTATTTGGTTTTGTTGATTTTTGCCTCTGTGGGGCTGCATCTCCAGTTCTTTCCTTGCAAGTCAGACTTTCCTGGATTACTAATGGAATCTTTAGACCTAGATCTAGTGAGACCTTAAAACCTTTTAGTGGATGTACGTGAACACTTTCATTCAGCCACAGCCATGATAAGCCCTTAAGTCACCTCTGACTTTACAAATCTAGTTCAGCCTTCAAGTCCAGGAAAGCAGAGACAAATCACAACTACAAATACTTATATTCACAGGCATTCAATAAGTAGTTGTAGAAGTAAGGAAGAAAGGACAGACTAAGTTTAGAGCTGCTCTGAAACTTTACAAAGAGTTTCTTTAAGAAAATAGAAACAGTAATCACATACACACTTCAAAATAATTGAGTCAGTTTGATTTTCCATAATGAAGCAAAAAGATCTACCTAAACTATTTCAGTAAAGCAAGTCCTATTTATTCTGATGTTTTTTTTTAAAACACTTTCCCCCTCATAAGCAACCATATAAAGCTGCAAACTGTATGACATTAATTAACTACCCCTTATATAGAAATTCTACTTGCTTATTTATAAACATGCCAAATGGTGAGCCATGTCTTATATAGTTTACACTCTGTGTCGGTTCTATGATTTCTACTATAGTAATAGAATTTAATCTCATTTATGATATTTTAATATCATTTAGAAAAGGAGAATAAGAACACGTCTGAAAAGTAAAATTCCGTACTCTACAGTTTCTTGAGGACGCACATAAACACACACACAAAGTACAAGTAGTTCCCAAATCAGTAAAATTAGAGTAATCTTAGGAATGCCTAAATAAAGTCTCAGATTTGTTTCCAAGGTCTTTTAACTGGAATCTTTAAAAGTGGCAAGGAGAAATTGAAAAGCAATTGATTAGAAAGAAGGAACTAGAGCTCAATCCCCCACACGCCTGGGTCAGTAAGTATGTAGGATCAACAAACTGAAGTAAGTGCTCATGACTTCTGTAGTTAGTCAGTTTTGAATCCCCAGTGCCTAAAACTTGGAAATGAGGAGGAAAACAAACACTAGTGATATGCCGCAGTCCACCTGAAGGGCTGTGGCTGTCCTTGGAGTTGCCAGCAAATTTTTCTAGGCAGAGAAGGCTTTCCTTTCAAAAGGGCATTACTATATAATGGAGTCTATTCAATTCTCCACAGCAAGGTAAAGAGCACAATATTAGTGTCATATCATTTTCCCCCATTGTCTATGAAATATTTGAAGTGGAAATGTTTTCTTTCAACACCAGAGACCATGTGGGAAATGACCTCTGTGCTGGATACGTTGACAGGCACAGTAAGGAATTTCATTACACCTTAGAATTTGACTGGCATGATCAGCTCACTCTGGGCTCTCCTTAACTTCTAGTAAGTGCTTGGAATTGAATCTGTAAATGTTAGTCAATATTTCGGGTATTAAATAAATAAAGAAAGGTATTGTGAAAATCAAAGTACTAATAGCCAGTCTGGCTCTGTGAAGGTCTGTTCAGCTGTCAAATGCATGGTGACTAGTATGGGAGAATATATTTTAATAAAATATTTTTAAATTTATATAAAATGCTACATCTTTGTTCTACCACAGTACATTTAAAATGAGTGCATCACAATATTCAAACATGTTATACAAGAACATAATTAGTTCTTTCCAAAAACACATGGATACTAATATCCCTTAAGCAAACTGAGGGGAAAATATAAAGTATCATTTTGAGATAATCTTTCAATAATTTAAAATCTTAGTGAAGAAGTGATATCATACCATTTATATAACCTCTTCTCCAAAGCCACGACACAAAAGTCCAGGCATATGTAGGAGCTAAAAAAAGTGGTAAAAGAACACTTATCTTTGGAGCTGGGTAAGCTTTTCTAAGGAAGATTCAAAATTGAACTTATAAAGGAAATTAATAAACAAATAAGATTTTTCATGAAGAAAGACACAATTATAAAGCTAAAACCAGACATTACCATGGGAAAAATATTCAAAACTATATATCAACCAAAATAGTTATACCCAAAGGTTTATTAACAGTTCTAATAAGTCCAATGAAATACAATTAACTCTCTAGAAAAATAGGCAAAGAAACAAGCAATTAATGGAATATAGAGAAATGAGTAATATGTATATCAGAAAGTATTTTTCCTTACAAGTAACCAAAATCCTTTATTTTAACAATGAAATACAATTTAATTGATTAAATAGACAAATACCAAAATGATTGATAATATGAATTATTGGCAAGCATATGAAGAAATGGACATTCGCATAACTATTTGTTTGAATGTAATTATCACTTCACTGGAGGGCAGTAAGAATTTAAAATGTCCATACCTTTTCTATTAGTAATTTCACCCCTAGAATCCATTTTACAGAGAAATGCACATATAAAAACAAAATTAATTTATTAAAGACATGTTTATTGAATGAAAAGTATGTCTAGGTACGCCTCTAGGGGAAACAGACAGTGAAAAAATACAAAGGAGATACAGAAGAAAATAAAACAGATAAAAATCTCTGCCCTTGCTTGTGTGGAACAGGAAAGAAACAGCGTGAATAAGTGAAAATATATTACGTGCCATATATAGTGGAGTAAGTGTTAAGATGTCTTTGGCTGGGTTCTCTAGAGAAGCAAAACCAGTAAAGCAGATAAATATATATACAGAGAGAGATTATATCAAGGAAACAGCTCACGTGATTGTATAGGCTAGAACATCCCAAGTCCATGGATCAGGGTAGAGGCCTCTCCCAAGTCATACAGCTGCAGAAGCTGGCAAGCCCAAGATCAGAAGGTCGGAGAGCAGGGCTCCCACTCACAGGCTGTGCAGATCAATGAATCCCAGGTTCGGCAAATAAGCTGACAGCTCAAGTCCCAAGAACAGGAGATGAGATGACAGGAAGCAGCCACAGGACCCAGAGAAAGCAAAAACCCAGAATGTCTGCTTATATACAGATGCAGGCCACACCCCCAAGGAGACTCCCTTTCATCTGATTGGCTACTCACAGTATATTCAATCATGGGAGTGATTACATTAAAACACGGAGAATCATGGCCCAGCCAAGTTGACACACAATCTTAACCACCACAGTCCACCCCTTGTCAACTTGGCACATGTACACATCTCCTTAAACCATACATAATCTTTGAATAAAAACAATGAGAAAGTCATACTTGCGCCTAACATGATACAACTAACACGCGTACAATTGAAAACGCACAATCGAAAATGCACTAGCCCCATTTACAGCTTATATTTTATAAGTGAAGGAAACAAAAATATTTGATGCACACATACAAAGTACAAATACTCATAACAGTTACAGTCCCCATTTCTGCAACTGGTCACGTGGCCATAACTGGTATTTAGAACTACCTTCTTCCACCACTCATTCTGTATTTCCTTTGTCCTCTGCAAGCACCTCGGCTGGTTGTGGTTCTTTGCCTGGTGGGGTGACCCAAACCTTCATTCTGTGTCATTAGTAGTCATGTCAGAATTAGGTTGCTGTAGTTTTCCATTGACTTTAATCACAGGGCATGGTAGTACTAAGAGATTCCCCAAGGAAGCTCCTGCATTCCAGACATACTCTTCTGTACCTCCATTATGTAATATCAATCTGATTTCCTC
>NW_004444003.1:7758825-7760147 GCF_000243295.1 Trichechus manatus latirostris
TAATAGCCCTTACTCTATTTTTCAGGGATCCAATGTGGGGGTTCTGCCATTTGCTGAGTATATCTATTCCAATTATGCATTCTGGAACTGGGGAAATCACTACAGGATGGGTTTGGGGACCCACTGGACCTACTGTGAGATAGACATGAGCCAAGACTCCATTAATAACCTGACCTCCATATGCCCCCACTCTGACTGGTAGGCCACAGTGATGTTTTGGGTCTCCTGGAATTATTGTCAGCTCAGAGCCAGTATCCAGTAATCCCTGAAAAGTCTGATTATTTCCTTTTCCCCAGTGAACAGTCACTCTCGTAAAAGGCTGTAGATCCCTTTGGGGAAGTCTGGGAGAAGGATTAACAGTAAAAATTTTTGGCAGTGTATTGGAGTCCTTCCTCAGGGAGATCTGGCCTCCCCTTCATTCAAGGGGTTGTGGGTCTTTAAACTCGCTCAAATCTGGGAAGTGATTGAGGGACCGTGACTCTCTATTCTGGCAATTCAAGTTAGACTGCTGTTCACCTGACCTAGAATTCATCCGTTTGTACAGATCAAGTAAATATTTAGTGGATTTCCTATCTATTTCATTCCTAGGGACACCATGACTAAGCAGCCAACTCCATAAGTCCATACAAGTCAGACTATTCTGATTACTGCTTTGACTCCTCTGTCCATTACTGTAACCACGCCCACCTTGTCTTTGTCGATTGAGTGTAGCCACTTGGCCCCTACTACCACGGGGTCCAATCATCCCCATTGTAGTTAGGTGTCTTAATTCAGTTAGGGCAGTTCCCACTGTCAAATCTGGCTTACATAAAACAGCAATCACAGCAGTCTTCAAGGATGCTGGAGCTCCCTTCACAAATTTGTTCCTCACAGTTGTGGTAAAAGGTGTGTCGTCTGGACACTCCATGTGTGGGTCTGTGGGTCTAACTTGATAAATCCATTCTAGCATGCCAACTTCCCTAAGCCTTTGGATACCTTCTTCTACAGTATACCAAGGCAGGTCTGGTACTTCAACTAGATTTAGTGTCAGCCACCTCGTAATCCATGCTTCAGCAACCCAACCAAATAAACTATTAGATCCTTTCCTGACTTTTCTAGCTGAAACATTGAAGGAACAGTCTGTACTCAGTAGACCCATATCAATAAACTCAGACTGATCCATCTTTATGTTCCTTGCACCATTATCCCACACCCTTAACAGCCATTCCAACACATATTCCCCAGGTTTCTGTTTGTACATATTAGCAAACTCAAGTAGTTCTTTTGGAGTGTAGCGTACCTCCTCCTGGGTCGCACTTTGTACTTCACCTTTTGGGGCTCGC
>NW_004444003.1:7761443-7762627 GCF_000243295.1 Trichechus manatus latirostris
TTTCATCTGATTGGCTACTCACAGTATATTCAATCATGGGAGTGATTACATTAAAACATGGAGAATCGTGGCCCAGCCAAGTTGACACACTATCTTATCCACCACATAAGGAGAACAATAATTATGCAGGAGTCAGGATTAGAGATTGTTGGGGACGTGCATTGCAATTTTAGATAGGATGGCCCAGCAAGGCCTTACTGAGATGACATTTGAGAAAAGTCAACAAGAAGAGTTAAAAAATCCATGCAGATATGTGAATAGTGAGCATTCCAGACAGAGATGCAGTAAGTGTAAAGATCCTAAGTCTGGAGCATGCCTGTGGTACTTAGTGAAGATCAAGAACACCAGTGTAGCCTAAGCAAAGTGAGTTAGGAGAAGTAAAGGAGGAGAGGAACCCAGAAAGGTAATGAGAGTGCACATAATGCAGGGGCTGTCTGTCATTGTATGAATTTGGCTTTACTCTTCGTGAAATGGGAAGTCCATGCTCTGCTAAGAATCTTCTAGGGTCAATCTGACGACTGTGTTAAGAAAGACGGAACAGGCGCAAGGGCCAACTCAGGGAGACCAGTCAGGAAGAGAGTGCAGCATCTTTGCACATTTGTTTCGACATTACAATAGGGAAAGAAAAAAAAAAAAAGCAAGAACACCTAAAGTCCATCAAAATTGTCTTGCAAATTTAGCTAAATTATGATACTATGGGATACTATATAGCCATTAAAAAGAAGGTTGTATACTTATTATAACTTACATGATAAAGCTTCAAGACACATTGTTAAGGGGAAAAAAAGCATCCACTATGATTCCATTTACGTTAAACTAAAAATGCAAAAAATACAAAAAGCAAATGTGTTTATCTACACACGTTAGTAAAGAAGGACTACAAAGTGACATATACAACCAAGAAGGGGAAGGACAAAGGAACATCTTTTCCATTTTGCTCTTTGGCATTCGTAATTACACATTTATAATTTTGGGATCTTATACAAGACTCTGTGATTATTGTGTGATTTTTAATACACCTTTTAAAGAGGGAAAAACGGAATGCAACATTTCTTGATAAAAATACACCATTTGCGAGAGACTCCGGCAAGATGGCGGTCTAGGCAGAAGCACCACGCCGTCCCTCCACAACAAAGATCCGAAAAACTAAGCCAAACAGAGAATCAACAATCCTGAAACCCTAG
>NW_004444003.1:7765550-7782703 GCF_000243295.1 Trichechus manatus latirostris
AAAAAAAAAAAAAAAATCCACCATTTGCATCGTGGCCTTGAAATTAAAACATTTTTATTTGGCTCATGATAGAGTAAAAGTTCTATAAAGTATGTCCTTTTTTATTATTTAGCTACCAGAAAGGAATTCTAAAGAAGAAAAGTAAATTCTAAAACCAAGTAGGCTCAGAATATAATGACTTTTATATTCCCTTGTATAGAGTCTGAATTGCTAATGGGTAACCAGAACAGAAAGATAGCATATTGCATTCAGTTCATTTCTTTAAACAGATGGGTTATTACAATCTAGGACAACTTTCTAGGTTTCTTTTTTTAAGTGAAATGATTTTAGTACTTCAAGTGAGCTAAGAGGAAAAAAAATGTGAAGGAATATGCAGGTTGTGAATTAAAAATCAAATTTTTTTGAGTCGGACGTTCCAAAAGCTTAGGTACATTCACTTAAACATTGAAAAATCCATAATAACAAAGTCAGTTCAGCATTTGACATAGTATTTCAGACATTGCACATAGAAGTTTGAAACTGTCCTGTACTTCAAAACTAATTGTGTAGTTAGAGAAAAAAATATAAGCAAAATTTTTATCACAGAATTTTGGAGGATAAATACCAGCTGAATTCAAAAATCAAAAGATAAAAATAAATTATTAAAATTATTAGAATAAGATACATATAAATATTTATAAGGTATTAATGAAGGAAAAGTGCTTCTTAGTTTGACAGCAAAGTCACAGGCTAAAAGAAAAATGTGATTACTTTTGATTAAAGTATATTTTAAAACTAGTTGTACACTAGAAATTATGAAGGAGAAGAAAGTCACTTGCAAAACAAATAAAAACAAGTAGCTTTAATATATAATGTGCTTTCACAAAACAACAGAAAATCATTAATACTACAATATAAAAAATATGCTAAGGACATTAGCAGGTAATTCACACATACACAAAAGAGAAATGCAAATGGATACTGAGTATATTAAAAATATTCAACTTCAGTAATAAGATGCAAGTTTGGGTTGGAGTTTGAGAATTACCCAAATAATAAGATACCCTTTTACATAAGCAAAAGTAGAGAGAAGAGAGAGCGTGTGTGTGTGTACACGCGCGTGTCACAGAGAGGGAGAGATGGAGAAAATGTAATATCTCAGAGATACCACATTATCAACTATCTATTGCCCTAACTCTCCTGCTCAACAGGATCATCCCATCAGCTTTCAAACATGCTTACATCTCCCCTTTAAAAGAAAAGCCATCTTAAATAAACCCTGTGAAATTCCCTTGTTCCTCATTTCTTCTCCTGCTACTGCGTATCTTCTTACTTGAGATTTCCCCTCCCTTGACTTTTGAGCACTACCCTGTCCTGATTTTCTTCCTCTATCTCTGGTGATATTTCTTCTCTCCTTTTTTGGCTCATCACCTTTACTTGACTCTTCAGTGTGGGAATTCTTCAAGACTCAGTCCTGGGTCCTTTTCTCTTCTTCCTTTATGCTCTCTTTCTATGTCAGTTTCATTACAGCCTAATTGCAGGAGACTCTTAAATGTACATGTACAGTCTTACATTTCTACTCAGTTTTTGATATCAAAACTGCATGCTTAATATCTTCACTTGGACATCCAAATACATTTCAACTTTCACTTGACTAAAACCAAATTAAGTGACCTTTGAATTTTGAATATGCATTATCTATTACAATGCATGACACCTTCAGCTATTCAGTTAGGAGAGCTGGGACTCTAAGAGTCTTCCTTGATCTCTCTTTCCTTGACCCACTCATGTCCAATCCATCATAAAATCCTGACCTAAAAACGTCTTTAATATGTATATTTCTCTCTATCTTCATCACCATAATCATAGCCTGACTTACTGCCAGTCCTTGCCTAAAGTGTTGCAATAACCTCCTCACTGATTTCCGATGCTTCCATTTGTGTTCCATGCTAGCACCCAAGTGTTGTTTTCAAGATACATATCCCATCATTTGAACCCCCAGCTTAAAACACTTTAGTATCTTCAATTGTTTTTAGAATGAAGACCAAAATCCCTAACATGTCTTTCATGGATTTATTTGTGTTCCCCAAAAATATTTGTCAACTTGGCTAGGCCAAGATTCCCAGTATTGTGTGATTGTCCACAATTTTGTCATCTGATTTGGTTTTCCTATGTATTGTAAACCCTATCTCTGTGATGTTAATGAGGTGGAATTAGTGGCAGTTATGTTAATGGAGCAGGACTCAATCTACAAGATTAGGTTCCATTTTAAGCCAATCTCTTTTGAGATATAAAAGAGAGAAATGAGCAGAGAAACATGGGGACCTCATACCACCGAGAAACAAGAGCCAGGAGAATTAGAGCATGCTTTGGATCCAGGGTCCCTTCGCTGAGAAGCTCCTCAACCAGGGAAGATTGATGACAAGGACCTTCCTCCAGAACCAACAGAGATAGAAAGCCTTCCCCTGGAGCTGGTGCCCTGAACTTGGACTTCTAACCTCCCAGACTGGGAGAGAATAAATTTCTCTTTGTTAAAGCCATCCACTTGTGACGTTTCTGTTATAGCAGCACTAGATAACTAAGACAATGTCCTCTAAGGCTTTAAATGGTCTAGCTCCTACTAAACCTTATATGTATCATACCACTTTTTCTCTAAATTGATGGTTTCCAAAGTGTGATTTCCAGACCAGTACCATCAGTATTATCTGGGAACTTGTTAAAATGCAAATTCTCAAGCCCCACTCCAAACCTACTAAATTAGTAAGTCCAGGAATAAGAACCAACAATCTGTGTTTTAACAGGCCCTACAGGTAATTCTGCTGCAGAATAAAGTTTGATAGGCACTACTTTAGGTCTCTGTGCTCCCACACAATTAATATATCCACAAAGCTATTGTCTTACCAATGGACATTAAAAGCTAAAGGATTTAATAATACTTTGTAAAAGTACTTATAGATGTGTCATAAAACTTCATTTCTGCACTATATATGATTCTAATATTAATTGGGATTATATATTATACACATTTTATACATATACAAAAAACCAAACCCATTGCCATTGGGTCAATTCCAATTCATAGTGACCCTATAAGACAGAATATAACTGTCCCATAGGGTTTTCAAGGAGTGGCTGGTAGATTCGAACTGCCGACCTTTCCGTTAGCCGCCGAGCTCTTAACCACTGTGCCACCAGGGCTCCAGATATATACATAGACACACACATATAATTGAGAACATAAGTTATTATAACAGCACCCAGGTAAAGGAGTAAATTGTTACTAGCACCCCAGAGGATCTCTTCATTCTGCTTGCAATCAGTGGTCCCTCAGGAGAACCACTATCCTGATTTTTAACAGCATAGACTATTTTTTTCTGTTTTTGTGTATTTTCCATAAAAAGAACAAAACATTATGTACTCTCTAGTATCTAGCTTATTTTGTTAAACAGTGTTTTTTGTTAGATTCACCCATATTGTCACATGTTGTTATAGGCCATTTACTCTCATTGATGAATAATATTCCATTGTAAGAATAAACAGGATTTGTTTATTCATTCTACTATTGTTGGACGTTTCAGTAGCGTCAGGTTACTAAAAACGCAAACCAAACCCATTGCTGTCAAGTCAATTCTGGCTCATAGTGACCCTATAGGACAGAGTAGAACTGTCCCCAGGGTTTCCAAGGAGCAGTTGGTAGATTCGAACTGCCAACACTTTGGTTAGCAACCTGAGCTGTTAAACACGTAACCAGAGCTTCAGGCATATGAAATTAGTGTTTCCTTGAACAATCTACATGTTTTTTTGGGTGAACATTTGTAATTATTTCTGTCCAATATATACCTATGATTAGAACAGCAGGGTCATAAAAATATGCATATATACAGCTTTAGTGTTGTTGTTGAATGCCGTCCAGTTGATTCCGACTCATAGCAATCCCATGTGACAGAGTAGAACTGCCCCATAGGGTTTTCTTGGCTAAGATTTTTATGGGAACAGATCACCAGGTCTTTCTTCCACAGAGCCACTGTGTAGGTTCTAACCACCAACCTTTCAGTTAGCCGCTGAGGGCTTAAGAATTCTGCAACCTAGGTCTCCTTTAGTAGATAATTACAGTGTTAGTAGATACTATCAAAATTGACAAAACAAACGAATCGGTTTGAGTGCTCACCAACAATTTGAGAGTCCTGGCTGCTCCACATATTTGCCAACATTTGTATTTTCCAATTTTTAAATTTTAGCCACTGTCATGGTGAGTGGTCATTGTTGTTAGGTGAACTAGTGGTAGCATAGTTTTATTTATTTTATTTTTTCCCATACAAAAATTATGTGAGTCCAATTGCTCTCCCCATTCTGTGACAGCACACTCCTCCTTTCCATCCCTGATTCTCCATGTCCATTCAATCAGCTCATAAGCCTCTCTGCCTTCCCATCTCACCTCTGGACAGAAGCTGCCCATTTAGTCTCTTGTATCTGCTTGAGCTAAGAAGCACACTCCTCACGAGTATCACTTTATGTCCCACAGTCCAGTCCAATCCCTGTCTGAAGAGTTGGCCTCAGAAACTTAGTTCTGGGCTAATAGAGAATCAGGGGGTCATGATATCCGGGGTTCCTCCAGTCTCAGTCAGATCATTAAGTCTGGTCTCCTTACTAGAATTTGAGTTATGCACCCCACCTTTCTCCTGCTCCATCCAGAACTCTCTGTTGTGTTCCCTGTCAGGGCGGTCATTGGTGGTAGCTGGGCACCATCTGGTTCTTTTGGTCTCAGGTTGAAGAAGTCTCTGGTTTATGTGGCCCTTTCTGTCTCTTGGGCTAATACTTTCCTTGTGTCTTTGGTGTTCTTCATTCTCCTTTACTCCAGGTGGTTGGGACCAACTGATGCACCTTAGATGGCTGCTTGCAAGCTTTTAAGATGCCAGACGCCACTCACCAGAGTAGGATGCAGAACACTTTCGTAATAAGCTTTGTTATGCCAGTTGAAGTTGATGTCCTTTGAAAGCATGGTCCTCAGACCCCTACCCCTGCTACTTTGTCCCTCAAAGTGTTTGATTGTATTCAGGAAATTTCTTAGCTTTGGTTTAGTCCAGTTGCACTGACTTCTCCTGTAGTGTGTGCTGTCCTTCCTTTCACCTAAGATAATTCTTATCTACTATCTAGTTAGTAAATAACCCTCGCCTTCCCTCCCCACCCTTGTAACCATCAAAGAATGTTTTCTTCTGTGTTTAAATATTTTCTTGAGTTCTTATAATAGTGGTCTTATACAATATTTATCCTTCTATGACTTACTTAATTCACTCAGCATAATGACCTCCAGCTTCTTGCATGTTATAAGATGATTCACAGCTTCATTGTTGTTCTTTATTGTTGCATAGTATTCCATTTTGTGGATATATCATAATTCGTTTATCCATTTGTTGATGGGCACCTAGGTTGCTTCCATGTTTTTGCTATTGTGAACAGTGCTGCAATGAACATGGGTATGCATATATCTATTCCTGTGATGGCTCTTATTTCTCTAGAATATATTCCAAGGAGTGGGATAGCTGGATGGTATGATACTTCTATTTCTAGCTTTTTAAGAAAGCGCCAAATCAATTTCCAAAGTGGTTGTACCATTTTACATTCCCCCAACAGTGTATAAGTGTTCCAGACTCTCCGCAACCTTTCTAGCATTCATTATTTTATGTTTTTTGGATTATTGTTAGCCTTGTTGTGGAGAGATGATATCTCATTGTAGTTTTGATCTGCATTTCTCTAATGGTTAATGATCGTGGGCATTTCTTCATGTGTCTGTGAGCTGCCTGAATATCTTCTTTGGCGAAGTGCCTGTTCATATCCTCTGCCCATTTTTTAATTGGGTTATTTGTCTTTTTGTGGTTGAAGTTTTGCAGTATCTTGTAGAATTTAGAGATTAGACGTTGATTGGATGTGTTGTAGCCAAAATTTTTTCCCCAGTCTGTAGCTTCTCTTTTTACTCTTTGGTGAAGTCTTTTGATGAGCATAAGTGTTTGATTTTTAGGAGCTCCCATTTATCTAGTCTCTCTTCTAGTGCTTATGCAGTGTTACTTATAGTTCGTATTGTGTTTATGCCATGTATTAGGGATCCTAGCATTGCCCCTGTTTTTTCTTCCATGATCTTTACCATTTTCGATTTTATATTTAAGTCTTTGATCGATTTTGAGTTATTTTTTGTGCATGGTGTCAGGTATGGGTCTTGTTTCAGTTTTCTGCAGATGGATATCAGTTATGCCAGCACCATTTTTTAAAGAGACTGTCTTTTCCGCAATTAATGGACTTTGGGCCTTTTTCAAATATCAGCTGCTCATAGGTGGATGAATTGATTTATCAATTCTGATCTATTGGTCTATGTATCTGTTGTTGTACCAGTATCAAGCTGTTTTAACTACCGTGGTGGTATAATAGGTTCTAAAATCAAGTAGTGCGAGGTCTCCCACTTTGTTCTTCTTCTTCAGTAATGCTTTACTTTTGGGGGGCCTCTTCCCTTTCCATAAGAAGCTGGTGATTTTTTTCTCCATTTCATTAAAAATGCCAGTGGAATTTGGATCAGGATTGCATTTCATCTGTAGATTGCTTTGGTAGAATTGACATTTTCCCTATGTTGAGTCTACCTATCCATGAGCAAGGTATGTTTATCCACTTATTCAGATCTCTTTTGGTTTCTTGCAGTAGTGTCTTGTAGTTTTCATTGTATAGATCTTTTATGTCTCTGGTTAGATTTATTCCTAAGTATTTTATCTTCTTGGGGGCTACTGTAAATGGTATTGATTTGGTGATTTCCTCTTTGAGGTTCTCTTTGTTAGTGTAAAGGAATCCAACTGACTATTGAATGTTTATCTTGTATCCTGAAACTTTGCTGAAATCTTCTATTAGTTCCGGTGGTTTTCTTCTGGATTCTTTGGAGTTTTCTGTGTATAAGATCATATCATCTGCAAATAGAGATACTTTGACTGCTTCCCTAACAATTTGAATGCCTTTATTTCTTTTTGTAACCTAATTTATCTGGCTAGGACCTCCAGCACAATGTTGAATAAGAGTGCTGATAAAGGGCATCCTTGTCTGGTTCCCCTTCTCAAGGGGAATGCTTTCAAAGTCCATTTAGGATGATGTTGGCTGTTGGCTTTGTATAAATGCCTTTAATTATGTTGAGGAATTTCCCTTCTATTCCTATTTTGTTGAGAGTTTTTATCGTGAATTGGTGTCAGACTTTGTTGAATGTCTTTTCTGCATCGATTGATAAGATCATGTGGTTCTTGTCTTTTATTTATGTGATGGATTACATTGATTGTTTTTCTAATGTTGAACCATCCCTGCATCCTTGTATAAATATCACTTGATCATGATGAATGTTTTTTTTTTATATGTTGCTGAATTCTATTGGCTAGAATTTTGTTTAGGATTTTTGAGTCAATGTTCATGAGGGATATCAGTCTGTAATTTTCTTTTTTTGTGGTGTCTTTACCTGGCTTTGGTATCAGGGTTATGCTGGCTTCATAGAATGTGTTTGGGAGTATTCCATCCTTTTCTATGCTCTGAAATACCTTTAGTAGTAGTGGTGTGAACTTTTCTCTGAAAGTTTGGTAGAATTCTCCAGTGAAGCCTTCTGGGCCGGGGCTTTTTTTTTGTTGGAAGTTTTTAAATTTTCTTTTCAATCTCTTCTTTTGTTATGGGTTTATTTAGTTGTTCTATCTCTGTTTGTGTTAGTTTAGGTAGATAGTGAGTTTCCAGAATTTGTCCATTTCCTCTAGGTTTTCAAATTTGTTAGTGTAAAATTTTTCATAGTATTCTGTTATGATTCTTTCAATTTCAGTTGGGTCTGTTGTGATATCACCCATCTCATTTCTAATATGAGTTATCTACATCCTCTCCTGTTTTTCTTTTGTCAGTTTGGCCAATGGTTGATCAATTTTGTTGATCTTTTCAAAGAACCAGTTTTTGGTCTTAACCCTTTCATTTGTTTTTCTGTTCTCTATTTCATTTAATTCTGCTCAAATTCTTATTATTTCCTTTTTTCTGGCACCTGAGGGCTTCTTTTGCTGCTTTCTACTGGTTCCAATTGTACGGTTAATGTTTTGATTATGGCCCTTTCTTCTTTTTGGATGTGTGCATTTATTTCTATAAAGTGACCTCTGAGCACTGATTTTGCTGTGTCCCAAAGGTTCTGGTAGGATGTGTTTTCATTCTCATTTGACTCTATGAATTTCTTTGTTCCATCCTTAATTTCTTCTATAACCCAGTAGTTTTTGAGCAAGGTGTTGTTCAGTTTCCACGTGTTTGATTTTTTTTCCCCTTGCTTTTTCTGTTGTTGATGTCTATTTTTAGGCTTTATGGTCAGAAAAGATGCTTTGTAATATTTTTATGCTTTGAATTTTGTTAAGGCTTGCTTTATGGCCTAATATGTGGTCTATTCTGGAGAATGTTCCGTGTGCATTGGAAAAGAAAGTATACTTGGCTGCTTTTGGATGGAGTGTTCTGTATACGTCTATGAGATCAAGTTGGTGGATTGTAGCATTTAGCTCTTCAGTGTCTTTGTCGAGCTTCTTTCTGGATGTTCTGTTTTTTACCAAAAGTGGCGTGTTGAAGTCTCCTACTATTACTGTGGAGCTATCTTTCTTTTCAGTGCTGTTAGAGTTTGTTTTATGTATTTTGGAGCTCTGTAATTGGGTGCACAAATATTTATTATAGTTATTTCCTCCTGGTGTATTGACCCTTTAATCATTATGTAGTGTCCTTCCCCATCCTTTGTGGTGGATTTTACTTGAAAGTCTATTTTGTCAGAGATTAATATTGTCACTCCTGCTCTTTTTTGAGTGTTGTTTGCTTGATATATTTTTTTCAATCCTTTGAGTTTTAGTTTGTTTGTTTCTTTAAGTCTAAGGTGTGTCTCTTGTAGGCTGCATATAGACAGATTGTGTTTTTTTATCCCATCTGCCACTCTCTGTCTCTTTTGGTGCATTTAGTCCATTTACATTCAGCATAATTATTGATAGGTATGAGTTTAGTGCTGTCATTTTGATGTCTTTTGTGTGTGTGTGTTGTTCACAGTTTCTTTGTTTCACTTAATTTCCTGTGCTGAGTTATTTTTCTTTATTTTCTTTTCATCTTTTTCATTGTTGTTGATTTTTTGTTTGCTGAGTCTTTATATTTTTCTAGTTTTTTATGTTGACTTATAGGATTGTTAGTTTCCTTTGTGGTTACCTTAATATTTACTGCTGTTCTTCTTACTTTAAAGCTGTCTTTTATTTCTTTATCTGTCCTTGACTTCCTCTCCACATGAAAAATCTATGTCTACGTTTTTTAAGTCCTTCTTTTTTGTTTTACTGTTTTCATCTTTTTCATATTGATATCTCTGTTTCCCTATTCTCTATGTTTTAGCTTTGATGTCGTTTTGTGACTTCTCTATCTGAGTCAATATCTGGTTGCTCTGTCCTCTTTTCTAGTCTTGTGTTGTTATCTGATATTACTAACTTTCTAACCGGAGGACTCCCTTTAGTGTTTCTTATAATTTTGGTTTGGTTTTTGCAAATTCCTTAAACTTCTGTTTATCTGGAAATGCCCTAATTTCACCATCATATTTGAGAGACGGTTTTACTGGATGTATAATTCTTGGCTGGAAATTTTTTTCCTTCAAGGCTTTATATATGTCATCCCGTTTCCTTCTTGCCTGGATGGTTTCTGCTGAGTAGTCTGAGCTTATTCTTATTGACTGTTCTTTGTAAATGACTTTTCTTTTATCCCTAGCCACTCTTAAAATTCTCTCTATCTTTGGTTTTGGCAAGTTTGATTATAATATGTCTTGGTGACTTTCTTTTGAAATCTGCCTTATGTGGGGTTTGATGAGCATCTTGGATAGATATCTTCTCATCTTTCATGATATCAGGGAAGTTTTCTGTCAACAATTCTTCAATAATTTTCTCTGTATTTTCTGTTATCCCCCCATTCTGGTACTCCAATCACTTGTAAGTCATTTCTTTTGATAGAGTCACACATAACTCTTAGAGTTTTCTCATTTTTTAAATTCTTTTATCTAATTTTTCCTCAAATAAGTTGGTGTCAAGTGCTTTGTCTTCAATCTCACTGATTCTAACTGCTACTGCCTCAATTCTGCTCCTATGACTTTCTATTGAGTTGTCTAACTCTGAAATTTTATTGCTAATCTTCTGGATTTCTGATTGCTGTCTCTCTATGGATTCTTGCAGCCTATTAAATTTGTCATAATGTTCTTGAGTAACCTTTTTAACTTCTGCTACTGCTTTGTCTGTGTGCTCTTTGGCTTTGTCTGTGTTTTGATTTATCTCCTTAACTTCTTGAAGAGTTCTGTGCATGAATCTTTTGTATTCTGCCTCAGGTAATTGCAAGAAATTCTCTTATTATTGAAAATGTATTGATTCTTTATTTGGGGAGCTTGCTGAAGCCATCATGGTCTGCCTCTTTATGTGATTTGATATTGACTGTTGTCTCTGAGCCATCAATAAGTTAGTATAATTTTATTTTCTTTTTGTTTAGTGTGTTCTAGCTTCTTGTTTTGTTTTGTTTTGATATGCCCAAATAGGCTGATCATGTGTGTTAGTTTGATTATTGGCATCTTTGAAGCTGTAACATCCTGTCACCAAGTAGTTAGGTCTGTTACTATGCGTGTGTGCCCAGAAGTAAGTTAAATTTTCCTGTATGGATTCAGCTCAGATGTCCAGGCAGTCAGTCACCAAGTGTGTGGTGCAGGCTCTCACCTGCAGTCTTAGAGAGGCATGGGTGATTGCGGTAGGCACAGGTATCTGGCTGCCTTAGGGGTCACACACTGAGCAAGGTGGGGGGTCTGATGCTGCCACTGAGTGTCTGAAAGGAAAGCGTGTCCCTGTTCCCTACAGCAAGTAGGTAGGTGAGTTTTGCAGCTGGACTATGAGCACCCTACTCTGTTGCCTGTAAGGACTGGGGGACACCACTTATTCTTGGACCCCTGTAGCAGGTGGCTAGCTGGCATGGGCAGAGTCAGCCATCCTTAAGCCCCTGATGTGGACAGGTAAGGTGCCTGCTTAAAGGGCAGAGCAGTGTCAAACTTCACAAACCTGCCACTTCACAGCTGAAACAGTTGAAGTTAGACTTCAGGTATTTACCCTGTTATACTGTGGTAGTGAAGGCTTATGCTGCTGAGATGGGCCCACACAAGTCTATGCAGGGGTAGAAGGCACTCAAAGTCTGCGGATCCTTTATGCCTGTGCCTAGGAAAATGAGCTGTGCCAACCCTGAGGTCCTGGCTTAGGGGAGCTGGTAGCTTATTTTTTCCCTGTTTATTAATTTGTTCCCTCTCCAAGGCCAGGAGAATGGGTCAGGGCACCTTCTGGGATCTACTTCTGGCCCAGGAAACTCACAGATTGCTGAAGCTGGCTGGGACCCAGTGAGAGCAGGGAGGGAGGAGGTAAATGGGAGAGAGGTTTTTCCCAAATTTTTTTTTAAATCCCCAAGGTAGACCACATGCAAGTACTTATCTTTAGCCACTTGAGTGCTATTTTTCACTGGTTTGGAGCGTCCAAGTAGACTGTCTGCTGTCAGATCTCTCTCGATGTGGAAAGTGCCTGCCAAGTGAGCGAGCGCAGCTGTTTGCCAGCCTCACTGTGCACCCTGAGCTGATCTGGCAACTCCTGGCTGCTTCCAAACCATCTCTCTCTCCCTGGTCACTCAGTTCGATTCCTCAATTTTGCCTTGTTCATGGCTGCTAGATATTCATATACAATCAATTCACTTGTTTTTTCAGGTCTTTGTTGTAAGAGGGACATAGGAAGCCGTCTGGCTACTCCGCCAACTTGGCCCTGCCTGCCGGTAGTATAGTTTTAAATAGTATTTTTCCTGATGACTAATCAAGCCAAACATCTTTTCAACATTTAGCAAGATTTTAAATACTCAGATAAGCTTTTAAGGTTCTATCTTTGCAAGTGCAAACAATTAATTCAGTATGAATTATATGAAGAACTTAAATTGGTAAAAGAATATTACTATTTCTTTAAATTTATGTAGAGAGAAAATATACATCTATTCTGGATGTATACACACACAAACATTTACTGGTATTTTAAAAAGTATCTTAAAATAGCCCATTTTTCAAAACCTAGACCCCTTTTTGTTCACCATTTCATTATTTCCAGTAATGTCAGGATGTAAAATTATTTATAACATTGAAATCCTCAATAACTCTGGCAATGATACCATCAGAAAAGACAGTATCTATTCATTTGGAAAATTTTCACTGAGCAGGAAAAGCATTGCTGTCTTCTCTACTTCAATTTTAGGGACTTTGAGGCAAAGATCCTCTCTCATTTTGTCTTTTTTAGGCACCTTATGTTTTATGGCCTCTAGGCAAACTCCAAGATTTCTTTTTTTAAGGCTACTGGAATTAAAGTAATATTGTGGGTTGGAATCATTTTCAAAATTATTATAATGGACACTAGTAAACCAAGGAGTTCCTAATATTCAGAAAAACTAGGACAGAACTATGTTTATATGACAGTAGGAAAATCAGATTGGGGCTTCATTCAGACTGGTTTCTTAGTTGTCATTAAAATCTGTGCTTGGAGATTACTACATAGAAGGGCTGGTTTTTCAAGCCATTCCATAAGTAAATCAAAGCCTTCACTACATCCTACTTATTAAAATCAGAGCTGCAAGTCTGCCTGGTAAAATTGTTCTAACTAAACTGTCTTAGAAAATCCATCTTCCATTACCACCACTCCAATTAAAGCCTGAAAAAAAATGCAATAGCCTTCTAATATATCTCCTCATTTCCGGTCACTCACAACTGACCACATTCATCCTATACATCTCTGCCAGATTAATCTTCTAGATACACAACTCCACTTTACCTTCCCCCAGAAACTTGCAATGTATTGCCAAATCAATGCTCTGTCTGCTCTGTCTCCTCAGTCTACTCTCTAAATATGACATCAACTGACTTTTGCACTCTCAAATTTTCTTTTTCTATCAGAAGATACTCTCTATCCTTCTCTGGTGGTCAAGTTGAACCTTCCTTTAAGGGCTTTCTCCATCTGATTACAATCTCTCCCAATATAAATTAAATGGAGCCATTTATATTTCTCATGAGATTTATTATGTTTTAATTAACTTTATAGTTATTTTGCAGAATCTTAACTTCTGCTCATAGGGTTGTTATGGGTCCTTATGCCTGGACCCCAGTTCCAGGAGGGAAGCCCCATGAATGAACGCATTGTTCCTGCTGGCCAGTGTGCTATATCTTTCATAGGATCTTGCCAGACTGAGCTGCCAGAATTACGCTGGCATGATTTTGAGTGGCTCTTACTTACATTGGAAATAGGACAAGTTCAGGGCTCTGAGCTACTGACAGTCCACTGTCTGTCTGTGTAGATCAGTGCATCATCTCTTACCCATCCGTGTTCTAACTGGGGTGCTCCTTCTAATCTACAGCAATAGAGGGCAGAAAGAGTGTCAGCAGGTATCCTTTACTCTGTATACTCCATACCAACACACTCAGGGAGGGCACCCCCACCTCTTCCACAGGCTCTGCACCATGTGCCAGGCAGTCCTCTGGGAATGGCTGTGCCTATCTTCTTTGAGTGCTTTCAAGACCACTGGGCCACAACACCAATGGACCTTTTCTTGACTATGATCCTTGTGGTGGCATCATGCTTTCCTGGGTCTGTCATAAGCCATGGCCAGATGACAGACAGATATTCCTTGTGTCAATGAAGCAAATCTTCTTGCTTTGCCCCTGGGTCCTGGTCTATCTTCCTCTCTCTTGGTGGCATGTAGAAGGCAGAAGTGCAGCCAACATTAGAGAGGATCGTATTTAGAAATTCATTGATTATGGCCTTAAGAGTTTGAGAAAAGACATGGTTAGATGTGTCGTTCTAGGTTTATACTATAAAAATGTAAACATGAGCAGAAAATGCATCATTGCTAACATTTTTTCTGCATAGTCTGATAAAATTTGCATTTGGGGGGATCCTCGATAAAGCACAGTAACAGACGTTGAGAGTCATTGGAAGTAATATTTATGGGAGGTATGATGGACAATGTAGCATCATGAATAATGGGGCAATCAGCATTTAATGCATGGTATTAGAGAACTTCAGAGGCAAGAAAATATATATTGTTTTAATACAAAAATGTTACAAAGAGCCAGGGCATTACAAGCTTCACAGTGTTACTAAATTTTTCTCACAATAGGAGATATAAAATTAGGCAGGAAATACACATTTGACAAAAACAAACATGAAGAGATAGTTCCTAGACCTAAATAAGAAGAGATGGTGCTTGAATGCTGTAAAGGAACTTCATGTACACTGACTAGACAATAAACAAACACGTAAGTACCTCTTCTCTACCCATTATGCTAAATATTTGTCAATAACTCACTATATCTAACATGAGCATATACAAGTTTTATTACATTTTAAAATCAAATTGCTTATGTTGACAAGGATCTTACATTCTAGGGAGTTTGCCAGGGGGTCTCACACATTCTAGGGAAGGCCCTGTTTATATTATACATATTTTTTGCTATTTTTTTTAATGTCTCTTATCCTGTATTCTTTATTTTTCTCATTTGCATCATTGTGGTTGTTTTTCTCTAACTTATTTTCCAGATCATGAATTCTCTTTTCAGTGTGTCTAATCTGCTGTTAAAGGCTTCTTTTGATATCTTACATTAGGTTATTTATTTTTCAGTTCAAGAATATCTGTTTGGTACTTTTTCAAATCTTCTGTGTCTTTTTTCATAATGCCAAGCTTTTCTCAGGTTCTCAACTTGTCTTTTTTCTTCTCAAGCATAGCAAGAATATTATTTTATACATTATTATGTCTTTGATAACTCCAATATCTTGACTTCTATTAGTCTGTTTGTATTATTTCCAGTTCATTTTTCTCATTTCTCCATGTATCTGGTTATTTTTCTGATTTTGACAGAACTTTGTATTTGTAACATTCTTTCTAAATATAATCTGAGGGCAAGATTGTTAGGGATTATCTTATCCATTTTTAGGACTAGAAATTTTTGATATTGTGCTGTAATCTCTACTATGGCTTCCCTCTTTCTGGTTTATCCTTTTTTCTATAGTATAACTTTCATGTTCCAATACAAAGCATATGGAATTTATTAACACTCACACTTTGGCCAGCAATGGAATCCAACTTTTATTCACGTAAAATTGGAAAAGGCTCATGGTCTCTGATGCCTACTAATCGTTTCAGATTAGAAACATTCCCACCCAAAAATCATCCCCAAATATCAGACTCATTTCTCTGGATCTGAGCAGTCATTTCCTAGATTTTGGCTTGGAAAACATTTCCTAGGTGTTCTTAGTGGGAGGGAGAACTGGTCTGAGTTACCAAATCACCATTAAAGGAAACAGAAATCTTTATTTACTTTTTTTTTTAAAAAAAGCTTGTGAAGTAGGCTTTATCCTCTCTGGAATCAATAGAAAACTTAGATTCAGAATTTTTAAGTTACTTACCCAAAGTCACACAGTGGTAAGTGGCAGCGCGATGACCCAAACCATATCTTCTGATATTAATTTTTTTTGTTTCTCTTTGTACCTGATTTAATTCCATAACATTTTAGCTGCATGATTTTTAAAGCAGTAGATATTACTTTGAAATGCCTAAAGGAAAGGAGTGAAAATTCACCAGGAAAAGAAAGTTAGGGGAGAATCTTATGACAAAAATTTTCCAATTAAGCATTTTCTTTACATTATTTCAGTTTAATGTTATTTTCTGTTCCAATCTTATCTGTTACTTTGTTTTTCTTTTTTAATCATACATTTTTCCTTCCAAGATCAACCAGCCAACACAGCACTACTTAGTTCTTTACAACAGTTATTTTATTAGATATTTACACTAATAATTTTTTTTTATAAACTAAAACTCAGAAATCCAGAAAGCTCTAAGAAGAAAGAATTACAATGTTTAATTGAAATAAGCATCTTATATACAGAGGTGATGAATTTCTCAATTAAGAACTACTATATTTTTAAGGAAGGAGCCTTGATAGCACAGTGGTTAAGTGATTAAAGTTTGGACCCACCAGCCGTTCCACCGGAAAAAGATGTGACAGTCTGTTTCTGTTAAGATTACAGCCTTAGAAACCCTATGGGGCAGTTCTACTGTGTCTTATGGGGTCACAATGAATCAGAATTGACTAGACAGCACTCAACAACAACAAAAACACAAATACTTCATTTGGAAAATAAATTCATGTTTTTTACTAAATTTAGGCAAAGACTTGGATGACCTGGGATTTATCTGAATTTTTATTTATCAGTTTATCCATCCACATTACTTACGGCAATGATATTCAAAGAGGGGGATGTGCATCCTAGGGTGCATGAAAGATGAGTTATTTGTGCCTAGAAGACAAACATGAGAATTTTTCTTCATATTTTTATCTTTCATCTCATACTTGATTTTTTTTATTTTCCCTGTACTGAATACAGAGAGTACTGCATCTTTGTTCAATAGATTAAAAAAACCCAAATATCATGAAAACTATTTCACTTGAGTAACCTTCAAAATGAAGGGGCAGTAGTAGAATATTAATATATTGGGTTAAATTGTTTAAACACTATAAGAGGTTCTGTGCCTCCGTAAGAAGATTTTTGTTTTTAACTTCTAAAAGCTGTCAGTGGAACTCTGATAATGACACCTACTGTCAAACTTATCATGCCTTAATTATGTTAACACCGTCTTTTGAAATTTTCTTTTTAATTTGAAAAACGCAATTTATTGTGAAAAAGGTCTCCACAGAAGCTGAAAGTATTCAAAGGCCCCCAACAGGCTGCTCTTAAGAGAACAGTAGGCAGGAAAAACTTTATATTCATACTGTGAGTAACTTAGTTTCACTTTGCAGTGAGAATAAATCACTAGAAGAAGTACAACTTGGAATAGCAAAAAGATGAAAACAACCTAGATGCCCATCAACAGATGAATGGATAAACAAACTATGGTACATACACACAATGGAGTACTATGCAACGATAAAGAGCAACGATGAATCTGTGAATCATCTCATAACATAGATAAAACTGGAGGACATTATGCTGAGTGAAATAAGTCAATCACAAAAAGACAAATATGGTATGAGACCTCTATTGTAAAAACCCATGAAAAAGTTTACACATAAAAAGTAACAATCTTTG
>NW_004444003.1:7783675-7819427 GCF_000243295.1 Trichechus manatus latirostris
GACATGCAGTGCAGTTGTTAAACAATGTCATAAAACAATATGTGTACTACTGTTTAATGAGAAACTATTTGTTCTGTAAACCTTCACCTGAAGTATAATAAAAAAAAAAAGAAGTGCAACTTGAAGGATCTCCAGCCATCATGTAGGAATTTAATATAATCTGAACCAATCCCCTTGAGGCTCTCTGAAAATCCCTTCACAATCTGCAATCAGAATATTCCCCTGGCTCCTCAGGCAAGGCATTGCAATGTTTCACTAATCCAATTATCTTCAGTTCACTTGCACCTTCTCTAAAACAAAAAAACAGTTGCCCTGGAGTTGATTTTGACTCACGTGACCCCATTTGTGTCAGAGCAGAACTGTACTCCGTAGGGTTTTCAATGGCTGATTTTTTTGGAAGTAGATCACCAGGCCTTCTTGCTAAGAACTTCTGGGTGGATTGGAATTTCCAACCTTCAATTAACAGTCCAGCGCATTAACTGTTAGCACCATGTAGGGACTCTATACCTTCTCTATTGTATGCATTATCCCTAATCCTTGCTTAGTCTAGTTTTCTATTGTAGCACACCTTTTTCTCTTTTCTTACTCTCCAAGACATCTACCAGATTTGGTGAAAGGCAAACCTTTTCATCTACTGTTGTATCTTAGAGTTTATATTCGAACTTAATGGCCAGCAGGCTGAAATTACTGGTTATACTTTGATCTGTGCATTTATTAATACTATGAATTACACCCATCTAGGGTATCAGGATTATACTCACCTATAACTATTAATTGTTATTGTCATTAGTTGCTGTCAAGTGGATTCCGACTCATGGAGACCCCCATGTGTGCAGAGTTAAACTACTCCATAGGGTTTTCAAGTCTGTGACCTTCCTAAAGCAGATCACCAGCACTGTCCTCTGAGGCACCTCTGGGTGGGTTTGAACCACCAAACTTTTGGCAAGTAGTCAAATGCTTAACTATCTGCACCACCCAGGGACTCCTATCTATTAATATACTTATTAATATGTCTATTAAAAAATCTATTAATATGAAGGTACTATGTTCCTGAAGCATAGTATGTTTACCAATGTTGTCCACCTTAAATATTTATTTACTGTAGAACATAGAATATATATATACACTTTTTTAAAAGTAGGTATATTGAAGAAGAAACTTTAATGCACTGCCTTTCATCCCTTTACCTTCTGGTCATCCTAGTTGTTACTTCCATTTCCTCTTCTTTGGGCCACATTTACCACGAATGTTTCTTTCCTATGAATCCTATTTTCAATTTCTCTGATAATTGGATTCTCTCCATTGTTATCTGATTTAAGTAGAATGTCTATATAATAAATTTAAGGAGACAGTCTTTAGGCAAAGAATGCCAACTTCATATTCTCCTAGTTTAGAGAGCACGTATTGACACAGGACATTGTATCATCAGATATAGCTGTGTTTGTGACGCAGATCTTACAAATATACTTTTGGTCAACTGGTCTAACACTTTACAATACTCTCCTTTTGAGAATTACGCTGCTCTTGAAATTCCACTAAAAGTATCTCACTTCACAAATCTCTCCTTGCCAGCCTATCTGCCATTTGATAAAAGTAGCTGTCCATAGTTCCAAATAATCCAATCTCCTGGCACTCCAAATAAACAAGTATTTATAAACCATTACCTTATTAGAATACTCAATTTTCCTTTTGATAAAATCCATTAACTTCTTTAACTTCTTACAAATGGTGATTTCTCTTTTCTATTTGTCTAATTAAGGTGTGACTGTTACAGATCAGAAATGGCAGATGCTTAGCACAGTCATCCCTCTTGTATCTATTGTAAATGTAACTGATCATCATATTCTTACACTACAAAGATAGGTCTGCAACTTGGCCTTGCTAGAACCACTATCCATTTATCAGAGAGGCATGTAAATTAAAATTTATTTGCCATCTGTGTCATAAACCAAATACCAAATCCGCTGCTGTCAAGCTGATTCTGACTCATAGCAACTGTATAGGACAAAGTAGAACTGCCCCAATGGGTTTCCAAGTCTGTAATCTTTACGGAAGCAGACTTCCACATCTTTATCCCAAGAGTGGCTGGTGGGTTCGAACCCCTGATCTTTCGGTTAGCAACAGAGCACTTTAACCACTGTGACAATATTTTCTAAAAATATATCATCTAAAATACGTATTTAAATAGAAAGTGGTATTTCCATTGTATGGATAAGAACAACTTACAACATATACCATATTAAGAATTCTACTCACTATATATTTTTTAAAAGTATGTTTCATATTTGAAACAAATAAATAGAATTAGTGAAGCAGGAGTACAGCATGGGCGTCCTCTTTTTCTCATAGCTGTCCATACACTTTACATCCCAGACTAGTCTGAAGATATTCAAGTGCGTTTTTTGTTTTTGTTTTTTCTAACAATAATTAGAACCAATTTTCATTTAAATTAATGCAAAAACCAAACAGAAAAAGAGTAAGTAGAGAGTTTGGATCTTTTCCTCTTCTTTTTTTTCCATGTATTTTCAATTTTTAAAATAATTTGATAATCATAAATGAGTTTATGGTGACAAAATCTAATACTGAGTCAATTCTTTTTTCTAGAATAGTGTATTTGCTTTAGGTTAGGCAGCTAAGAAACTTAAAATACGGAAACATCTGTGTTACCTGGGACATGCTTTTATTTTGGCTTTCAGAATAAATTAGAAGTTAGAGGAGACTAGAGAAATCCTTTAACTTTTGGTTTTCTCTTTTAGTAAGAGAAATCATGGAGAAAATTATGATCATTATCTAGGACATTTATTTAGATAACACATTTGCAGGAAGCAGCTACTTGGCACATATTTTTCCTGAAAAAGAAAAGTTCTGTAGTACCTACTATGCAACATGTTAGTCTCTTTTTAAGAAAAAACATAGATAATCACAAAGATCTTCATAAGAAATTAAAGCAGTAGCATCAGACTGTCGCCCTAAAGACCTTCCGAATGTTTCTGAGGATTGTGGTGTGCCTGGTCTGTCTTTTTTTTTTTTTCAGTCAGTTCTTCAAAATGGAGAAATGGGAGAAACTTTTTTATGAATAAGTCACCTAAGAGCCGTTATTGTGCATATGAACAGTCCAAAAGTACAATTTATTTCCATTTGTAAGTTTTGTTTTGTTATTTTTTTTAAACATATTAGTACCTGGTAACATACTAGAAGTTATGAGTGTATGATCTTATCTATCTTTAGAAGATGGATCTTGAGGACCAGCATCCTGAGAATATTCCTCTAGGTGGGATTTGTTTCTGATTTGTATTAGTTACCTATTTCTGTGTAACAGAGAACTCCAAAACTTAGCGGCTTAAAACAACAGTGATTAACTATTTTTTATGAGTAGGTTAGTTAGGATTTTGGGTAGGGCTTCAGCTTCACATTATTTATGCTCCTCATGGTGTCAGCTAGGATTATTTACTCTGCTTTGTTTAGATGGATTGGAAGCTCCAAGAAGCCTTCATTCTTATTTCTGCTGTGTCTGTGCTCCTCCACATGGTAAGTATCTTTCCATGTGGAGTCTTATAAATAATTCCTGAACTTATTTTGTTTATTTTTTTTTTTTTTACAGGGTGGTGACTGGCTTCACTGGAGTATGTGAAAACAGAAATTGCCAGGAATTTTAAAGACTAGGTTAAGAGCTGGAAAAGCATCATTTTTATCACATTCTATTGAAAAAAAAAAGGCATAAAATCATCCAAGATTCAAAGAGAAGAAAAATAGACCTCACCTGTTGATAAGAAGAGTGACATGTGCACACAGGGAAGGGAGGAACTGGTGGCAAATATCTTTGGAGACTAACTACCCCTAGTTCACCCTACTGAGTTCACAAGAATTCACTCAAGATTCCTTATGTTTAATGTTTGCATAGTTCATCTTTTTCCATAATTGTACTTTTAACCTATCAAATAGTTTGGTAGGTAAAGTGGTTTTCTTATAGACAGTCTATAGTTGGGAACTGCCCCACTTCTTCATTTGAGAATCTTTTCTTTTTAATCTGAATTTTAAGCTATTTATATTTAATTTAACTATTGATGTAGTTTAATTTAAAGCTGATCTCTTTCTTTTTTTCTATTTGCCCCATATTTTTCTTTCTTTTTTCTCTTTCCCTAACTTCTTACAGATTCTGTGAATAAACCAGTTTTTCACTGTATCTGGGAACTATTATTCACTTTAATAGTTCCTCCTACAGGAACTATTTCTGCCTTTGTGAGCTCTGGATACCATTCCTTCTAATTTTTTACAAGGTTTTTCTCTATGATCTTGGTTAGTTTACTCACACACATGTGCTACTCATTACTCAGATACTCTGTAGATCAGATTATAGATCTCCAGAGTTCTCTGTGCAACTCTTCTGTCTGCTATTTCTGAAAAATCTAGTCAACTGCACTTCTCTGAACCCTAAACTTTGTCTCTTTAACTCAGAGAGTCTGCTAGGTTTTACCTAGGTTTACATTCTCTGTACAGTAGGCTGGGCAAGTTATAGGACTTAATTTTCTCCCCCATAGCTCAGGGATATTGTCCTTTGTTCCTTGATGGCCAAGGTCTTGAATATCAACTTTGTACATATTTTGTTCAGTTTTATAGTTGTTTTAGGTGAGAAGATATATCTGGTCCTTGTAACTGTATCTTGGCTTGAAGCGAAAATCTATCATTAAAATTTTAACTATTTTATCATTTGCATTTTTAGCTGCCTATTCCTCTCATAGGAGCCCCAGTGACGCAGTAGTTAATAGCTCGGCTGCTAACCAAGCGGTCAGCAGTTCGAATCCACCAGCTGCTATTGGGAAACCGTATGTGGCAGTTCTACTCTGTCCTATAGGGTCGCTATGAGTCAGAATTGACTCGATGGCAATGGGTTTTTTTTTGTTTGTTTTCCTCTCACGTTCTATCAAAAGTGAAACAGATTATGTGTTCTGTCTCTCCTTCTTGTGTCTTGTCATCCTTTGCCTTGTGACCTCAGCTCTATGATGAAATTCAAAAAAGTTAAGATTTTGTAAATTATCCAGATTTTACTTATTGTTAATGTGGGAATTATTTTTTTCACCACAGCTTTCTACATATTATATACAAATGGAACCCCTTCACATTCTTGAGTTTATTTTTATCCTAAGGCAATTTCCTACTTTAATACCCTTTTACCGGATCAAGAAACAATTTTGTTTTTCAACCTGGCAAGATTGAATTGGAAATACTTCCTTTAACTTCTCAATTTCTTTCTTATTTTATCTCACTTTTGCAATGCTTTATCATAAGTGACTAAAATAAGCCAATTTGTGCTTTCTACATTCTACCTGGAAATTCTAAATCAGATTTGTATGTCCATTAGGTATATATTTTTGTAAAATGTTTTCTATCTTCTATTTACTGCAGGGATATAATACAAGTACTCCTTTCTCCAGCTTTCTATAACAATTTGCTCATTGTATTTCGAGCCCTCACTAACAGTCTTTTCATTTCCTTTCCATTAGCACCTATTTTAGGATTTTGTTATTTATGGCACTCTGTTTCTGCTACTGTCATGGATTGAATTATGTCCTCCCAAAAACGTGTGTATCAGTTTGGCTGGGCCATGATTCCCGGTAGTGTGTGATTTTCCCATGTGTGGTAAATCCTGCCTCTACGATGTTAATGAGGGAGGATGGGCTGCAGTTGTGTTAGTAAGGCAGGACTCAGTCTACAAGATCCGATTGTATCCTGAGGCGATGTCTTGACATATAAAATACAGAAGTGAGCAGTGAGACACGGGGACCTCGTATCATCAAGAAAGCAGTGCCAGGAGCAGAGTACATCGTTTGGACTGGGGTCCCTGCGCAGAGAAGCTCCTAGTCTGGGGGAACACCGAAGAGAAGAAGGCCGACAGAGAGAAAAAGACTTCCCCTGGAGCTGACACCCTGAATTTGGACTTTTAGCCTACTTTAACTGTGAGGAAATAAACTTCTCTTCATTAAAACCATCCACTTGTGGTATTTCTGTTATAGCAGCACTAGATGACTAAGACAGAATTTGGTACCGAGAGAGTGGGGTGCTGCTCTAACAAATACCTAAAATGTGGGAGCAGTTTTAAAACTGTGAATGGATAGAGGAGCGGCAGTGGCAAAGGACCAGCAGCACCAGAGAATCTACAGCAGCAGAGAAGCGGCAGCAGCAGAGTGGGGTGACTCTGGGCACTTATTGGTGGAGCTAGGCTGGCTGACCCACGGAGCAAGGGAGCTGAGTGCCTGTGTGCAGAAGGCTTACTGGCAGAGTGGGGTGTCTCTGGGCACTTACCGGTGGAGCTACAGAGCTTTGGAACACTTGCCCCAGCAAGGCAGATGCGGGCGTGAGGCCCGAGAAGCAGAGAGGCCAAGAAACTAGAAAACAAGCTGAAGAGACAAGGGACACAAGAAGCTGAGCTGCCTCAGTCTCAAAAGCTATGGCCATGACCTCAGGGGTTTCAAAGGGTTGAGCTGTAGCCTCTGGTGTTTCTAAGGGTGGAGTTGTCACTCCGATGGAGTAGAAGAATGGTGCGCCTAAAGCCAAGGGAGCAGAGTTGCTGTCCCAGTGGGCCTGGAAGGCAGAGCTGAAGCCCAGGGCCAATGGGCCTCCACTCAGAATCCAGAGACTGTGGCCAATACCTAGAGTCTGGACGGCAGGGCCATTGTATAAATTGCCTCGGAGAACAGAAGATTATTTTCAAAGCCTTGAGAGCTAGTGTAATGAGTTCTGCTGACATGCTTGGTGCCTGTTATCCCTTCTTTCCCTCTAGTTTCTCCCATTTGTGATGGAGAATGTCTAGCTTGTGCCTGTTCTGCCATTGTACCTTTGGAAGCAGACAACTTGTATTCTAGATTTCACAGACGAAGAAGAATTTTTGGATTTTGGACTTGGAGTTAAGACTTTTGCTATGATATGATGGGGTGAATATGTTTTCCATGTTGGAAGGATGTGATTTTTGGGGGGCCAAAGGGTGGAATGTCATGGATTGAATTAAGTTCCCCAAAAAATGTGTGTATCAATTTGGCTGGGCCATGATTCCCAGTAGTGTGTGATTTTCCCATGTGTGGTAAATCCTGCCTCTATAATGTTAATGATGGAAGATGGGCTGCAGTTGTGTTAGTAAGGCAGGACTCAGTCTACAAGATTGGATTGTATCCTGAGGCAATGTCTTGAGATATAAAAGACTGAAGTGAGCAGAGAGACAGGGGGACTTCATACCATCAAGAAAGCAGTGCTGGGAGCAGAGCGCATCCTTTGGACCAGGGTTCCTGTGCAGAGAAGCTCCTAGTCCAGGGGAACCCAGAAGAGAAGAAGGCCGACAGAGAGAAAAAGGCTTCCCCTGGAGCTGATGCCTTGAATTTGGACTTTTAGCCTACTTTAACTGTGAGGAAATAAACTTCTCTTTGTTAAAACCATTCACTTGTGGTATTTCTGTTATAGCAGCACTAGATGTCTAAGACAGGTACCAATTTTTGTTTCAGTTATCTAATACTGGGTAACAAATATCCCACAAATGCAATAGCTTATAACAACAATTATTTATTATTATGAATCTTTGAGATAGGAACTCATGTAGGACTCAGTTGGCTGATTCTTCTCTTCCACTTGACATTGGCTGGGGTCACTTCATCAGCTGCATTCAGATGGTGGCTGCACTGGGCTGAAAAATCCAAGAGTGGTTTATTCACATACCTAGTGTCTCCCTAAGGAGCCCTTGTGGCACGGTGGTTAAGCATTCAGCTAACAACTGAGAGGTTGGCGGTTCGAGTACACCAATTGACCAACAGGAGAAAGATGTGGCAGTCTGCTTCCATAAAGATTACAGCCTTGGAAACACTATGGAGCAGTTCTACTCTGTCCTATGGGGTCACTATGAGTCAGAATCAACTGGATGGCAATGGGTTTTGGTTAGTGTCTTTCTGCTTATCATATGGTCTCTCTCTCTCTCCACATTATGTATTATCGTTTAAAAATCTAGCTCAGTCTTCTTTATATATGGTAGCTCACTTCACCAAATAATGGAAAATCAGAAGCTGCCAGGTCACTTAAAAACTAAGCAAAGTGTTACAACAGGTCACAAGCCCAATCTATGTTCAAAAGGGGGGAAATAGACTCTGCTTCTTGATGAGATGAAAAATGTACACGTAGGGAAGGGACGAATTGTTGATAACCATATTTAGGATCTATCCACCACTTTATCTAAACTGTATTATAAATTCCATGTAAAAGGCTCTGATTTCTTTATCACATTAAACTGAGTGACTAAATTCATGTCACTATATCCACTAAAGGAAGGAAATATTTTTTGAGAGCCAATAAGACTGTTCAACAAAGCACATTTTCTAGCAGCTAAATGTTGCCATAGGTCTTGGTAGGTTAAGTACAAAAATCACTTTTGTCTATATTACCTAATATGAATTTATTTTAAAAAATTCCATCAAGATATCTTACTTAGAAGAATATCATTCTATTTTAGAATTCCATTTCTTACAAACTAATTTGGCTTATATTCACTTCTGAGTCATTTCAATTTAAAGCCACACTTTTCTAGCTTTACCTGTAGCTTTCACCTGTATGTCAGGAATCCTCTTTTTTGATTATTGATCACCAACTCAAATTCTTAGACTATTGCCATTCTTCCTTCAGTATTCCAAAATGCCACTAATAAGAGACTTCTATTGAAAATTTAGGGGTAAAATAACAGACACAATTTTGACAATTCAATTTAAATCTACTGCTATAAATCTGTTATTCAGTGTCACAAGTACTCTTAGCCATGTCCCACTCTTAGGCTTTAACCTTTGGACACATCGTCAATGAACAGACTTCCTCTTCACAGAGGTATTTTTCTTCCCTTTAGCTGAGATTTCCCACCTATTGTGATTCTGGAAACGCAAAGTCCTGCTTCTCTTTTATAGACCAATTTCCTCATTTTTTTTCACCTTCACTGAGCTATGTTTTTCTAGGCTCTCTCAACTTTCTCAAATATAAAAGGCTCATCAACTAGTTCTCTGAAACAAGTATTGCTGGTGGCACAGTGGTTAAGAGCTACAGCTGCCAACCAGAAGGTCAGCAGTTCGAGTCCACCAGCCACTCCTTGGAAACCCTATGTGACAATTCTACTCTGTCCTATAGGGTTGCTATGAGTTGGAATTGACTCTATGACAATGGGTTTTTGGTTTATACCACAGATAAATTATGACTCTTCCACAGTGTCTGCTTTTAATATTTACTTTAAATGGCAAATTTTCCATATATGTGTGTGTACATGTGATATGGATTAGAAAGTATATACTTTTAGAACAATTAGAAGTGATTCTCAACTTGGAATAAGATAGAGAGGAACATATTTAAATTACTTTGACTATATTCAAATTGCAAACACTCAGCCTTACCCTCAGCATAGGAGGTTCAGAAGAGGAGCAGGGTGTGGGTTCATAAGAGCCACAGGTTAACGAATACTGTGGTAGTGAGAGAACCTGTTATTGTTGCGCTGTTGTTGGATATTGTCTCTATGACTTAGATAGGTTGGGTGGAAAAGTTTGAGTTCAGAGTATATATAAATATACATGTAATTCAAAAGCCAAAAGAATGATTATATTTTATTAATTATAATCTTTGGAAACCCTGGTGGTGTAGTGGTTAAGAGCTAAGGCTGCTAACCAAAAGTTTGGCAGTTCGAATCCACCAGGCGCTCCTTGGAAACCCTATGGGGCAGTTTACTCTGTCCTATAGGGTCGCGATGAGTCAGAACCGACTTGATGGCAACAGGTTTTTTTTTTTTTTTTAATTATTCATAAGCGCCCCCAAAAAACAACAACAACCTGTTGCCTGTGAGTCCAACTCATGGCAACCCGGTGTGTGTCAGAGTAGAACTGTGCCCCATAGGGTTTTCAGTGACTGATTTTTTGAAAGTAAATCACCAGGCCTTTCTTCTGAGGTGGCTCTGGGTGGACTTAATATCAGTCTAGTGCATTAGCCATTTGCACCACTCAGGGACTCCATCAGCATCATAGTAGCCCTCTTTTATAGTTAAAGAAACTGTAGTAGTTTAATTCAAGTTATATGAATTGGCTTGAATTAATGTCTTCTAAGAAATAAGCCATCATCCTTGGGTGGCACAGATGGTTAAGAACTTGGTTACTAAATCAAAGACTGGCAGTTTGAACCTACCCAGACATATCTTGAAAGACAAACCAAACCAAACCCGTTACTGTCGAGTCAATTCTGAATCATAGAGATCCTATAGGACAGAGAAGGACTGCTCCATAGGGTTTCCAAAGCTGCAGTCTTTATGGAAGCAGACTGCCACCTTTTTCTCTCACAGAGTGGCTGGTGAGTTCGAACCTCCAACCTTTTTGTTAGCAGCCGAGTGCTTAACCACTGTGCCACCAGGGGTCCTTAAAACACAGGCCTGGAAACCTCCTTCTGAAAGGTCACGGCCTCAGAAATCCTATGGAGCAGTTGTACTGTGCCTACATGGGGTTTCCATGAGCCTGAATCGACTTGACAGCAACTAAGGAATGAGCCAAACAAGATTTGAACTCAGACTTTTCTGATATCAAAACATACGTTTTTTCTTCTGTTATAGCTAATTCATCTGTCTACCCAGCAATGGACTAGAGGAGAGGGTTTAGGAGATGTCTTTTCAGTTACTAGGGCTGTGGAGATTCCTCTTGGAGAAGGTAAGAGCCTGCTACTGGCCAGCAGTTGGGAGCAGGGAGTGGGGGCTGATGAAGACTGAAATATGAAGAGAAATTGGAGGATCTAGTCCATTGTGATAAATGTCATCTGCTTCAAAGGCATTGGGGAAGTGACCACAGGGAACACAGAGATCATAAAAATTCCTGATTGAAATTCTCTCTGAAGCCTAAGATGCAAAACAAGACATTAGCTTTGCGATATAATGTATTCCAGTAAGCGACTATCATCTACCCAGGTGACAATGTTCTCTACATTTCTCTCTCCTTCCATCCACTTCTCCCTCCTTCCCTTCTTCCCTTCTTTTTTGTTAACAGCTTTATTGAATTAACATTCATTCATATACCATAAATATACCCAATAAAATTATACAATTCAATGTTTTTTAGTATATTCACAGGTTTGTTCAACAATCACCGCAGTCTAATTTTAAAATATTTTCATTTCATTTCCTCTCCCTAACCTTAAGAAACCACTAACCTACATATAGATTTTCCTGTTGTAGACATTATGTATAAATGGAATCATATAACATGTGGACTTTTGTGACTGTCTTCTTTCACTTAGCATAATGTTCTCAAGGTTCATCCGTGTTGTAGCAGGACTACATTCCTTTTTATTCTTGAATAATATTTCATTGGATGGACAGATCACATTTGTATCTATTCATTAATTGGGTGCGGTGGTTAAGAGCTTGGCTGCTAAACCAAAAGGTTAGCAGTTCAAATCCACCAGCTGCAACTTGGAAACTACGGAGCAGTTCTATTCTGTTCTATACGGTCTCTATTGGAATCGACTCCTTGGCAGCAGTTTTTAAATTCTTTTTTTTATTCTTTAATTGATGGACATTTGTGTTGTCCCACATTTGGACCATGATACTGCTATGAACTTTGGTGTACAAGTTTTTGTGTGGACATTTGTTTACATTTTGATTGGAATAAGAGTGTAATTGCGGAGTCATATGGTAACTGTGTGTTGAACTTTTTGAGAAACTGCCAAGCTACTTTCCACAGAAGCTGCATCATCTTACATCCCCACTAGCAATGTAAGAGGGTTCAAATTTCTCCACATTTTTGGAAATACTTGCTATTATCCATATGTTTTATTATAATCATCCTTATGGGATTTATGAAGATCACAAAGATGACACAGGACCAGGCGACATTTTGTTCTGTTACACGTAAGGGCTCCATGAATCAGAGCCATGAGTCAATGGCAACTAACAAGTTAGGAGTTAAATGGTGAATTTTTTTTTTTTTTATTGTTCTTCAGGTGAAGGCTTACAGAACAAACAGTTTCTCATGAAACAGTGGTATACATATTGTTTTATGACACTGGTTAACAACCCCACAACATGTCAACCCTCTAACTTCTCAACCTTTTTTTGGTGAAAATACACATAGCCAAAGGTACACCATTTCAACAATTTCTACATGCACAGTTCAGTGACATTGACTACGCTCTTCCAATTGTGCTGCTATTCTCACTTAAGATGAAGGCTTACAGAACAAAATAGTTTCTCATTTAACAGTTACTAAACATGTTGCCCTATGACAGTGGTTAACAATCTCACAACACATCAACAATATCCTTACTCAACCTTGGGTTCCCTATCACCAGCTTTCTTGTCCCCTTCTGCCTTCTGGCCCATGTCACTGGACTACTGTACCTCATTAATCCCATTTGGTTTTACGGGGATGTCCACTCCCAGGCTGAACGGTGAACCTCGGAGATAACTTAACCACTGAGCTAAAAGGGTGTCTGGGGGCCATACTCTCAGGGTTTCTCCAGTCTCCTTTAGGCCAGTAAATCTGGTCTTTTTTTTGTGAGTTAGAATTATGTTCTACTTCCTTCTCCAGCTCTGTCCAGAACCCTCTGTTGTGATCCTGGTCAGAGCAGTCAGTGGTGGTAACCGGGCACCATCTAGCTGTATTGGACTCAGTCCGGTGGAGGCCTTGGTAGCTGTGGACTATTAGTTCTTCGGATTAATCTTTTCCTTGTATCCTGTTCTCTTCATTCTCACTTGCTCCGGAAGGGATGAGACCAGTGGAGTATCTTAGATGGCCGCTCACAGGCTTTTAAGACCCCAGACACTACTCACCAAGGTAGAATGTAGAACATTGTGATTATAAACTGTGTTATGCCAATTGAGCTAGATGTTCCCCGAGACCATGTTCCCCACAGCCCTCTGCCCAGCAATTCAGTCCCTCAGGGAGTTTGGATGTGTCTATGGGGCTTCCATGACCTTTCCTTGTACAAGTTGTGCTAGTTTCCTAAATGGTGAATTTTTTATTAAAATTTTTAAAGTCGTATTTTTTTATGTTCAAAATAAGTAAGTGAGATGGTTATTAGTGAGGCTAGATTAACTTCCATTTCAAAATCAAAACAATTATCAGACAAAGGTTTATTTTTTGCTCACATCATAGTACAATGTGGGGAGAAGAATGGCAGGGTGGGCAGATATGCTATAGTCATCCAGGAATTCGCTTTACAACTACTGTTTCTCCCACCCTGCCTGCAGAGAAATGAATAGAGCTTCCATGGAGGGCTATGCTGGACATGTTAGGGGCGAATCAAAAAAAGACTTGCATCCCTTCCACCCATAGTCCACTTATTAGAATCCAGTCATGTGTGCCTACCTCATTGCGAGTGAAGTTGGGAAATATAATCTTGTTGAGTGCCCGAATGCAAGGGAAATAAGATTTGAAGAACACATTTTATTTCTCTGTCATCACACTTGTGTTGTAAATAAGGTCTGAATAATTTTATATAATAATGTTCTTCATAATAGAAGTTATGATTTCTAGTATTTAAGACAGAAACTCATTGTGTGGCCTTAAGAAAGTCATTAAATATTTCAGGAGACAGTTTTTGTCATCCCTAAATTAGCTCTGGTATTCACATGAATTATATTTCAAACACTTGCTGCCTTGTGGTATAAAGGAACCTTTAAAATCTATGTTATCTTAATGAAATTTAATGGTTTCTAGAATTACTGAAGAATCCATTGAGCACTTTTTAAAAAGCAAAATCCTCCTTGGTATGTTAATTTTGAAAACTCCCTAAATCCAATATTTAACATATTATTATAATTGAAAGTAAGATTATGTTCCCACATCTAAGGTTTATTAGCTTAATCCATACTGAGTTGCCATTTGCAATACAGACTGTAACCTGATTGTGTCCATAAATATATTTACCAAGATTTTACACTGGTATTATTGGCTTCATATATACTGAAATTTTCCTTGGCACTGTAACAGTCTTTGGTAAGTCTTGTATATTTAAATTTTATAAGCGTATATATTATGTGGATCATAACGGTATTACCAGAACACTTGCAGTAACTGTTGGACATAAATTTTGCTCTTTACATAAAGATTTAGATTTTAATTCTTTAAATTTAAGAAGATTTTTATTTGTAGATAAACAAATTAAATCCTATTGTTTAAATTCGTATGCCACACACAATCTTGAAAGTGTGTTGTGCTTCTCTTTGTTTTTAAGGGCATATTTTAATATTTATATTTCTGCTGGGATGACCAGAATTTGTTAGTCTATCTTTTTTGATTTATCTTTGTTTCTTTCTTTAAACTAGTAGATTTATTTAAATTTTATTTTTGCCTTTCCTTTTACACCTTGTGTTCTCAACTCCATCTTGCTGTTAGATAATACTCTCAGAACTTATCAAGCTAGCAATGTGATGACTCACCTAAATGTTGATAACTATGCAGAAAATACAGTGATGTTACTAAAGACTGAAGAAGTATAGAGTAATGTGTTTGATGGCTGCATGTACTACATTTCTACAATCATTCCTTATTACCCTATTTATTAAATTTAAGATGACTTCTAACATCTAATTGTTTTAGTAAAGTATGTACTAAAGTTTTGATGTTTGCATTTTCTCCACCAAAGATTTCTTTAAATGTTATTTGCTCTAAACACAAAAAGTTAGTTCCCCAGCTCATGCCAGATAAACGATGTTAATCAGATCTCCTCCAGGGTGAATAATTCATACATCCTGCATTCTCTTTACCTCATAATGCTCTTATTTGTTCTGTCAGACAGTGCAATGAACAGTAACATAATGGGAAACAGCAAGGGCTGAAAAACTTTTTCAGTAATGGGTCATGTAGTAAATAGAGGCACCTTGGAAGACAGGTCTGCTGATCTGCTTTTGAAAGGTCACAGCATTGAAAACCCTATGGAGCAGTTCTACTCTGCACACATGGGGTCACCATGAGCCTGAATCAACTTGACAACAACTAACAAGTAAATAGTTTAGGCTTTATGATCCATATGGTATTCATCAAAACTATTCAACACTACTATTGTAGAAAAAAAGCAGCATAGGCAATATGTAAATAATTGGAAATTCTTGTGTTTCAATAAAACTTTATTTAAAGAAACAGGCAACAGGCTGGATTTTACCCACAGGCCATAGTTTGTGAACACCAGGAGTAAAGTGTTAGATATTTTCCTAGTAGAATGATCTTAAATAAGATAGAACTGGGAGAATCTCTCAGAATAAGTTCCAAGGAAAACACTAATAAATGGAATCAGTCAATAGAGGTAATATTAGACATAAGGAAAAAAAAAAACTCGCCGGAAGAAACTGTCAGAATATAACAAAAAAAAAAAACAAAAAAAAACAAAATCCATTGCCATTGAGTAGATTCCAACTTATAGCAACCCTATAGGACAGAGTAGAACTGTCCCCATAGAGTTTCCAAGGCTGAAATCTTTATGGAAGCAGATTGCCACATCCTTCTCTCAAGGAGCAGCTGGTGGGTTTGAACTGCCTACGTTTCTGTTAGCAGTCGAGCACTTAACCACTGCACTACCAAGGTTCCCCCAGAATATAGTATGAAGGAAATAAAAAGACAAGTCACAAAAAGAAAAGGCCATTGTAACAACTCATTTATTTTTCTATTTATCTAGCCATATACATAAAAATTTAACCATATTTTCATGTTGTTATGATGATGGCTAAACCCTATCAATAGAATTTTAAAAGGGGTTTTACAAAGGATACAGCTTCTTAAAATTACTTAGTTTGAGTCATTGAATTCCTTTATACTAATAAGTTCTCCTTTGAAAAAATTAATAAATAATAGTAATAACTAGTAATAGTGACTTAGACCCTCTACAAATATTGCATTTGAATAAAAGGCATTTACATCATGAAACAGTAATCATGCTACATCTTCCCTAACTCTCTGGAGCAATTAAAATATAGTAAATTATAATATCAGCATTGCAGAAACGATAAATTAAGTCAGCTGAATTTCTTTATAGTTTTCCTTTTTCAAGTATTAGATGATTGTGAAATCCAGTGTGGAATCCACAGAATTGTATAAAACATGCTTAGTACTTTGTGTTCTGTAGAATTCACAATAGGCAATGTTCCAATTCAGAATCAAATTTAATTAAAAAAAAAAACTATATCATATATAATTTGAGAACAAATACTTTTGTTTATAGAGTAATTCTAAACCGAAAAAACCAAACCCATTGCCGTTGAGTCAATTCTCACTCATAGCGACCCTATAGAGTAACTCTACAGGATAAAAATTTCCATTGAGGCATGTCTTAGGTTGGATTCTCTAGAAAAGAAAAATCAGTGAAGCATATAAATATATAGATAGAGAGAGAGAGATTTACAAAAAGGAAATGGCTCACGTGGTTGTACAGGCTGAAAAGTCCCAAGTCCATGAGTCAGGCTAGAGGCTTCTCCTGACTCACGTAGCAGCAGGGGCCGGTGAACCTAAGATCAGCAGGTCTGACAGCAGGCCTCTTGCTCACAGGCTGCAGAGGCTGATGAATCCCAAGATCAGAAGGTAAGCTTCTACCTCAAGCCCCAAGAACCAGAGGTCAGATGAACAGGAACCAGTTGTTCCAGAGCAAGCAAGAGACAATGAGCTTTGCCAGAAAGACCACCTATACTGGATACAGGCCACATCCCCAAGGAAACTCCCTTTCAACTGATTGTCTGCTCATAACAGATCTCATCATGGAGGTGATTACATTATTCATTATTACATAGCTACCAAACTACATCATAACTGCCAAACCACTGAGACTCATTGCCCAGTTAAGCTGACACACAACCTTAACCATCACAGTCCACCACTTGTCAACTTGGCACACATCTCTAAATAAAGACAATTATAAAGTCATGCTTGCACCTAACATAATACAACTAACATGCATTCAACTGAAAATGCACTAGTCCTGTTTCCATCTTATATTTCATAAGTGAAGAAAACAAAAACATATGAAGCACGCATATAAGGAAGAAATAGTCATAACAATTACAGTCCTCATTTCTACAACTGGTCATGTGGCCGTAGCTGGTATTTAACCCTAACCTTCTTCCATCACCCATTCCATATTCCTTTTACCCTCAGCAAGCACCTCAACTGGTTGTGGTTCTTTGTCTGGTAGGGTAACCCAAACCTTCATTCCTGAGGATCAGGGCCAATAGTAGTCATGTCAGAATTGGGTTGCTGTAGTTTTCCATTGACTTTAATCACAGGGCATGGTAGTAATAAGAGACGTCCTAAGGGATCTGCTGTATTTCAGACATACTCTTCTTTACCTCCGTTATGCAATATCAATTTTATTTCCTTTTGGTAATCAGGATCAATCACACCAGCCAATACAGTAACACCCTTCTTTTCCTGTTGATCCAGAGGCATGAGGAGCCCAAAGTGGCCAGGTAGCCTTCTTATTTTCCAGCTCAGTGGAATCAGAGATGTGTCTCCTGGTGAGAGCATTCTTCCCTTTGGATTTATGATTGCAAAGCATAGGGTCCCAGAAAAAATGAATCCTGGCTATGGGAGAAATGACACCATATATTGGATGCTTGTTTAGAGCATGTACTGCCTTCTGGAGAACACTGCCCCACCTCTGCAAGATATTGCCACCTAGTTGGCACCTAGAAGGCCATTCCATCATTCTATCAAGTCAACTGCTTCTGGATGCTGGAGAACATTGCAGACCAGTGATTTCCATGAGCATGGGCCCATTGCCACACTTCATTTTCTGTGAAGTGAGTCCCTTGATCCAAGGAAGTGCTGTGTGGGATACCATGACAGTGGATAAGGCATTCTGTAAGTCTATGGATGGTAGTTTTGGTAGAAACATTGCATGCAGGGAAGTCAAACCCATATCCAGAGTAAGCATCTATTCTAGCAGGAACAAAACTCTGCACTTTTCATGACGGAAGTGGTCTAATGTAATCAACCTGCCACCAGGTTGCTGGCTGATTACCTTGAGGAATGGTGCCATATCAGGGACTCATTGTTGGTCTCTGCTGTTGGAACACTGGGCACTCAGCTGTAGCTTTGGTGAGTGGAAGTCCATGTTACTGAGCCCATGCTTTACCTCCATCCCTGCCACCATGGACGCTTTGTTCATGAGCCCATTGAGCAATGAGAGGAATGACTGGAGAAAGAGGATGACTGATTTCCACAGGATATGTCATCCTATCCACTTGATTGTTAAAATCTTCCTCTACTGAGGTCACCCTTTGGTTAGCATTCACATGAGACACAAATATCTTCCTTCTTTGGACCATTAAGAGAGGTCTATCCACATACCTCTTTGTCACCAATTTTTCAATCATGTTCCTTCCAAGTCCCTGACCATCCAGCCAAAACACTGGCCACAGCCCATGAAGCAGTATACAATTGCACATCAGGCCATTTCTCCTTCCAAGCAAAGTGAACAACCAGGTGTACTGCTCAAAGTTCTACCCATTGAGAGGATTTCACTTCACCACTGTCCATCAGGGAGGTCTCAGAAAGTGTCTGTAGTGCTGCCACTGTCCACGTTCAATTGGTGCCTGCATATTGTACAGAACCATCTGTATACCAAGCACAAGTTTCTCTTCTTCAATCAACTGATCTTAAGGAACTCCCCATGAGCCCATAGGTGCAGACTGGGAGAGAAAAGATAATGTGACAGGAGTGGAGACCATGGGCATTTGCACCACTTCCTCATGCAACTTACTTGTACTTTCAGATCCTGCTCAGGCCCAATCTCATATACATCACTTCCATTTGATGATGGAGTGCTGCTGTGCACCTCCAACTTTATGACTATGGGTCAGACAACACCCAGTTCATGATGGGCAGCTCAGGCTGCATGGTGACTTGGTGGCCCATGGTTAGACGTTCAGTCTCTACTAATGTCCAGTAGCAAGCCAAAAACTGTTTCTCAAAAGGAAACGGGTTATCTGCTAAGGATGGTATGGCTTTGCTCCAAAATCCTAAGGGTTTTGCTGTGATTAACCAATAAGGGTTTGTGAAAGACACCCAACAACATCTCTATCTGCCACTGACACTTCAAGCACCATTGGATCACCCAGATCATATGGCCCAAGTGGCAGACAGGTTGCATGGTAGCTTGAACTTCTTGAAGAACCTTCTCTTGGTCTGAGCCCCACTCAAAACTAGCAGCTTTTCGAGTCTCTTGATGAATTGGCCAGATTAGCACACCCAAATTAGGAATATGTTGCCTCCAAAATCCATAGAGGCCTGGCAGGAATTTGTCTCCTTTTCAGTTGTGAGAGGAGCCAGATGCAATAACTTATCCTTCACTTCAGTAGAAATATCTTGACATGCCTCACACCACTGGACACCTAGATATTTCACTGAGGTGAAAGGCACCTGAATTTTTGTTGGACTAATTTCCCATCCTGTAGCATGCAAATGTTTCACCAATAAGTCCAGAGTCATAGATGTTTCTTCCTTACTAGGTCCAATCCGCATAATGTCATCAATGTAATGGACTGGTTTGACATCTTGTGGAAAGGAAAGGCAATCAAGCTCCCTGCAGACTAAATTGTGACATAGGGCTGGACAATTGAGATATCTCTGAGGTAGGACAGTGAATGTGTATTGCTGTCCTTGTCAGCTGAAGGTAAACTGCTTCTGGTTGTCCTTTGAAACAGGTATGGCGAAAAAGGCATTAGCCACATCAATAGTTGCGTATGAGGAGATGTATCAATTTTCTCAGCAATGAAACCACATCTGGAACAGCAGCTGCAATAGAAGTCACCACCTGGTTAAGTTTTCAATAATCCACTGTCATTCTTTAAGATCCATCTTTTTTTTTGCAAAGACCAAATGGTCGACTTTAACAGGGATATGGTGGGAATCATCACCCCTCTACCCTTCAAGTCCTCGATGGTGGCACAAATCTCTGCAATCCCTCTAGAAATGTGTTATTGCTCTAGGTTTACTATTTTCCTAGGTAAGGGCAGTTTTAATGGATTTCACTTGACTTTGACTCCACTGTCCATTATAGTAACAAAGCCCACCTTGTCTTTGTTGATTGAGTGCCACCACCACATGGCCACTACCGCCCCAGAGTCCAATCAGCCCCATTGTAGTTAGATGTCTTAATGCAGTTAGGGTACTTTCTACGGTCAAATCTGACTTACATAAAATGTCAATCGTAGTAGTCTTCAAGGATGCTGGGGCTCCAGTCACAAATTTGTTCCTCATCATTGTGGTAAAAGGTGTATCACCTGGGCATTCCACGTGTGAGTCTGTGGAACCGGATAAATCCACTCTAACATAACATGCCAGTTTCCCTACACCTTTGGATACCTTCTTCTACAGTACACCAAGGCAGGTCTAGCACTTCAACTTGATTTAGTGTGGGCCACCACATAATCCACGCTTCAGCAAACCAACCAAATAAACTATTAGATCTTTTCCTAACCTCTTGAGCTGAAACACTGAATGAAGGATCTGTGCTTAGTGGGCCCATATCAAAAAACTCAGACTGATCCAACTTTATGTTCCTTGCATCATTATCCCACACCCTTAATAGCCATTCCTGCACATGTTCCCCAGGTTTCTGTTTGTACATATTAGAAAAGTCAAGCAGTTCTTCTGCAGTGTGGTGTACCTCCTCCTAGGTCATGCTTGCACTTCATCTTTGGGTCTCATTGGGACTGAAGCCTAGTTATGTGTCTAGAAGTGAAAATGGGTGATGGGGAAGTATTGTGAGAACATTCAGCAATGTCTTGTAAGGCATCTGCCTCAGGTGATGTCCCAGGCATCAGATGCCTCCACTGGGGATGACTCAGACAAAGGCTCTTCAGACACAGCTGGGTTAACCTCATCAGGTGGGGATGGAGAAGCTAATGGTTTTACTCAGGAGGGTGGCTTAGCAGAAAAAGATAGTCTCTTTAGATAGGATTGAGAGGGCTGGTTCTGTTGACAGGAGTGATTCAATGGAATTTTAGGTCTCAGTTTCCCCAGCTTCCTGATTACCTGCCCATATGTCCCCATCTCAAGTTTTAGGATTCCATTTCTTCCCAATCAATGTCCTCACTTTAACTTCAGGCACGATTTGAAGTTGGCAATTCAATTAGCATTGTAATTCAGCCACTCTTACAATAAGACTCTAGGTTTGGTTTTTGGCAATATCAGCTCTGTTACTACAAGAAATAAGACTTTTTTACAGAGCAAAAGTGGAAATTTTAAAGTCATTTATGCAACACTTGAGCTGTGACTCTGAAACCTTGAGCTTATCTCTTTCTTTCACCACTTTGTCTAGTGAAAGTAGGACCAATCAGCCAGCTTCCTTACTTCTCATTCTGACAAATTGTAGAAAGGTATCACACATGTAATCACCCAGAGCCTCACCTCTCACCTATACCTGATCTATTGGTGGTGATATTTTGCATATTTCTACTGTCACCTCATGCCATGGATTAGCAGTGCCCTCTTTACTACTGGAAGCAAAGTCATCAACATCTTTAAGACTAAGCAGACTTGAGAATCAATTTAGAAAACTTATCTTTACAATGTTGTTTCTCCAGAATCACTCTCGGTACCAAATGACTTAGGCTGGATTCTCTAGAGAAGCAAAAACAGTGAAGTGCATAAAAATGTGCACAGAGATTTATATCAAGGAAATGGCTCTCGTGATTGTAGAGGCTGGAAAGTCTCAAGTCCGTGGGTGAAGCTAAAGGTTATACCTGACTCATGTAGCTGTGCTACTCAGAAATATTTGTATGATCTTATCTTGTATTCTAAATAAATTCTAGGTAAATACCTGATGATTCCACTATAGCTAAAGGTGGTAAGAAGTTATCTGTAGGCAAATCCTCTGTAAAGAGCAGATAAAGAGGAGAAAAAAATGCATTTCTCCTGGATCTCTCTTCTGTCATAGTGCCAAAATATACCAACAGCTTGAATATTACACTCAATTTGTTTGATTAAATATCTTTACATGACAGTTTCCAGCCTGGTACAGGAGCTTCAGAATCTTGAGTTCAGTCCTTTTTGTGATATTTCACCCCTTGGCTTCCAGCAAGAGAGGGAGGAAAGCTACGGTTAATGCCAATATTTATCAGGATGTAAGCATTCTTCTATCAGGATACAAATTTACCATGTCATTGGACAAAACAGCTTTCAAATTTCAAATCCATTCAAGTAAACTGACTAATACCAAGAAAATAGCAAAGCATATTTACAAAATGAGCGCACTATGCCCAGCTGTGCAGGCAATGGAATATCTATCTAAAGTGATTAGCTCAGTTTTATCTCTTGATTCAGACTGCATACAATTTCTCTTCTGGCTTTGTTTACCTCCTTGGGGCAAAACCACTTCATAATTTAGTGTAGGGATTCCTAAAGTGATGACTAACTCTCAGTTTACTGCTCTTTTTGAGGCAAGGTTCTTCAGAAAATAAAGATATCAGGAGACTGAAAAAATAAATAAAGGTGTATAGGGATTTTATAAAGAAATTATGAGTTGACAGCTTCTTTTGATGGAAGTTACTCAAAAAATGCACAACAATCTAAAGGTCATCTACCATAAAATCCACTCAACTCCCTTCAAGACACTATCCCAGGTTTCTTAAGACATGTTTTGTGTGGTAGTTTCAGCAAACTTCCCCAAATAATTCATTCCAAGCAAAAAACATTCAGTATATTATCCGCATCTGCATCATAGGAGTATATATTCGTATTTTCTTTGTAAAGAAAAAAACTTAATTCATTTAAAATATCATTATAATTTTTATACTAGCCGATAGATATGATGGATCTGTGCAGTATAGTATAAATAATGCTAATCAACAAATACATGTGCAATCATTGCCTAGCTGAATATATACAACATTGCCAATATTATTGAAAACCGTCTGTCATGGATTGAATTATGTCCCCTCCAAAATGGGTGTATCAGTTTTTCTGGGCCATGATTCCCGGTATTGTGTGATTTTCCTATTTGTTGTAATCCTGCCTCTGTGATGTTGAGGGAGGATGGGCAGCAGTTGTGTTAGTGAGGCAGGACTCAATCTACAAGATATTGTGTCCTGAAGCAATGTCTTGAGATATAAAAGAGAGAAGTGGGCAGGGAGACATGGGGACCTCATACCACCAATTAAGCAGTGCCAGGAGCACAGCGTGTCCTTTGGACCTGGGGTCCCTGTGCAGAGAAGCTCCTAGTCTGGGGAACACTGATGAGAAGGCTGACAGAGAGAGAAACCTTCCCCTGGAGCTGACGCCCTGAATTTGGACTTTTAGCCTACTTTACTGTGAGGAAATAAACTTCTCTTTGTTAAAGCCATCCACTTGTGGTATTTCTGTTATAGCAGCACTAGATGACTAAGACACCATCTATGGGCATTTCTTGGGTTTTATTCCAGTCTTTCATTTCTGGAAGTAATTACCATCTTAGTTTTCTTAGTACTTGTCTTAGTCTAGTAAGCTAGAAGTCCAAATTCAGGGTGTCAGCTCCAGGGGAAGTCCTTCTCTCTCCATTTGGCTATGGAGGAAGGTCCCTGTCATCAGTCTTCCCCTGGACTGGGAGCTTCTCCACACAGGAACCCCGGGTCCAAAGGACACATTCTGCTCCTGGTGCTGCTTTCTTGGTGGTATGAGGTACCCCGCTTTCTGCTGGCTTCTCTTTCCTTTTATCTCTTGATAAAAGGTGGTACAAGCCACACCCCAGGGAAACTCCTTTTACATTTGATCAGGTATGTGACCTGGGTAAGGGTGGTGTTACAATCCCACCCTAATCTTCTTTAATGCAAAATTACAATCACAAAATGGAGGACAACCACACAATACTGGGAATCGTGGCCTAGCCAAATTGATACACAGATTTTTGGGGGGACATAATTCAATTCCTGACAGTACTCTTTATAAATATTAATTTTATAAAGACAAAGAAAAAAATGAAACTACATATATATACTTGTGAGTTTTTTTTGTTTTTAACTTTTAACTTCATACAATACATAAGCATAGTTTTTTTTATTTCTGTGGTGCAATGTTTAAGCACTTGGCTGCTAACCGAAAAACTAGCAGTTCGAACCTACCAGATGCTCTGTTGCAGAAAAACATGGTGATCTGCTCCAGTAAAATTTCAGCCTAGGAAATCCTATGGGGCAGTTCTACTCTGTCCTATAGGTAGCTAGGAGTCAGAATCAACTAGATGGCACACAACAACAACATTGTCCATTACGTTTATGATCAATGTGGTTATGTACATTGTTGAATATGTCTTCTGATAAAAATTGGCAAATATTTCTCTAGAAGGTTTACTTGATGTTGAATTGCTGGAAATACAAGGTATATCAGTTAAAATTTACTTAAGATACTTGATTGTGTTGTGGAAGAAATTATATAATTTACACCCCCACCAGCAGGGAATATGTGTTTCTATTGCTTCACATTCTATCCAAGGTTTATTATTATCAAAATTTTAATTTTGCCAATCTGATATGCATGAAATTATAACATATTGTTTTTATAATTTGAATTTCCTGGCTTACTAATCAAGTTGACACTGTTATATTGGTTATTGCCATTTCCTCTCCTGCAAAATTCCTATTAAAGTCCTTTGAACATTTTTCTACTTAATTGTTCTTTTCCTATTAATTTGTTGGCATTCTTTTTGTTTTCTTGATAATGATATTTTCCAAGTGTGTAGCTAGTATTTTCACCTCTTTCGGTAATGAAGACTTGCTCTTAAGTTTTCTTTGAAGAATTTTACTGTAACTTTTATGATACTTAAGTTTTTAATCCATCAAGTATTGATTTGGGAGTATGGTTTGAGATAGAGATCCAATTTCATGTTTTTCCAAGTCGATAACCAATGTTCCAGCAATATTTATTAAATAGACTGCTTGCTCTTCATTGACCTAAAATGTCAACTCTGCCAAATATCAAGAGCTGTTTCACAGCTCTCTATTCAGTTCCATTAGACTCATTTAATCCTACTATATTTCATACCATTTTAATATCTTTAACGTTATTATTAGTCTGAATATCTGAAAGGACAAGATCTCTCAATTTCTTTTTCTTCTTTCAGAGAGTCTTAGCTATTATTAGAAATTTGAATTTTCATATAAATTTTTTTTACTGTGCCTTAGATGAAAGTTTACAGCTCAAGTTAATGTCTCATACAAAAATTTATGCACATATTTTTATGTGACAGCAGTTGCAATCCCTATAATGTGACAGCACACTCCCCCTTTCCACCCTGGGTTCCTGTGTCCCGATAACTAGCTCTTGTCCCTTCCTGCCTTCTCATCCTGCCTCCGGACAGGAGTCGCCCATTTGATCTCATGTATCTGCTTGAACTAAGAAGCACACTCATCACAAGTATTATTTTATGTTTTATAGTCCAGTCTAATCTTTGTCTGAAGAGTGGGCTTCAGGAATGGTTTTAGTTCTGGGTTAACAGAGCTTCTGGGGACCATGACTTCAGGGGATCCTCCAGCCTCAGTCAGATCATTAAGTCTGGTCTTTTTACGTGAATTTTAGTTCTGCCCTCCACAGTTTTCTCCTGCTCCGTCAGGGACTCTCTGCTGTGTTCCCGGTCGGGGCAGTCATTGGTGGTATTCGGGCACTATCTAGTTCTTCTGGTCTCAGGCTGGTGGAGTCACTGGTTTACATGGCCCTTTCTGTCTCTTGGGCTAATATATTCCTTGTGTCTTTGGTGTTCTTCTTTCTCCTTTGTTCCAAGTAGGTTGGGAACAATTTATGCATCTTAGATGGCCGCTCACTAGCTTTTAAGACCCCAGACGCCACTCACCAAAGTGGGATGCAGAACATTTTCTTAATAAACTTCCTTATGCCAACTGATCTAGAGGTACCCTGAAACCATGGTCCCCAGACCCTAGCCCCTGCTACTCTGTCCCTCGAAGTGTTTGGTTGTGTTCAGGAAAGTTCTATGCTTTTGGCTTAGTCCAGTCTTGAGTTCTTATAATAGTGGTCTCATACAATATTTGTCCTTTCGTGATTGACTTATTTCACTCAGCATACAGCCCTCCAGATTCATCCATGTTGTGAGATGCTTGGCAGATTCATCATTGTTCTTTGTCGTTGCATAGTACTCCATTGTGTGTATGTACCGTCGTTTATCCATTCATCTGTTGATGAGCACCTAGGTTACTTCCATCTTTTTGCTATTGTGAACAGTTCTGCAATGAACGTGGATGTGCATGTATCTATTCGTGTGATGGCTCTGATTTCCCTAGGATATATTTCAAGGAGCGGGATAGCTGGATCATATGGTACTTCTATTTCTAGCTTTTTAAGGAAGCACCAAATTGATTTCCAAAGTGGTTGCACCATTTTATATTCCCACCAGCAGTGCATAAGTGTTCCAGTCTCTCCACAACCTCTCCAACATTTATTATTTTGTGTTTTTTGGATTAGTGCTAGCCTTGTTGGGGTGAAATGGTATCTCATTGCAGTTTCAATTTGCATTTCTCTAATGGCTAATGATCGTGAGCATTTCCTCATGTATCTGTTAGCTACCTGAATGTCTTCTTTGGTGAAGTGTCTGTTCATATCATTTGCCCATTTTTTAATTGGGTTATTGGTCTTTTTGTTGTTGAGATGTTGCAGTATCTTGTAGATTTTGGAGATTAGACCCTTATTGGATATGTCGTAGGCAAAAAATTTTTCCGACTCTGTAGGTTGTCTTTTTACTCTTTTGTTGAAGTCTTTTGATGAGCTTGGAAAACCTGGTGGTGTAGTGGTTAAGAGCTATGGCTGCTAACCAAAAGGTCTGCAGTTCGAATCCACCAGATGCTCCTTGGAAAGCCCAGCGGACAGTCCTAACCTGTCCTATAGGGTCTCTATGAGTCAGAATCCACTCAACAGCAACAAGTTTTTGATGAGCGTAAGTGTTTGATTTTTAGGAGCTCCCAGTTATCTAGTTTCTCTTCTGGTGTTTGTTCGTTGTTACTTACGGTTTGCATTCTGTTTATGCCATGTATTAGGGCTCCTAGCATTGTCCCTATTTTTTCTTCCATGATCTTTATTATTTTAGATTTTATATTTAGGTCTTTCATCCATTTTGAGTTAGTTTTTGTGCAAAGTGTGAGGTATGGGTCTTGTTTCTTTTTTTTTTGCAGATGGATATCCAGTTATGCCAGCACGATTTGTTAAAGAGACTGTCTTTTCCCCAGTTAGTGGACTTTGAAACTTTGTTAAATATCAGGTGCTCATAGGTGGATGAATTTACGTCTGGGTTCTCAATTCTGTTCCATTAGTCTATGTATCTGTTGTTGTGCCAGTGCCTGGCTATTTTGACTACCTTGGAGGTATAATAGTTTCTAAAATCAGGTAGTGTGAGGCCTCCCACTTTGTTCTTCTTCTTCAGTAATGCTTTACTTATGAGGCCTTTTCCCTTTCCCTATGAAGTTGGTGATTTTTTCCTCCATCTCGTTGAAAAATGTCATTGGAATTTGGATCAGGATTGCGTTGTATCTGTAGATTGCTTTGGATAGAGTTGACATTTTCACAATATTGCATCTTCCTATCCATGAGCAAGGTATATTTTTCCACTTATGTAGGTCTCTTTTGGTTTCTTGCAGTAGTGTCTTGTAATTTTCTTTGTATAGGTCTTTTATGTCACTGGTTAGATTTATTCCTAAGTATTTTATCTTCTTGAGGGCTATTGTAAATGGTAATGATTTGGTGATTTCCTCTTTGAAGTTCTCTTTGTTGTTGTAGAGGAATCCAATTGATTCTTGTATGTTTATCTTATATTCTGATACTTTACTAAAATCTATTAATTTCAGTAGTTTTCCTGTGTATTCTTTGGGGTTTTCTGTGTATAAGATCATCTCATCTGCAAATAAGGATATTTTTACTTCTTCCATTATGAATTTGGATGCCCTTTATTTATTTTTCTAGCCTAATTGCTCTGGCTAGGACCTCCAGTACAATGTTGAATGAGAGTAGTGATACAGGACATCCTTGTCTGGTTCCTGTTCTGAAGGGGAATGCTTTCAGACTCTGTTTAGGATGATGTTGGCTGTTGGCTTTGTATAAATGGTCTTTATTATGTCAAAGAATTTCCCTTCTATTCATATTTTGCTGAGAGTTTTTAACATGAATGTGTGTTGGACTTTGTCAAATGGCTTTTCTGCATCGATTGATAAGATCATGTCGTTCTTATCTTTTGTTTTATTTATGTGATGGATTACACTGAATGTTTTTCTAATGCTGAACAATCCCTGCATACCTGTTATGAATCCCGCTTGGTCACGGTGAATTTTTTTTTTTTTTAATGTTGTTGAATTCTACTGGCTAGAATTTTGTAGAAGATTTTTGCATCTATGTTCTGAGGGATATCAGTCTGTAATTTTCTTTTTTTGTGATGTCTTTACCTGGTTTTGGTATCAGCTTTCTGCTGGCTTCATAGAATGAGTTTGGGAGTATTTCATCCTTTTCTATGCTCTGAAATACCTTTAGAAGTAGTGGTGTTAACTCTTCTCTGAAAGTTTGGTAGAATTATCTAGTGAAGCCTTAAGGGCCAGGGCTTTTTTTGTTAGCATTTTTTTTTATTACCTATTCAATCCCTTCTTTTGTTATGGGTTTATTTAGTTTTTCTACCTCAGTTTGTGTTAGTTTAGGCAGATAGTGTGTTTCCAGAAATTTGTCCATTTCCTCTAGGTTTTCAAATTTGTTGGAGTACAACTTTTTGTAGTGTTCTGTTATGGTTCTTTTAATTTCATTTGGGTCTGTATTTATATCATGCATCTCATTTCTTATTTGGGTTATTTGCTTCCTCTCCTGTTTTTCTTTTGTTAGTTTGGCCAATGGTTTATCTCCATGTAAATTTTAAAATCAATTCATCAGGTCTCATAGAAAACTGTGATGGTACTTAGTTTGAAATTGTTCTGTTTAGATCACAGGGAATACTGACACCCAGTAAATACTGAATCTTCCTAACCATAAGAATGCTATGGTTCTTCATTGTTTGATTAGTATTTTAATGTATGTCATAAGGTTGTCCTTTTCTTTATTGTTATTTTGTTTGTTTTTACCAAATTATTTACACCTACATCATGTATATATATGTGTATATATGCATATATTTAGTGTTGTTTTAAATTTCATCTTATTAAAATTAAATGTTTTATTCCTATAGGGTCTCTATCAGTGAATGCACTGGACTCGTTAGGTTTTCTTTTTTTTTTTTTTTTTTGGTTGTAGGTATAAATGCAAGTGACTTTCATAAAATGATCTAATATGCCATAACATTTCCACACTCTCTTTGTATTTCCAATTATGGTCATATAAGGCATAATGCCCATTGAGACAATGTCCAACCCTATCTGTCCGTGGTTCTATAAGGTTTTTGGTTTTTTTTAAATGGAAAGCGGCTCTCCTTTTGTTTATTATCTTGCCCTGATGGTTTTAAAGACCCCCAAACCCAGACTCTTGCAGTGGAAGAGGTAGGTGAGGCAGAAGACATGGCTCTAGGTGTGGGCTCTCAGGCTTTGTCCAGTGGATAGGTGGGCAGCCACAGGAGGAGCTGCGGGGTGGGGCTGCTCCTGATCCTCAGGTGGCTGGAACAGCAGACCTGGCTGGGAGCTCTCCCTCCTCCTGGCTTCCTCTCGCTCTGCTTTCTCAAGGATGGCCCCAAGCAGGGGCAGTCCAGCTGCTGAATGTCTGATTATTTGGCAGCTCACTGAAGTTCATCCATAAAGGCAAAGAAACTTCTGCCTCCCAGGGTAAGTAAGCAGGCAGCTCACACCCTGGAGTGGCCATGCACATGGCACATTGACCACACTCTGGTCATCCCTCGTTGGACTGGAGCCCACTGACATTCAGAAGGGGAAGCGGGACAGGCGAAGTGGCGGCTGGAACAGCAGGGACACAAACAGGTATTTCTGGAGGGCTCACACATCTCTGTGCCAGGAAGGGGCCGAGGGGCCTAGCGGTTGGCTCATCTTGGCTTTAGAGTCTCCAGCCCAGTTCTCTGGGCTTAGCGCATCTTGAACTACATGACACCCTCAGCCTCCCTGTCCAGGCTGGCTGCCCCTCCCTACCTGTCTGGACTCGCCCCTCTGAGTCCCTGTTCCCAGAAGGCTCCTGCCCTTGCCAATGCCCGTGCTGACCCCCAAAGCTGTGGGAGCAGACACAGTACAAGGGGAGACCTCCCAGTTAGCTGCTCCAGCCCTGGTCACTGCATGATTCACTCTGGTTAAACCTTTCCAGGCCCACCAGGGCACTGACGATTCCTGACCCGCTGGGAAAGCAGGCTGACAGCACAGCCCCCAACTTCATCTATGAGAGGTGAACCCCTGAACCCCAGGTTACGGTCTGTGCAGACACAGCTGCCTCACCCGGCTTGAGAAGGCAGCTGTTGCTCCATGACCTCCAACCAGCCCCAGGCAAGTCCCTAGGGGTTCCATCTTATAGTCCATGCTTGCAAAGTTCCTCCCCAGGAGAACCAGGAGAAGGTGGCCATGCCTTAAGTCTGTGTTCCAGAGCTCTTGCCATCTGAGGGGTGGGAGATGCTGGAGCCTTCCCTCTCTCCCTTGAATCCTTTCTGGAGCGATCAGGTGGAAATCAGTAAACCTAGGACACCCACCAGCAAGGGCCACTGGAAGCTGGCTCCCATAAGTTTTAAATACAATAGGCTTTACTGGGGGTTAGCTTCGGACTACTGGTTGAGTTATGCCTAAATCCAACGTTCATAACCTGACCTGTTTAAATATAACATGGTGTTCACACAACGTCCAAATTGTAACTCCCAAATCGTTTAATGTCCTATTTTACAGAAGGTATCATGGAGTTAAGAGAGGCATGACTGTATTTGTCTTATAGAACCTTCAAGGTAGTATATGTAGACACTCACATCATCCACAAATAAATTATTTCTGAACATAAGACATTTAATTTCTTTAGTTTTGACTTAGGGAGCTGACTAGGAGCTCTAGTTCAATGCTGAAAAGAGATAGTGATAGCAGTTATTGTTGTTTCGTTTCTGATTTTGCCCTAAACTTTTTACTAATGAGTATGATATTCCATGTGAACCTTTGATAGATACCTTTTATTGAGTTAAGGAAATTACCGTCTGTCATGGATTGAATTATGTCCCCCCAAAAATGTGTGTATCAGTTTTGCTGGGCTATGATTCCTGGTGTTGTGTGGTTTTCCTATATGTTGTAAATCCTGCCTCTATGATGTTAATGAGGGAGGATGGGCTGCAGTTGTGTTAGTAAGGCAGGACTCAGATTGGATTGTATCCTGAGGCAATGTCTTGAGATATAAAAGAAGTGAGCAGTGAGGCAGGGGAACCTCATACCATCAAGAAAGCAGTGCCAGGAGCAGAGCGCACCCTTTGGATCAGGGTCCCTGCGCCAAGAAGCTCCTAGTCTGGGGGAACACTGATGAGAAGGCCGAGAGAGAGAGAAAGCCTTCCCCTGGAGCTTACACACTGAATTTGGACTTTTAGCCTACTTTAACTGTGAGGAAATAAACTTCTCTTTGTTAAAATCATACACTTGTGGTATTTCTGTTATAGCAGTACTAGATGACTAAGATACCATCTATTCTCAGTTAGCTAAGAGTTACTTTTTCCCTTGAATGGTTGACATCTATTGATTTTTGCTTTGAATTGTATGTTTATTGAAAAGATCATATTTTTTTTTTACCTTTAATCTGTTAATGTAGTGAATTACATTGGATGTTCCAGTATTCAACTACCCTTAACTACTGGAATAAACCCTATTTAGTCATAATGTAATATTTTATGCATATTAATATTGTTTGATTTTTTAATTCTGATATTGAGTGAAAACGACATATAATTTGAATTTTTGTACTTCCCTTGTGCTTAATTTTGTTGTCGAATTCAATAGCATCATAAAATGAGCTGAGGGATTTTCCTTCTTTTTTCTTATATTCTAACATTAGAATTACCAGAATTTCTATCATTTTTATTGTTTGTTTTTGTTGTTATCGTTGTTGTTATTTTAATGTTTTCTTACGACACTTTATCTCAAATGCTTTATTTGTGGAAATACATTTAAAAACAATTTTAGTTTTAATGATTATAGAACCAGTTGATTATTATTTTATTTAATTTTGAGCATAGGCATGTTTTATTTTCTCTAGGAATTTCACCTAATCTCTGAGTGATGTCCATTCCTCTTTTAATTCAGTCATTCTCACATCTCATTACACATAAAAGATAAACTCAGTCACTTGCCTACCCTATACAGACATTTGTGGGAAAAAGAAGAAATATACACACATGAAAAATACATATCTATATATCTATCTGTATCTATATCCATATCTATTTAAAACAAATATGTTTATTTTCCTAGATACTCTAGGAATACAAAAGAAGCAGTTTTCTGATAGAGACTCAGTGGCAGAGTATGTTATTTTTCCTAGTATTTTTGTTTTTCTTTCCACTTCTCCCATTCCTTTCCTGATAACACCTTTGCCCCACAGGCATCAGCTTACCATTTACTTGTTTATACCTTGCCATTGATTTATGATTAGTAGGACTATTGTCATTCCCATTTCAGGATTCTGGGGATCTAGATTATGCAACTGAACCTTTTTTTTTTTTAGTTTTAAAATAGATTAGTTTGCTATACAGTCATGTGTTACATAATGTCCCTTCAGGCAATGTCTGACCACGTATATATCTGTGGTCCCAAACCAGAGTAAACGAGGTAGTCAAACATGTAAAAGCCTGAGAAGTCAGAATGATAGGCGGAGATTCATGATTTTTTTTCAGATATGCACTTTCAAATGTTCCTGAAAGGCCAAGGAATATGAAAAAAATATATATCTGTTACATTTACTGACAGCATGTCCATGCATATCTTGGCATCTGCTATTTTCTAGTCTCTCCTTTATAGTGTAAATTACTCCTGACAAGATGAGAAGCATAAGATTTAGAGTACAGGCAAAGAAACTGGCCTAAGGCAGGAGGAATTGTATCTCTTTCTCTGTGAGTAGAGGAAATTTATGCAATTGTTTGTTTCATGGCTTCTATTTACACTGAGAATTGGAAAAGAGTTGAAAATGGAACATTTGAGGAGAGTGGAGGTTTGAAATTTCCATTGAGAAATTTGCAACAGCAAGAAGCAAAGGAAAAGTGTTGATTTGGAAGTGAAACAAAAGGTTATTAAATAACATGAAGGTGGAAAATCGGTGAATGCTGTTGCTCGTGATTTAGGCATTTTGCACAAAGTCCAAATCACATAACATCCTATTTCACAGAATGTATCATGGATGTTAAGTGACGCATGACTGTACAATTTTTTTTTTTTTGCTTTTTTTTATTATTGTACTTTAGTTGAAGATTTATAGAACAATCTAGCATCTGATTAAACAATCAGTGCACATATTGTTTTGTGACATTGATTACCAGCCTCACGACATGTCAACACTCTCCCTTGACCTTGGGTTCCCTACTGCAAGCTTTCTTGTCCCCTCCTGCCCTCTAGTTCTTGCCCCTGAGCTGTTGTGCCCCTTTAGTCTCTTTTTGTTTTATGGGTCTGTCTAATCTTTGGCTAAAGGGTGAACCTCAGGAGTGACTTCATTACTGAGCTAAAAGGGTGCCCGAGCCATAATCTTGGTGTTTCTCCAGTCTCTGTCAGATCATAAGTTTAGTCTTTTTTCGTGAGTTAGAATTTTGTTCTACATCTTTCTACAGCTCTGTCCAGGACCCTCTATTGTGATTCCTGTCACAGCAATCAGTGGTGGAAGTTGGGCACCCTACAGCTGTGCTGAACTCAGTCTGGTGGAGGCTGTGGTAGTCGTGGTCCATTAGTCCTTTGGACCAATCTTTCCCTTGTGTCTTTGGTTTTCTTCATTCTCCCTTGCTCTCTATGGGGTGAGACCAGCGAAGTATCTTAGATGGTCACTCACAAGCTTTTAAGACCCAGACGTTACTCACCAAAGTAGAATGTAGAACATTTTCTTTATAAACTATGTTATGCCAATTGAGCTAGATATTCCCTGGGACTATGGTCCCCACAGCCCTCCTCAGTCCAGTAATTCAATCCCTCAGGGAGTTTGGATGTGTCTATGGAGCTTCCATGACCTTGCCTTGGACAAGTTGTGCTGGCTTCCCCAGTATTGTGTACTGTCTTGCCCTTCACCAAAGTTATCACTTGTCTATTGCCTGTTTAGTGTTTTTTCCGTCCCCACACCTCCCCTCCCTAGTAACCATCAAAGATTGTTTCTTTTTGTGTGTAAACTTTTTCATGAGTTTTTATAGTAGTGGTCTCATACAATATTTGTCCTTTTGTGATTGACTTATGTCTCTCAGTATAATGCCCTCCAGATTTATTCATGTTGTGAGATGCTTTGCAGGTTCATCGTTGTTCCTTATCGTTGCATAGTACTCCATTGTGTGCATGTACCACAGTTTGTTTATCCATTCATCTGTTGATGGGCATCTAGATTGTTTCGATCTTTTTGCTATTGTGAACAATGCTGCAGTGAACATGAATGTGCGTATGTCTATTCGCGTGATAGCTCTTATTTCTCTAGGATATATTTTTAGGAGTGGAATAGCTGAATCACATAATATTTCTATTTCTAGCTTTCTAAGGTAGCACCATATCATTTTCTAAAATGGTTGTATCATTTTGCATTCCCACCAGCAATGCATAAGAGTTCCAATCTTACCCTAGCCTCTCCAACATTTGTTATTTTCTGTTTTTTTGATTCATGCCAGTAATGCTGGGGTGACAAGGTATCTCACTGTGGTTTTGATTTACATTTCTCTAACAGCTAGTGATCCTGAGCATTTCCATATGTGTCTGTTAGCTGCTTAAATGTCTTCTTTGGTGAAATGTCTATTCATTCCCTTTGCCCATTTTTTAATTGGATTATTTGTCTTTTTGTTGTAGAAGTGTTGGATTTTCCTGTAGATTTTACAGATTAGACCTTTGTTGGATTTGCCATAGTCAAAAATATTTCCCCAGTCTGTAGGTTCTCTTTTTACTCTTTTGGTGAAGTCGTTTGATGAGTGTAAGTGTTTAATTTTTAGAAGATCCCAGTTATCTAATTTATCTTCTGGAGTTTGTATGTTATTGGTTATGGTTTGTATCCTGTTAGTGTCATGTATTAGTGCCGCTAACGTTGATCCTATTTTTTCTTCAATGATCTTTATAGTTTTTGGTTTTATATTTAGGACTTTGATCTATTTTGAATTAGTTTTTGTATATGGTGTGAGGTATGGGTCCTGTTTCATTTTTTTGCTGATGGACATCCAGTTTTGCCAGCACCATTTGTTAAAAAGACTTTTTTTCCCCATCTGATGGACTTTGGGCCCTTGCTGAGGATCTAGTGACCATAGGTGGATGGATTTACATCTGGCTTCTCAATTCTGTTTATGCAGATAAGGGGGAATGTATATTTTTCATTCAGTAGAAGAAACCAAACATTTATGTAAAATTATTATTTGCAGATGATGTGATTATATATTGAAAAAAGTTCATAAAATCAACTGAAAAATATTTAGAAATTGTAACACGAATCAAAATAGACATCTGCACAGAATTAATAGCTCTGTATTTAAAAACAGTAACTTATTAGAAAATATAGTGGATAAAATAATTCAGAAAAACAATTAAGACATAAATAGAAAGAAACAGTAAAAATGAACAGATTCAGGTCTCCGGCAAGATGGCGGTCTAGGCAGAAGCACCACGCCGTCCCTCCACAACAAAGATCCGAAAAACTAAGCCAAACAGAGAATCAACAATCCTGAAACC
>NW_004444003.1:7819527-7828621 GCF_000243295.1 Trichechus manatus latirostris
AGAACAGAAAAACAATAGAAAGAATCAACAAAACCAAAAGTTGGTTCTTTGAAAGAATCAACAAAATCGACAAACCACTGGCCAGACTGACAAAAATGAACAGATTCACAAACAATAAATAGATCAGGAGTAAGCCCTTGGAGACATGGTATATATTAAATACATTACCATTGATTCTTTTGGACAAAAATTCTGGGTAAAAGTTAGGAAAAATGAATCCACAACAATTTATAACATGCAGCAACATAAAATCAATTAGGATTAACCTTAAATTTAACATAAAAAAACTTAAAGTATGTATTAATATACTATAAAGAATCTGATACGTAAAGAAACTGATCCATAATTTTAAAAATACAAATAAGGACATATTCAAGAAAAACAATGGGAAAAAGGAGAAATCTTAAAAATATACACAAAAAGCATATGTGTAATATTCCAAATATACAAATACACCTTATACAGAATAAGAAGAAAATAAGCACTATAACAGATAATTGAGTGCAGGATATGTGCAGACAGCTCAACATCTATCAATGCAAATACCCAACAAATATGAAAACATTAAAATACATAAAAAAGAAGTGCAAATTTATAAAAAGGAAAATAAAAATTGTCCTTTTATATAAATAATGTTTTTTAAATTATTTTTTATAACAGATGGCAGGCTCTTATTGAATAATGGATTATTAAATAAATATTGCTGCTCAATTGGAAAAAAAATTCTTAGTTCTACTTCCTATTATATAAAAATAAATTTAAAAATATTAAAGAACTATTTTATTAAAAAAGTAATTATTAGAACAAAATTCAAATCTGATATAACAATAGAAAAAAAGATAAAACTGTATTGCTATATATTAAATTACATAATTAGAAAGTCTTAACAATACTATGGAAAACAAAGCAAAACAAACAGAATAAGAAACTTAGGAACCTTGGCAAAGTATAGATAATACAAAAAACATTATAGCATTTCCTATACTAGGGTTAAGAATATTCTAGAAATACTGTAAAAAAAATCAGAAAAAAATACTGACAAATTCTATTATGTTTAAGAATAAATTAGAAAAGAAGACATAATAACCATATACAATATCTTATTGAAATAGTAAAGTGGTATCTGAAGACATAGAAAGGTATATGTTTGAATGATTGAATGGAAATAATGAAAACATTAATTTCACTCACATTCATAAGTAGAGTCAATGCAATTCTAATTAGAATATTGTTGGTTACTTTTTGAGAGCATATTTAATAATTTTGTGAAATAATAAATGTATTTATTCATTCCAATCCACATAAATTTAGCAAACAAGAACCAATAGAAGTATTTATAAGAGTAGCAATGAATGTATGTTGGGGAAAAATAACCATATCAGATATAAGAAAAAACTACTGGAATCAAATAAAAACAATGTTTGAACAGAAATTGACAAAGCAATGGAAAATAATAGAAACACCAGAAATATTTGTAAGTGTAAATAATATTTTAATATAAGATATAAACAATAGTACAATGCAATAGAAACAAGATAAATAATTTAATAAATAGTGTTAAAATGATTTGATACCCATATGGATACACATTTAAACATAAATTCTAAAGGTATTAAGTTCCTAATTATAAATAAAAAAGCAAATATATAAAAAAAACCTGTAAGTAATATCTAGGAGCAGAAGAGAATTCTTACAAAGAAGTCAAAAAACAAATGTTAGATATATTTGACTCTAATTTCATGGTTAAAATCCTAGAAATAGCTCATGTTTCAGGCAGAGGGAGGGAAAATGTAACCATTTCGCAATACTTCCACAGTCTGCTTCATCACAATTGTCTGCTGTCCAAGGAAAACCACTTCACCAGACATATGCCTAGGTGAAAGGCAATTATTAACTCAAGTTCCTCCTAGCCTTCCTATCTCACCTTAGGGTGATATAATAATAATAAGCCTCAGAATGTGAGGGATGACAAGTACCCAGAATTGCTACAATATATCATTTAAAATGTCTAGTTAACAACATTAAATTAGGAGACATGTAAAGAAACAAGTATGACCAATACACCAGAAAAAAAGACAGGCAACACAAACTGTCTGTGAGAGTCACTAGATATCAGATTTAACAGAAAAAATCTTCAAAGAAGCCATAAATATGTTCGAAGAACTAAGGGAAATAGTGATTAAAGAAGTAAAAGAAGGAATGATGATAATGTTGTATCAAAAAAGAGAATAGCAATAAAGACATAGGAATTAAAAAGTAAAAACAAATGGAAATTTTTGAATGAAAATTACAATAATAGAAATTGAAGAAAAAACAATAGAGGGGCTCAACAGTCAATTTGAACATGTAGAAGAAAGAATTAATGAACTTAAGATACTTTGATAGAGATTATGCAGTCAGAAGAACAGAGAGATAAATAAAATAGAGAGGAATGAACATAACCTCGGAGAAATGTAGGACAGTGTTAAGTGTACAAATATAAACATAATAGAGTATCAGAAGGAGAGGAGAGAGAGAAAGTAGATGAAAAGGTATTTTTAAATAGCTAAAAACTTCCAAAATTTATTGAAAAAAATTAATCTACATATCCAGGAAATGCAACAAACTCCAAGAAGGATATAAAAAAGAGAACCAGAAATAGATAAATCATAACAAGAACGTTAAGAGCCAATAGCAAGAACAAATCTTGAAAGCAGCAAGAAAAAAACACCTTGTAACATATAAGGGAATCCCAATAAGAATAACAGTGAATTCTCAGAAGAAATAATGAAGCTCAAAGATAGTAGTATGACATGTTCAAGGTACTGAAAGAAAAAAAAAATTATTTACCAATAATCTTACATTTATCAAAATAATTGTCCTTAAAAAGTTAAAAAATACAGAAATATCCTGAACAACTGTATGTAAACAAATTTGAAAACTGGAAAGAAATGGATAAATTTCTAGAAAGATACAAACTACCAAAACTGACTCAAGAAGAAATAGAAAATCAGAATAGACCTACAGAAGGTAAAGATATTGAATTAGTAATTAAAATTCTGCCCCAAAAGAAAAGCCCAGATCTAGATGGCTTCATTAGTCAATACTACTAAACATTTACAGAAGAATTAATACCATTATTTCCCCAAATCTTCCAAAGAATAGGAGAGGAGGAAACTCTTACCAACTCATTCTCTGAAGACAGAAACCCTTAGGAGTAAATTTAACAAAAGATGTATATAGTTTACACTCTGAAAACTGCAAAACATTGCTGAAAAAAATTAAAGATCTAAATTAATGAAAAAACATCATAAGTTCATGGTTTAGAAGACTTAATATTGTTAAAATAACAATACTCCCCACATTGGTCTATAGATTCACTGCAATACCCTTCAAAATCCAGCTGTTTTCTTTGCAGAGACAAGCTGATACTCAAAGTCATATGCAATATCAAGGGATCCAAAATAGGCAACACTATCTTATAAAAGAAGAGCTAAGTTGGAGAAGTCACACTTCCCAATTTCAAATTTTCAACAAAGCTACAGCTATCAACACAAAGTAATATGTGTGTAACAATTGACATACAGATCTTTAGAATAGAACTGAAAATCCAGAAACAAATCTTCACTTTACAATCAGTTGATTTTCAACAGGGGTGTCAAGACCATTCAATGGGCAGAAGTCTTGTTAACTAATGGTGCTAGCAGCCCTGGTAGCACGTGATTAAGTGCTTGACTGCTAACCAAAAGGTCATTGGTTCAAACCTACCAGCCAATAAGTGGGAGAAAAAACCTGGCCATCTCTGTGAACATTACACCTAGGAAACCCTATGAGGAAGTTCTTCTCTGTTGTATAGGGTCTTTATGAGTCAGAATTGACTCAATGACACACAACAACATGTTATACTATATGCAAGTTATATGGATCAAAGGCTTAAATATAACTGCTGAAACTATTCAACTCCTGCAAGAAAACAGAGGTGTAAATCTTTGTGGACTTGAATTAGGCAGTGATTTCTCAGATATGACACCAAAACGTAAGCAACAAAATTAAAAAAAAAAAAAACAAACAGATAAATTGGACATTATCAAAATCAAAAACTCTTGTGCTGCAAAGGATACTGTTAGACAACATACAGAAGGGGAGATACATTTGCAAAGGGACTTGTATCCAGAATACACAAAGGGTCTGAATAGATACTTCTGAAAAGGTATAGAATTGATCAATAAGCATAGCAAAAGATGTTCAACATCATTAGTCTTCAGGGAATGCACATAAAAACTACGGTGAGATACTACTTAACATCAAAAAAAACAAGTAATAACAAGTGGTGGCAAGGATGTAGAAAGATTGGAACCCTCAGACATTTCTGGTAGGAATGTGAAATGGTGCAGTCTCTTTGGAAAACAGTCTGTTAGTTCCTCAAAACTTAAACACAGAATTATCATACCAAAACCAAACCTAATGCCGTCAAGTAGATTTTGATTCATAGCGACCCTATGGGACAGAGTAGAATGGTCGTGTAGGGTTTCCAAGGCTGTAATCTTTACAGAAGTTGACTGCCACATCTTTCTCCTTACAGTGACTAGTGTGTTTGAATCACCAACCTTTCGGTTAGCAGCCGAGTACTTTAACCACTGCACCACCAGGGCTCCTTAGAATGACTATGTTGCATTGTTGGTAGGTGCTGTCAAGTTGGTTTCAACTCATAGCTATCCTATGTACAATAGAATGAAACACTGCCCAGTCCTGCAACATCCTCACAATCATTATGCTTGAGCCCATTGTTGCAGCCACTGTGTCAGTCCAACATGTTGAGGGTCTTCCTCTTTTTCACTGGCCGTCTACTCTACCAAGCATGATGTCCTTCTCCAGGGGCTGATCTTTCCTGATAACATGTCCAAAGTATGTGAGACACAGTCTTGCCAACCTTGCTTCCAAGGAGCATTCTGGTTGTATTTCTTCCAAGACAGATTTGTTTGTTCTCTTGGCAGTACATAGTACGTTAAATATTCTTCGCCAACACCACAATTTGAGGTATCGATTCTTCTTTGGTCTTTCTTATTTATTGTCTAGCTTTCCCTGCATATGAGGTGATTGAAAACACCATGGCTTGGATCATGCTCACCTTAATCTTCAAGGTAGCATCTTTGTTTTTCAACACTTTAAAGAGGTCTTCTGCAGATTTGCTGAATGCAATACGTCTTTTGATTTCTTGACTGCTGCTTCCATGGGTGTTGATTGTAGATCCAAGTAAAGCAAAATCCTTGACAAAGAATTACCATAAGACCCAGCAATTCTACCCTTAGGTATATATCCAAAAGTATTAAAAGCAGGACTCATACAGACACTTGTACACCAGTGTTCACTGCAGCATTATTCATAATAGCTAAAAAGGTGGGAACTACCCAGGTGTCAATCAACAGATGGATGGATAAATAAAAAGTGGTATATACATACAATGGGATATTACTCAGCCATAGGAGAAATGAAATAGTCACTCTCCTACACCACTGGAAACATAAGTTTATACTTTACCTGTTGGTAAGCAAATAGCAATCAAAATTTAACAAATCTTCCTCAAAAGGTGAAACATAAAAGTTACCATATGATCTAGAAATTCTACTCCAAGGTATGTACCAAAGAAACTTGAAAGCATATGCCCACACAAAACATGTAATGAGTATTTATGGAAGCATTATTCATAATAACCACAAACTGGAAACAATCCAATCCTGCAATCTCCAATAGTGTAAAAACATCTAGAAGATAGTTAAATAATATCTGATTGGTCATTTAAAAATGTCTCTGAAAATCTATTCATTTCCTGTCTTTTCATAAATTAGGTGACATAAAATATTATTAAGATTTTACTTTATAGGACTTCTGGGTAACATGGTGTGCTAGGCAGAAGCAACACGCCGTCCCTCCACAGCAAATATCTGAAAAACTAAGCCAAAAGAGAAAACAGCAATCCTAAAACCCTAAGCATCAAATGAAGAGATAAAGAACTCAGCCAAGCACCAAATGGAGTGAGAAACTGACAGAGAACGGAGAGCAAGGAGAGATTCATACAGAGGCCCAATATCAGCTAATGCAGCGTGGATCCGCCATCTTGGACTTGTATCAGAGACCAGCAAACAAGGAGTAAGAGAAAGCAACTTCACGGAGCTTCCAGCAGGAGACAGACAATCGAGCCACACATCATGGTGTCCCCCCTTCATCCTGCCTACCTGCACAGTGCGCTTAACATCACACCACCAAGCAGCCCAGGCATGGCCTACCAGAACTTGCCCTGCACTGATTACCGGCCCGTCCTGGTGGCCGTAGTAAGTGCCACAACCAATGCAACCCAGCAACTCCTCTTCAGCTAGACCTGCCCTGCTGTACCATATCTGAGCGACTGACCCTGTCAATTGGAGAAGGGGACAAAAAATATCATGACCACAGATGAGCAAACAACAAAGAACACACAGCCCGCCTCCTCAGACATAACCAAATAAAACAAAAAAAAGGATGAAACAAACAAATCTACAATCAATAAATGAGAAAAATAACCACTAAATGCCCCGAAGACAGTAGACAATATCAAAACATTTACAAAAATGGGACAGGATGGTTCCAGTATGTGTCCAAAATAAAACACTAAGTGATTTTCCAGTAGAAGAAAAGGCACTAGAACTACCTAATAGGGAATTCAAATCTCTAATACACAGAATTATCCAAGAGTTGAAGCAAAAAGCAGACAAAATCAGGAAAAAATAGACAACTTCATGGAAAAGGCAGACAAATTCATGGAAAATACCGACAAAAGAAATGGAAGAATTCAGGAAAATACTGCAGGAACAAAATGCCAAAATAAATTCACAACAAGAAATCATACAAAAAAAAAATTAGAAATCCGAAGGAAAAACAACAAGATTTCAGAAATGGACAGTGTCATAGTAGGGCTGAGGAGCAGATTCGAAACGTTGGAAGACAGGATCAGCGAAATTGAAGACAAACACTTGGATAAAACTCTGTTCAAGAAAACTCTGAAAAAAGAACAAAGAAAAATGAAGAGACCCTGAGAGTTATGTGGGATACAATCAAAAGAAAAATTTTCGAGTGATCAGAGCTCCAGAACAAGGGGAGAAAACAGAAAATACAGAGAAGATCATTAAAAAACTGCTGACAGAAAACTTCCCCAGTATCATGAAAGATGAAAAGCTGGCCATCCAAGAAGCTCAATGAACCCCATATAGGATAGACCCCAAAAGAAAATCACCAAGGCATATCATCATCACACTCACCAAAACCAAAGACAAACAAAGAATCCTGAGAGCAGCTTGAGAAAAAAAGTCACATACAGAAGAGAAACAATAAGACTAAGCTTGGATTACTCAGCAGAAACCATGCAGGCAAGAAAGCAATGGGATGACACTTATAAAATCTTGAAAGAAAAAAATTGCCATCCAAGAATAATATGTCCTGCAAAACTCTCCTTCCAATATGATGGTGAAATTAGGTCATTTGCAGATGAACAGAAATTAAGGGAATGTATAAAAACTAAACCAAACTTGCAAGAATTATTAAACTCAGTCCTTTGATTTGAGAACAAACAACTTCAGCTCACAGGCTGAATCTAGGACACAGGATCATACCAGCGAGATACCAATCTAGGAAATGAACTCTCAAGAACTATCCAAAACCAAAAGAAATACAACAGGGAATCAGAGCAGTTAAACTGTAAGTGGCAAGAACATCACAACAATAAAAGAGGGAATAAACAGTGTACATATAGAACATTCTAATGGAGAGGAACACAAGGCGATACCAAGTAATAATAGACTGCTTCAAACTTAGAAAGACAAGGGTAAATTTCACAGTAATCACAAAGACAGTTAACAAACCTACTCATAAAAATAAAGAGGAAAAACTAAAGTCTCAGTAAAAACAAACCTACAAAAAGAAAAGAAACGGAAAAAAATCCACAAACAAAAAGAATTCAGCACAGGAGAGTAAGAGGAACAAAGAAAACGTCGGCAGCATACACACACACAAAAAAAGCACTACAAAATGACAGCAATAAACTCACATCTATCAATAACAGCACTGACTATAAATGGCCTCAAAGCACCCATAAAGAGATGGAGAGTGACAGAATGGATAAAAAAACGGGATCCGTCAATATGCTGTCGACAAGAGACGCACCTTAGAAACAAAGATGTGAATTTATTAGAAATCAAAGTTTGGAAAAAACATATATCAAGCAAACAACTACCAAAAAAAAGCAGGAGTGGCAACACTAATCTCAGATAAAATAGACTCTAAAACAAAATCCACCATAAAAGACAAAGAAGGACACTATATAATGATTAAGGGGACAATCTGTCATGAACACACAACCATAATAAACAACTATGTACCCAATGTCAGGGCTCCAAAATACATAAAACAAACTCTAACAGTACTGAAAAGAGAAATTGACAGTTCCACAGTAATAGTAGGAGACTTCAACACACCACTCCCAGTAAAGGACAGAAGAACATCTAAAAAGAAACTCAGCAAAGATACAGAAGAGCTAAAGGGCACAATCAGCCAACTTGACCTCTTAGACATATATAGAACACTCCATCCAACAGCTACAAAGTACATAGTCTTTTCCAATGCACATGGAAAATTCTCCAATACAGACCACATCTTAGGCCACAGAGCAATCCTCAACAAGATCCAAAATGTTGAGATAATGCAAAGTATCTTCTCTGAACACAGTGCCATCAAGGTAGAAATAAACAACAGAAAGAGCAAGCAAAAAAAATCAATTACATGGAAACTGAATAACACCCTGCTTACAAACAAATGGGTAATAGAAGAAATCAGAGATGGAATCAAAAAATTCCTAGAATCAAACGAGAATGAAAATACGTCATACCAAAACCTTTGGGACACAGCAAAGGCAGTCCTCAGAGGACAATTTATAGCAATAGATGCACACATCAAAAAAGAATAAAGCGACAAAATCAAAACATTAACTACACAACCTAAACAAATAGAAACAGAACAACGAAAAAAAAGCCCACAGCCCCCAGAAGAAAGGAAATAATAAAGATCAGAGCAGAAATAAATGAAATAG
>NW_004444003.1:7843307-7844357 GCF_000243295.1 Trichechus manatus latirostris
GAACAGACACTTCACCAAAGAAGACATTCAAGTGGCCAACAGACACATGAGGAAATACTGGCGTTCACTAGCCATTAGAGAAATGCAAATTAAAACCACAAATGAGATACCATCTCACTCCAGCATTACGGGCATGAATCAAAAACACTGGAAACAACAAATGTTGGGGAGGCTGTGGGGAGATCAGAATTCTTATGCACTGCTGATGGGAATATATAATGATTCAACCATTTTGGAAAATGATATGGCGCTTCCTTAGAAAGCTAGAAATAGAAATATCGTACGACACAGCAATCCCACTCCTAGGTATATATCCTGGAGAAATAAGAGGCGTTACATGAATAGACATATGCAAACCCATATTCATGGCAGCATTGTTCACAATACCAAAAAGATAGAAACAACCTAGATGCCCATCAACAGATGAATGGATAAACAAACTATGGTACATACACACAATGGAATACTATGCAGTGATAAAGAACAATGATGAATCTGTGAGCATCTCATAACATGGATGAAACTGGGGGACATTATGCTGAGTGAAATAAGTCAATCACAAAAGGCCAAATATTGTAAGAGACCTCTATTTCAAAAACTCATGAAAAAGTTTACACACAAATGTAACAACCTTTGTTGGTTATGAGGGATGAGAGTGGTGGTGAGGGACTACTAAATAGACAATAGATAAGTGGTAACTTTGGTGAAGGGTAAGACAACATACAGTACTAGGGAAGCCAGCACAACTTGTACAAGGAAAGTTCATGGAAGCTCCATAGACACATCCAAACTCCCTGAGGGACTGAATTGCTGGGCAGAGGGCTGTGGGGACCATGGTCTTGGGGAACATCTAGGTCACCTGGCATAACGCACTTTATAAAGACAATGTTCTACATTCTACCTTGGTGAGTAGCGCCTGGGGTCTTAAAAGCCTGCGAGCAGCCATCTAAGATATTCCACTGGTCTCACCCTTTCGGGAGCAAGGGAGAATGAAGAGAACAGGATACAAGGAAAAGATTAGTCCAAAGGACTAATGGACCACAGCTACCA
>NW_004444003.1:7845105-7848938 GCF_000243295.1 Trichechus manatus latirostris
AAAGATTTTACTTTATAGAGATTATATCTATAAAGTTCTGTATGAGTTTCACTGGAATTTTTCATGTCCATAAGTTGTTGAATAGAAAAACCAAATGTGGTACACTCTTACAATGGAAGATTCTTTTGCCATAAAAGAAATGAAGTACTGATACATGCTACAAAATAGATGCAGGTTGAAAACATGATGCTAAGTGAAAGAAACCAGGCACAAAGGACCACATATTGTATGATTCTGTTTACATGAAATGAACACAGAAAGTAAATTAGTGGTTTCCTAGGACTGGAGGTGACATGGGGAGATTATGATTAAGGGTTGGGAATTTCTTGTTGGGGTGATGAAAATACTCTAAAATTAATTGTGGTAGTGGTTACACAACCTTGTGTATTATACTAACATTCATTAAATTTTACAATTTAAATAGGCCAATTGTATGATATATGCATTATACTTTAATACAGAAAACAAAAACAAACTGGTTGCCATCATGTCGATTCCAACTCATGGTGACACCATGTGTGTCAGAGTAGAACTGCGTTCTGCAGGGTTTCCAATGGCTGTAATCTTATGCAAGTGGATCACCAGGACTTTCTTCCATGTTACTGCTGGGTGAATTCAAACCACCAGCCTTTCTGTTAGTACCTGAGCATGGTTTGTGCCACCCATGGGCCTTTATTTTCTCTGTAGGAGATATATATTAGTGTATTTCAACAAAATATTTTTTAAACATATTAATAAAGCAGGCTTGTGATTAGAGCACAAATAACTCTTATTTGCTGATAAGATTTTGTTTTATTCACACGTATAATTACACAAATTATGAGGTAAGTCAAAGACAAGGGTTTTTATTTTATTTTATTGTTGTCTCCAAATTTAGCTTGTGGTGCAAATCATCATAATACATATCCAATTAATAGGATTAAATCAGCATCTCTCTACAGAAGTTTTAATAACATATCAATTTTTTCTATCACATATGTATTCTAATATACAGAGATCTTAGGGAACTATTGAAACCGTAGAGAGATAGAACAATTAATATATTCTTTATATATCCTGGATAACATTTCAATTCTATATTATTGAATTATTTTAGTACAATCAGTTAATGTGGCACGCTGCAATAACTATCATCAAGTCCTCTCTAGAATAAAAAGGCATCAGCAAAACATTTCTCCTGAAAACACATGTTGCAATCTCCAACGATATCTAGGTGATGGTTAAATTATACCTGATTGGCCATTTAAAAATGTCTCTGAGAATTATTTCATTTCCTGTATTCTCATTAAATAAGGTGACATCAATTTTTATTGAGATTTTACTTTATAGAGATTATATCTATAAAGTTCAATATGGCTTCCATCGAAATTTTTCATTTCTGAGAGCCTTTAAACAAGAGACGTCAAAAGCAATAAAACAAATGTTAGCTTCAATATTTGGCCTAGGTTACCATATTAAAAATGTTATAACCCAACAGTTTTATCTTCAATAATATATAATAATGATATATTTTACTGTCTTATCCTGCAAAGGTAGAAGAAACCAGAATGTCTCTGAATTGTGTTTGTACAGCTCTAAACATCACTGCAGAAAAGCATTATTCTTGCGTGTAATACAGCTTTATGGCACCAATTTTAGCTGAAAGAATGTATATGTATATATCTTTTATGGCACTTTGACTTCAGAGAATTAGATATGACTTGTCTGTGTAACGCTGAATAAAAACGGAAGGTTTTTTTCTGTTAAGGAAACTGGCTATTAAGAATGCTTAATCTTATAGGAAGGTATGGATCCTAGATGTAGCAGGAGTCACATTCTCTGAAAAGGCAATATTGGGCTTAGAAATATATGGGGAACACTTGTGAAATGTGGGACCAATTTCAAAGTTACATTATGAGAAAAGAAGATACATAGGAGAAATTTATCAGACTACGAAACGCTCTTTCAGTCACACAACAAACACTCAGATATGGGGATAATAGTGAGTGATGCTTCCCACTCCTTTGTGTTGTTATTTTTATGTTTTATTACAGATATAAAAAAATCTACTTTCTCTGTATTTTATGCAAGAACTACAGGAGACGATGCTGAAGATTTGGTGCTGCCTCAGAGGGATACGGCACTTTCAATTTGAATTTACACTGTTTTTTGTGGTCACCAAAAGCAGGATTTTAAGAGCTGGTTCCACAAGAATCCTGCCTCTGTTTTATTTTCATTTTGTGGTGCATTAGCCCATTTCTCCCTTTTTATGCCATGTGGTTGTACCTAATGCTTTGCTAAAGAAAAAGGACAATAAAAGGAGTCCTTTGGGACTTCACAACAGCATTACACTTTCCTCAGAGTCCCAGGGTGGTGCAAATGGTTAATGCAATCCACCTAGAGGCGCCTTGGAAGAAAGGCTTGTTGATCTACTTCTGAAAAATCAGCCATTGAAAACCCTATGGAGCACAGTTCTGCTCTGACACACAAGGGTCCTTACAAGTCAGAGCTGACTGGATGGTAACTGGTTTCGCCTTTGATTTCCTTACCTATGCCTGTGAACTTTAGTTTGCATAAGCCTATGCAGAACTCTTGAAGGTAAATCTTGCTTATGAGAGTTCTTCTTATTCCCCCAGATATATACAGTAGAACCCTGTTTTTCTCAGAATGCTAATAGGTACTAAGTGAAAAAGATTCTAGGCCAAATCAGTTTCAGAAAAAAGTTACAAAGCAAGTATTTTTAAATTGCATAACTTCTCAGAATCTTTCACATTTTATTATGCTAAAGTATAAACCAATAAAAAAACCAAACTAGTTACCACTGAGTCGGTTCTGACTCATAGCGACCCTATAGGACAGAGCAGAACGGCCCCATAGGGTTTCCAAGGAGTGGCTGGTGGATTTGAACTGTCGACCTTTTAGTTAGCAGCTTAGCTCTTAGTGTGACACGTTTCATTATAATACTTTACTTAGTCTTGTCCAGCCGCCCTTTGAAATCTTCTGTTCAGCTCTTTTACTTCATCACTTCTTTTCGCTTTAGCGACTCTATGTTCAAGAGCAAGTTTTAGAGTCTCTTCTGACATCCATTTTGGTCTTTTTTTTTTTTTTTTTCCTATCTTTTTAATGACCTTTTGCTTTCTTCATATATGATGTCCTTGATGTCATCCCACAGCTCCTGTGGTCTTTGGTCATTAGTGCTCAATATGTCAAATCTATTCTGGAGATGGTCTCTAAATTCAGGTGGGATATACTCAAGGTCATACTTAGACGCTTGCGGATTTGTTTTAATTTTCTTCAGCTTCAACTTGCATATGAGCAATTGATGGTTGTTTCTGCAGTTGGCCCTGACTTTGTTTTCACTGATTATATTGAGCTTCTCCATTGTCTCTTTCCACAGATGTAGTCGATTTGATTCCTGTGGTATTCCATCCAGTGAGGCCCACAAACTGACAGACAAGTTTTGGCCGTAAAGATTACAGCCAAGAAAACCCTGTGAAGAAGTTCTACTCTGTAACATGAGTTGGGGTTGATTCAGCTGCACCTAACAATAATTACTTGCTTGCTCTTTCAAATGAGCTAAATAATAAATGAATAAAAACTTTCATAATAAACCATTTCTTCCATAACATATTAGGAAAAATTCTGAAGTGACTGTGTGGAAACAGGAACTGATATACTTCCCCAGTGGGAGTACAAAATGGTATAACCTCTCTGGATAGGAATTTGGAAAAATATAATAAAACTAATTTTACTTTTTTTGTATATATTTTTTTTTAATATTTTATTGTACTTCAGGTGAAGGCTTACAGAACAGATAGTTTCTCATGTAACAGTAACACACATGCTGTTTTATG
>NW_004444003.1:7857319-7865375 GCF_000243295.1 Trichechus manatus latirostris
TGATGTTCTAGGGTTTCAGGATTGTTGATTCTCTGTTTGGCTTAGTTTTTCGGATCTTTGTTGTGGAGGGACGGCGTGGTGCTTCTGCCTAGACTGCCATCTTGCCTCAGTCTGTTTTTTTTTTGTATATTTATAAAAAAAATTTCTAAGTTTCTATATAACCTATGGATAATTATTTTTTACCCCAAAACCCATATCTCAGAATTTACCTGAAGATACATATCTACAAATACCAAACTACATATGTAGCATTATTTGTACAAGTGAAATATTAGAGAAAGACAATGGTTGAATAAGCTATGGCATATACTAATGTTGGGATACTATGAAAATGCAAAGAGAGAATTAAAAAAATCGTTCTGAATTGGTAATTGAAAAAAATAAAAGTAAAAAAGCGGTACAAAAGATTATATAAAGTATCCCAAGTGTTGTGTGGAAAAGAAAGGGAAATTTAAAAAATGCATATATGCATGAATGATTTAAAAGATTTTTCAATTCATTAAAGGAATTGTGACATTATTGATTCTGCATATAATTATTGATCACCTACTGTGTGCCAGTCACTTCTCTAGTGCTGATGGTACAATGGTCAACAAGGCAGCTCAATCCCTGATTTCTTGTAGTTACATTCTATTTTGGGGCTTTCATCCCAGTGGGGATGTACAATGTAGGGAACACGGCCCGGTTTTTAAAATAAATTACCAGTTACTACTTGGAAAGAATTGTTTGTCAAAAAATTATCTCTATATGTTTGTTCCCATTTGAAGTAACACTATCAAGTATGATTAAAGCAAAGTTATACATCTGTGTGAGCATAGGTGTGTGTATGTGACTATAAATGTGTGTTTGTGTTTGTGCCTGCACGTGCATGCACATACATTTGTAAACTTTCCAGGCAGGGAGATGACACAGACTGCGGTTCTATCCCTGGATAAAATTATGCAAAGCTCATCTTCCATAGACCAGTTATGGTGATCTTAAAATAACTCCACTTAAAACCATTCCTGAGAGCCTACTGTTGTCTCTATCTCTGAGAAACTTGAAAAGTAACAAGCAATTCATTGCCCTATTCTGAGGGGGGTCACCAAGCAAATGAGCAGGGAGGCTCAGGGGCTGTGCCCTCCAGTCTAGTTAGAATGGTTCCGTCCACAAGACCCTGTCACCGAAGCAGCATCAGACGTTAGAAATGCAACTGCAGCGAAGTTTCCCTGACGGCACGTGAAAAAAAGAAAACTCACTGAAATTTCAAAGGTTAGAAAATGGAATTTGAAGTCAAAGGCATGGTGTGGATAAAATTTCTTTTGTTTAACTTACCTGCTAGATGGGTCAACACGTATTAGAGTCACCCAACCATAAGAGACAACTTACCCTTCCGAAAGAGAACAAACAACCTAACATCCATCTTTGGTAGCATTTGGTGAAAAAAAAAAAGATGGGCGCTTGCATTTTACCATCTGGCCTTGAAAAAATAAGAAAGCTGTTTTCCTAAGAGGCGGGGGTGTATCGTAGTTGGTACAAGCCTGTCTCAATTTCTACTTTATATTTCCAACTGGAGAACAAAGCTTTCAATTCTACGCCCTGAAATGTCAGCTATTTTTTTTAACCTTGAGGAAGAAAACTAAGAAAATCACGATATACATGCTTCAGACATAAATTATCGTGCTTACATTTGTCTGCTAGTTCCTCATATTTTGAGAGCAATACAAGAGCGTAACCTATTGCTTAAAACACTAGGCTTCTTTCTTCATGAGGTGGGATTTTGTAGATGAAAAAATCTTTCTGAGGGTATTATGAAAAGCGTGGGCACACTTATCTCTTGATATCCCTATCATTATATCATGAAATTCCTTGGAGATTCTGCATCTTTAATAGCTAAATGCTTTTCTAAAGACAAGTAAAAAATATTCTTATGATTGATCACAGAAAGAGACCCTAAAAAAATTAGAACGGAAATGTCATTTTGATGCATAAAGTCAAGTTTGTGTGCATTGCTGTCTTAGGGTGCTAAGGTACCCCTGTGAAAACGTTATGCCCTTAAAACATATTTTCAGGAAAGACCATATGGGGAGAGAAAAATTATCAAATATCAGAATAGTAAAAAAGGGAAAATAGATGTTGACTAATTTTCCTTTATACCTTTTAAAAGAATGAATCACAGATAAAGAGTTTAATTATCAGGCACATTTCCTATCCTTTATAGGCAATAATCACATTTTCTTCTATATATTCCTATTGACCATTTTGCTGAATTTAGGTCCAGGTTCTTATACTTCACATCCATGAAATATTTTGAAATCTGTGTGGGTCTTTTTTACATGAGTGGTGAGTTATTTCCCTAATAATACATAATTCTGCAAAAAAAAAAAAAGGGAAAAAAAGATAATACAATTTTATCTTCCTTTTACTTCCAAGAAAATATGCCAAAAAAAAAAGACCAATTTTAATGCAATAAAATCGAAAGTCTTGTCTTTCTTATTGCTCTGTTTTGAGAAAGACCATGAAGTTTATGTTGGCATTTTATATGATAGGTATTTGCATAATCTCTATTTAAATTTGTACCATAAGCGTTGACGATGAGCTACAAAGTTGTTGCACAAAGCCAAGAACTGATTGTTAGTACAGAATACATTTCTGACACAAACACTAGGCCCCATGTTTCTCTGTTTGGCAAGGATAAATGTTTATCTCCAGGACTGGAGAAAATATAGAGTACCCTGTGCCTCCCACAAATTCTCAAAATCAGTAGGTAGCATCACTGAAAGCAGAGAAGAGAGCTAAGGGCTAGAGGGCTGCTTCACCTATGGACCATGTCCAAGGAAGGGAAGCTGGTCCTTAGGTATTGCTCTGAACTCTGTAAGAGTAGCATATGTGATTCAGTTTTTGGTCATTTCAAAATTCTGAAAATGGCTTTTGTTCACATTTCTGGGCTTTTACTTATGCTAGTCTTTTGGCTTAAAACTCTCTTTTCTTGATTTATCAAAGGGAATAATACCTGTGCTTTGTTATCTCTCTACCTCAAGCAATACTTGGAGACCTATAAATCCTGAATAAATATATACTGGAGTTTACATGAATAATTTAAAGGTTTGGAAATCTTCATATAGAAAGGTCTTTAGTATGACTTTTTACACTGTAAGCTGTAAACGCTATCATTTTGAAATCTATATTATCTCAATTATCAGTGGTTTCAAATGTTCAAGGAAAGGAATAAAAATTTTGGATACTGAAAATTCTTCTATTAGTCCTCAAGTTCTAGTTTGAATCTCAAGCTAACGTCAGTGTTCTTTCTCTGTTTGCTCATAGCAATGTATGCCCACCGCTATAATGGCCTGTACCACTGTTCCATTCTTGTGGTAGTTTGGATTTAATTATTCATTGTATCCACTTCGATGCATTCGTTTACACAAGTATTTGAGTGGCTAAGACGTGCCATGCACATAACAAGCAACATAATATATTGAGGAAGAGTCAGATTGCCTGGGTTCAAATTTCATCTTCAATAGTTTCTGCCTATTTGTATTTGGACAATTTGACTAATATCTTTGTTCCTCAATCTTCTTATTTTCACAATGGGTATAATTACAGTGTCTTTGATATAGGTTATATGATGAGTAAATGAGAGTAAAAGGAATCTAAAATAGTGTTTGGGCTAGTACTAAGCACTCAAGAAAACATTGTTTTTCTTTATCAGTGGTTCTCAATTCCGGCTGTATACTAAAATCACAGGAGATGCTTTTTAAAGCAACGTTATGGACATTGACGATACAGCAACAAGCATATAAACTTTCTGTCCTTAGGAATCTGCCTTAGGGGCTAGACCACCATTGCCTATGTTACAAATAGTGGGGTGCTATCAAGGTAGAATCCAAACAATGGTTCATGTAAAGATTCTGTTGAACTGATTGAAGGAGCTTTAGGAACTAGACATCCTTTGGAATTGACAGCCTTCTTTCATGAAGTGAAATATGTGGCTAAAATTTGAGGGAAAAAAAAGAAAAGTGTGAAAGGGATAAATATCAATGAATTTGATAAATTTCTGAGTTTTAACTGACAGGTAGCTTTCTGTCCATAAAATAACAGATTTTCTAGTACTTTTTCTGTAAGCTGTCAGTCAATGCCTTGGTCAATAGTGTTCGTGTTTCTGTATTGTGTGTATTTTTCTGAACATACAATTGGTTTTCATAGAGGCATAGCAGGATGTCTCATACACAATGTGTACTTACGTCAAGGGTTTCTATTGTGAAACGGTTAAAAGACATTCCAAAGATTTGTTTAGAGAAGTGTTTGAAGAGTAAGTGCTGTACAATTCAAAAGTGTCCATACCCTTTGTGCATTGTTATTTACACTTATCCTTATATAGTCTTGTTTGATGGATAATTTAATGAAAATGTTTAAAGAATTTTGAGACAAAGGGGAATGGGTAATTTTTTTTTTTTCATGTAGAACTATAAGCGAAACCAAACTTGTTGCCATAGAGCTAATTCCAACTTATAGCGACCTGATAGGACAGAGTAGAACTGCCCCATTGAACTTCCAAGAAGGGGCTAGTGGATTTGAACTGACCACCTTTTGGTTAGCAGCCAAGCTCTTAACCACTGTGCCACCAAGGCTTCAGAACTAACTATAGGGCGTTTAAAATATGATCTGTCAGTTTTATTTATTTTAAAATATAGCTTCTTTCCACTTAGATATAAGGAGGGGTAATCTTAGCTGATTTTTTTTTTTTTATGCTAGATATAACAAATAATGGGTATACCAAAAGGATACCTGTACCTTGGATAATAAAATTAATAATTCATCAAATAAGCGATTTTCAAAGAAGTATATTGATTTCTTAAAAAAAAAAAAAACAGACTAGTGGAATTTTAGTAAGTCTTTGCATATGAATGTCCTGACAATATTCTGAAGTATCTGATAGAGTAGGGGAGGTCATCTCAAGATTAGTCTCTAGTATTGTGTCATATTGTCATGTCTTGTAGTGATATTATCTAGTTTTAAGTTTAAAGAAAAAAAATAAGGCCCATTTTATGTGTGACAGTGTGGTTGTGTATAAGGAGACAGGGTTCTTGGGGATATTGCAATGTCTGAATTGCCGACAAATAGAGATATTCTCTGATACTCAGGGTGTTAATTAGGAAGGGGAACTATTTAATGACAAGAGTAAAATACTGTTGCTGATACTGATTCCTTCAACATTTTCTTGGAGGGATGTGGGCCATGTGGGGATTATGGCAGCCTTTTAAATCATTCAGGAGGTTGGAGAAGGTCATCTCAGTCAATCATGGCTGAGGGATTAGGAAGAAAATAACAAATCATAAATCAAGACTCAGTGTCCAGACTACTTTGAGCTTCACCAATGCCATCTCGCTTTATCTTTGCCTCAAACCCACAAGGTTGGTATTGTTATCTCTATTTTACAGCCTAACAAAATGGAAAACACAAAAACTGAGACTCATAGAGGTTATGTACCTTCTCCGAGATAACAGAGTAATTGACAGAGCAAGTTTTCAAAATCAGATTTTTCTAAATCTAAATCTCTTTCTCTTGTATTCATCTCTCCCACACACCACCTCCACTCTCTATCTCCATGTCTGGTTTTATTTTCTTCATAATAAGAGTTAACAGGCACATACCACTTACTAAGTGCCAGACTAAGACTGAGGTGTTTTACATCTATTAATCTTTCTGACAACCGTATATGGTAGGTTCGGTTATTAACTTCGTTTTACAGATGCAAAAACAGAAGTACAGAAAGGTGACTTGCTTATGGTTATACAATTACTATGTGGTGGAGGCATGCGTCTGGTTCCAAAGTGTGTGCTCTTAACCACTACACGAAAAAAGCAGTTGCTGTGAAGTTGCTTTTGACTCATGGCAACCCCATATGTGTCAGAGTAGATGCGCTCCATAGTTTTCAATGGCTAGTTTTTGGGAAGTAGATTTTCTTCTGAGGTGTTTCTGGGTGAACTTGAACCTCTAACCTTTTGGTTAGCAGTCAAGTGTGTCAACCGTTTGCACCACCCAGGGACTCCAAACCACTACTCTAGTATCATGTGGCATGTTATATATTTTTACTTATTTACTTTGTTTATTGTATATTTAGTGCACTCCCACTTTAATGCAAGCTCCATGATAATAGGGGTTTTTATCTTTTTTATTTTTTTAATCCATTGCCAGTTGCCAGAGAAGGGTACCTAGTATATTGAAGATGCTTAATCAACAGTTATTGAGTGAAGCATGTTGCCTCTTTTGGGACTTAGGAGGCTGTTAATAGAACTGAGGGTTCTCATGCGTTTAGGTCTAAGAGAGTTGAACCTGGGATGTTTGGAGTGAGGTGTTTCTTACCTCTGCATGTGGCTGGCTATCACGGTGTTTCCTGGATGATCATAGTCAAGAATTCCTGGGTAAGGCAACTCTGTTGCTCATCCTCCAGGTATCATCCATTCTGGTATGAGTATTTAATTATCATAAAAGTATCAGAACCCTTCTTGTGGTAGATAAGATGGGGCTCCCCTAGATTTTCTCTCACTGTTGATCTCAAATACAAGGTGATACAGAATTAAGCATATGACAACTTGTATTAAATCCAGACCCGACAACTCAAACATTTGTGAGCTTGGGGAAGTTTCTTAGCATCTCTAAGATTCAGTTTTATTCTTTCTAAACCAAGCTTAAAAACTTTGAGCTCCCAGTAGTTAGTTCATAATCAAGCCCGTGGTAAGAATTCAAGAAGTTCACTCTTGTCTTTTAATTTAGAGTTTGTTACAGTGGTGGCACAGTGGTTAAAGTGATCAACTGCTAATGGAAAGGTCTGTGGTTTGAAACCACCAGACGCTTCATGGGAGAAAGATGTGGCAGCCTTCTTCCCTAGAGATTTACAACCTTGGAAACCCTATGGGGTCACCATGAGTAGGAATTGATTTGACAGCTGTAGGTGGGTTATAGTTCTTTTAAAAGATTCCTGCTGGTGTAGTGGTTAAGGCACTCAACTGCTAACCAAAAGGTCAGTGGTTCAAATCACTAGCCACTCCTTGGGAGAATGATGTGGCAGTTGGCTTCTGTAAAGATTTATAGCCTTGGAAACCCTATGGGACAGTTCTGCTCTTTCCTATAGGGTCATTACAAGTTGGAATCGACTCAATGGCAGTAGGGTTTGGATAGTTCTTTTAGGTCCTTTGGTGGTGCAGATGGTTTGCACTCATCTACTAACTGAAAGGTTGGCAGTTCAAACCCATCCAGCAGTGCTGTAGAAGAAAGGCCTGGCAATATGCTCCCGTAATGATTGCAGTCAAGAAAACCCTATGGGACAGTTGTACTCTGTAACAAATGGAGACGCTATGAGTCCAGATAAACTCTATGGCAATCGACACACATACACACACACAGAGTTCTTTTATATCTCATTCCCCCTACTGCTAGAAATTAGAGGTGGAACAGCCAAATTACTTAGCACACTACTATACATACATACATACAGTGGAAATGTGCCCTGATGTTGGGGCTGCAGTTTAATTATGGCAGTTCCATGGCTTTCTTTATTCCTGAAGATAAAAGTGAGTACAGCAAAGTCCAAGTCCATCTGATGAAATACAGAGTCATCATTCCTAACAGTTGGAACAACCCTAGAGAAAGGTTGAGGATAAACTACAATCAACTGTTTTTTGAAGGAGTTGACGTATTGGATAGGAGGCCAAGTTTAGTAAAGCAGAAAATATTTTCAAAATGAATTTTGGATTTTGCCTGAAACACTGTAAAAGTTTATCAGGACAATGATGAATTCATAACAGTGTTTCTCAGCCTTTCTTATCATCCCCATAAAGGGCCTTTTTAAACATTTCTCCCCCTAGTTACCTCCCTACTTTTATGAAAGTTTAATACACAGATACACTGTATATCCGTCTTTGTACTATACATATATCTGTACTTTCTACATAAAGAGTAAGATTTTGTAACACTGGAAATAACAAATGTTGGAGGGGCTGCGAGGAGATGGGAACTCTTATGCACTGCTGGTGGGAATGCAAAATGATACAACCATTTTGGAAAATGATATGGC
>NW_004444003.1:7866539-7891007 GCF_000243295.1 Trichechus manatus latirostris
GAGTAAGGATATTGTTGATGTGTTGTGAGATTGTTAACCATTGTGATAGGGCAACATTTGTAGTAACTGTTAAATGAGAAACTATTTTGTCCTGTAAGCCTTCATCTTAAGTGAGAATAACAGCACAATTCGAAGAGCGTAGTCAATGTCACTGAACTGTGTGTGTAGAAAGTTTTGAAACGGTGTATCTTTGGCTATGTGTATTTTCAACAAAAAAAAAAAGGTTGAGAAGTTAGAAGGTTGATATGTTGTGGGGTTGTTAACCAATGTCATAAAACAACAAGTGTACTACTGTTTCATGAGAAACTATTTGTTCTGTAAGTCTTCACCTGAAGTACAGTAAAATATAAAAAAAAAAAAAAGAGTAAGATTTTGTTTGCCACCCTCTCCCCTCCCTCTGAACCCATTTTCTCTTTCTTGGTATGGATGGTATCACCTGTGTTGAAAATGCATCCTCTAAAGAAGGGCTCGACAAAGAATGGCCTTTGGGCCAAATCCAGCCTGCCACCTAAATTTGTAAATAAAGTTTTATTGGAATATAGTCATGCCCATTCAGTTACGTATTACTTATATTTGTTTCCGTGCTATATCTCCAGGGTTGAGTAGTTGCCACAGAGACTATCTGCTCCACAAGGTCTGTCATATTTTTTATCTTGCCCCTTACTGAATATATTCGCCAATCCCTGCTCTAGAGCCTCAGGACTGAGAATTGGGTGTAAAGAAGTATTTTAGTTCACAGAGAGACGACTTGCCAAATAATACCTTGGCTTTATGATTCCATAATATTCATAGGGCCTAGGGTATTGTCATACTGGAGTATTCATTACTTTTAAACAAAGGAGAGTCAGCAGAAGCCAAGCTAATTCCAGGAGACTATTTAGGTTGAAGAGGAGCCCTGGTGGTGGAGGGATTCAGGGCTCAGCTGCTAATCAAAAAGTCACCAGCTGTTCCTTGGAAGAAAGATGTGGCAGCCTGCTTACGTAAAGATTATAGCCTTGGAAGCCCTATAGGGCCGTTCTGTTCTGTTCTATAAAGTCACTATGAGTTGGAATCAGCTCAACGGCAATGGGTTTAGTGTTTTTTAGTTTGAACAGTGTTTTTAGATATGAGCTTAGATGGAATTGATCAAGGTCAAGGGTTTTAAATAATATCAGAAGAAGCAAGCCAGTACCACAAAGCAGGGTGATTGAATATAAAGTCTGCAAATTTTGCTGAGATAAGAAATGAAAATCATAGATTTAAAAAGGCAGGCCAAAATCGAGAAGCAAAGATATGCTGATAATAATAAAAATAATAATTGGTAATAAAAACAATAGTACTAAGAGCTAAAATTTACATGAAACGAACTTTGTGCCATGCATTCTTCTAAGAATGTTCTGCATACTTACTAATTAAATCCACCAACTCGATGAATATACTAACAATATTATAAATAATATTAGCAACAGAATTTAGAATTTATGACTTTTTTATTGTACTTTAGATGAAGGTTTACAGAGCAAACTAATTTCACATTAAACGATTAATACACATATTATTTTGTGACATTAGTTGCCAATCCAATGACATGTCAACACTCTCCCCTTCTTGACCTTGGTTTCCCCATTACCAACTTTCTTATCCCCTCCTGCCTTCCCATCCTTGCCCCTGGGCTGGTGTGCCCATTTAGTCTCGTTTTGTTTCATGGGCCTTTCTAATCTTTGGCTGAAGGGTGAACCTCAGGAGTGACTTCAGTACTGACTTAAAAGGGTGTCCAGGGGCCATACTCTCAGGGTTTCTCCAGTCGCTGTCAGACCAGTAAGTCTGGTCTTTTTTTGTGAGTTAGAATTTTGTTCAACATTTTTCTCCACCTCTGTCCAGATCCTTTATCTTGATACCTGTCAGAGCAGTCATTGGTGGTAGCCAGACACCATCTAGTTGTGCTGGACTTAGTCTGGTGGAGGCTGTGGTAGTTGTGGTCCACCAGTCCTTTGGTCTAATCTTTGTCTTATGTCTTTGGTTTTCTTCATTCTCCCTTGCTCTAGATGGGGTGAGACCAGTGGAATATCTTAGATGGCCATTCATAAGCTTTTAAGACCTCAGACACTACTCACCAAGGTAGAATGAAGAATATTTTCTTTATAAAATATGTTATGCCTGTTGAGCTAGATGTTCCCTGAGACCATGGTCCCCACAGCCCTCAACCCAGTAATTTGATCCCTCAGGGAGTTTGGATGTGTCTATGGAGCTTCCATGACCTTGCCTTATACAAGTTGTGCTGGCTTCCCCAGTATTGTGTACTATCTTACCCTTCACCAAAGTTACCACCCACCCCTCCCTTCCCTTGTAACCATCAAAGATTGTTTCTTTTTGTATGTAAACCTTTTCATGAGTTTTTATAGTAGTGATCTCATAAAATATTTTACTGACCGTTTACTATGTAACATAGCCAAACCTTAAAAATAACTCCTTGAGAGAGAATTTTTTTGTGTTTTAAAAATGGAGAAACTGATGTTTAAAAAAGGTACTTGCACAAAATCACAGAAATATACCCAGAGAGTGGCAATGCAAGGCTTGAACACAGGTTTGTCTGACACTAACGTGGATTTCTTCCAAAGCATATTTCTTCAGATGCACACCAGAAGTATAGACAGACAAGCAGAATTAAAAATCCCAAGACATCAATAACGTTAAAAGAACAAATGAGGAAGAAGACTGGCAATAAGGAAAAGTATTGTGATTTCTTTTTCTAGAAGAAGCATATTTTCTCTCTGTCTTGTTATCGTCCATGTTCTCGGGCTTTCAAGCTCTCATAGGTGTGTGTTTGTATATACTTAAAAGGCAAGTTAAAATGATAAAGATGTAAGCTTCATGATAATCCTTACAGTAGTTACATGCTTTTTCACTTCTGATTAAAGGACATCTACTGATTGAAGTTTAGATTGATACAAATTTTAATTGAAATAGAAATGCCCAACGCTGCCCCATTATTCCTACCTTATCAGGAAAAAATTAATGGACCACATACTGAACACCTGCACTGTACATAGTATCAGATGCTGTTCTTCCCTGGTAGGCATAGGCCAGGAGAATGCTATCTCCTCTGGGACTAATTCAAAAGGCATGTGGAGTGGGAAGTAGAGAGCTCCTTATCTGTGTTTGAGTTACATGGCTCCAAAAGATGAGAGAAGGGAACTGTGTCTCTGGGGGATGATGAAGGTTGAAATCAAGGTTAGTCATTCACATAATGAGTGATATATTCCGGAAGGATATCAAGAAGCAGAATGAAAATTGATCTGAAGTTGGAAAGGATTTCAGAAAGGTGAAGGAAAGAGAGGAAAAAAGAAAATCTAGAGAAGTACGTAAAGGGGATTTAGCCTGGAGTCATTCTACGATAAAAACGCAGAAAGCTTTGGCCAATTTTTCACCAGATTCCAGCAGTACACGCTCGAGCAGTTCTGGCATGTTCGTTTAAAAAGTCCAGAGTAAGACAGTTGCTAAGTCCTTTACCAGTCAGTAGGAATCCAAACACAAATAAGACACAATACCTACCCATAATAAGCTATAGCCTCCAGTGACTAATAACAGTGATAATGCCTTAAGAAAGATGCCCCTAGAATCAGATAACCTGGTTTCAAACTCTCCATCTGCCGCTTACTAGTTGTCTGATCTTGAAACAGTTACTTAGCTTTTCTAAGTCTTGGTTTTCTCATCTGTAAAGTGAGTTTGATAAGAATTCCAGTTGTAATATTTTTGAGAAGTTTAATTCAGATCATATACACACACACACACATATATATATACATACACACATATATATATATATATATACATACACAGTATTTAAATGAGCACTTGACACAGATAAGATTCTCAGAAAAATGAGACTGGCTTCTTAAACAGAGATAAGAGCTAGAAGAATAAGCCTGGGAGGAGCTTTGGTCAAACAAAGTTAAGGGGAGTAAAAAGAAAGCCACGGTAGGATACGGTTGAAATATTGCTCTTGAGTCTATTTGTTTGTAGTCTGAGCCACAACCAATTGTTTCTGAACATTCTGTGGCCACAGATTAGCATTCAGTGCACTCATCTCTCAGTGCTGTCTGGCCTAGCACTTTCAAGTAGTGTATGAGAGCAATGTAAGCATTTAGGAAAGTGCAACTAACTCTTTCTAGAACAAGAAGACATAGGGATCCATATTTAACTCTTGTCAACAGATGTTCTTTCAGGCAGGTTAATTTAGATGTTGCACATTACAGATTTTCTGTTTGTGTACTAGTCCTCGGGTGAAGGACTATGCAGTAGACAGAATAATGGTCCTCCAAAGATGTTCATGTCCTAATGCCCACAATCTGTGAATATGTTATCTTACATGGCAAAAGGGACTTTGCAGATATAATTTAGTTAAGATTCTTGAGCTGGGGACATCATTTTGAAATAGCCAGGTGAGCACAATGTAATCACAAGGGTTCTTATAAGAGAAAGAGAGAGGCAGGAGAATCAGAGTCAGAGATGGAGATGTAAAGACAAAGGCAGAGAACCAAAGTGGTGCAGAAAGAGAAAGACTCAACCGGCCATTGCTAGATTTGAAGGTGGAAGAATGTGGCCATGAGCCAAGCAATGTGGGCAGCCTCTAGAAGCTGCAAAAGGCAAGGAAATAGATTCTTCCCTAGAGCCTCCAGAAGGAACACAACCCTGCTGACACCTTGACACCTTGGACTTTTGACTTCCATACTGTAAGAAAATAAATGTTTGGTGCTTTATACTTCTAATTTTGTGATAATTTGTTACAGCAACAATAGGAAACTAATACAAGTCATGTACTCTACTCTATCCCAGGGCACATCAACAGACATGATGTCCTTAGCCCTCTTCACTGTCCACTTAGATTATTCCCATTCTAACATCTAAGATAGATAGATATTGCTCTTCAAAATCCCAAATACAATTTTTATTACCAAGCACAAACATTTTCAGTGTGACATATTATAGAATTGAAATCTGCTAAGGCTCATATTGCCAAATTCTTTGTCAAAGATGCAATTCTCATTTACTTCTTGGTCCAAATGCACTATATTATAGATCTCAAGCTTAACATGCACTGCTTCTGGAAATAACCATGTAGTTTTGCCCCTGTGTATAATATTTTACATGATTATATTATTAGAGGATGCAAAACACTCTCACCCCCTTCCCCTTTCAATACTGCTGAAATTTCTCAATGGAAAGGAAATGAAGAGAGACTGAAATAGGTGGTAGTGAGAGTATAGAAAGAAAACGTGTTTCTGGCTTCTTCACAGTTTCATTCTCACATCATGGAGAGGGATGGTAATTCTTGGCTTTCTTCATGGTGTAGACACTGTGCCTCCAAACAATGCAAACAAAGAGGAAAGCCAAAGGCTACTGAATTCATTTTCCATCAGCCAGGGTCTTCTATCTCAGACACTGTTGCTTTCAATCTCAGTCCTTTCCCACTTAGAAATCCTTTCAGATGTTGCCATAAAGTCTCTTGTTAAGTTTGTCTCCTGCACATTTTTATCCTTTAAAATCACACTTTCATGGAAAGTTTAAATGAAGCATATGAGTCACTATTAGATAACATCTTAACCCATGGTTATCTCTCCTTTTATTTGAATTTATTTTTAAAGTCAAGTTGAAATATTTTTATCCGTCGCAGAAATTCATATCAAATTATTCTGCTGGAAAGTTAGAATTTGAATAATTGTGTTCCCTTGTGTCATGCCACAATTTTCAATGCTATTACTATATAAGAAACTTGTTATCACACTCCTGTGCTTAAAGCAGAATTAAGTATACTGTGAATTCATTTTGGACCACATCCAAGGTGTTCATTTCTGTAGAAAAATATCTGAATCGCCCACTGACAGATTAGAACTCTCAGGATTTCTTTGTCATGACTGCAATATGACTGCCCATTCCATTCTTCTATGACAAGGTTTCTCAACTTCAGTACAATTGACATTGTAGGATGGATGATTCTTGTCGTGAGAAGCTGCCCTGTGCATAGTACAATACTTAGCAGCATCCTTGGCCTCTGCCCAATAGATATCAGTAGCATCCCTGTGTAGTTGGGACAATCAAAAATATCTTCAGACATTCTCCAACAAATGTCCCCTGTTGGTGCAGGGAGCAGGGAGGGACTGCCCCCAGATGAAGATGCTATGTGAACATGAAGATCAAAAAGAAAATGATGATTTTTGATCTTGTTTCTATTCTAACACAGCCACCTAAAAGGTGTGTACTAGCCAAAGAGAGAAAATGTCTATGAGTGAAATGAGAAAGCTGTTTATTAAACTCTTTAACACCTTGGGACCAAAGCAAATTCCCCCACCTTGGAACCTTAAAGAGCTTAATACACAGGGAAGGAACCTAATTCCCTTTGTATTTCACTGCAGGCTGACTGAGAACTGGAAGCTCTAGTGGGCACAGTGATCAGCAGAGAAGTGCATGAGTGGATTGTCAGAACACCTTGCACGCAACACCAGGGCAGAACCCCGATCAGCTGCAGCTGTGGTAATTATCAGCAGTGAGCAAGGCTACAGAAGCAAGATTTACAATGACAGCTGGAATGTAGCAACTAACACAGAGAGAAGACGCCTAAAACTAAGAGACACACAGACAGAAACGGCTGAAGTGAGCTGTGGTTCCAAACTGAGCTTAGCTCAGCGGAAAAGGTGGCTTGGGGGAGAAGTAGTGGCAAGGGGATAAGGAGCAGCAATTCACCTTGATACATAAAGACAGGTAATTCAGCTCTGGAAATAGACCAGAAATATTTAAAGGAGTGGAAGGGGTACCTTAAGTAACTGAGTAGGGTAGGGGAAATAAACCAGAGAGATTTGGGCATTAAAGTTAAAACAGGCTCATTTGAATCCCCAGGCTAGTGAGAATTAGGAAGTAGTGTTATGTTCAAATCAAAAAACTGTCATTTAAAATGAGTGTTTTTAGGCACCATATGGGCTACAAGCACATGAATACAGTAGTTAGAACAATGAATAAGAAATGAAGTCCTAGAAAAATGTTCAGTGACTCTTCACTGTATTTCATGATTACCAAGAAAAATTTAAAAATTATTAGTGAGAAAGTCATGGTTTTATTTTCTCACCTCCATAAATTTATTTTTAAGTGAACTTGTGGTCCCATTCTATCAGGGTCTATCTGAATTTCCCTTGCTCCTTTAAAAATAAAATGCAATTATTTATTAGTGATTAGGCAATTCATAAGGCTCAGCATATATAGTTTAATATATAATGAAAGTGCAATAGTTTTAAACATGTAATATTAGGAAAATATACTAAAGTGTTAAATTGAATCAGAGGACTCAACATAGTAAAGATGTCAATTCTCCACCAAACTGGTACATAGATTTAATGCAATTTCTAGAAAAATCTCAGAAATAATTTTTTAGATTTAACAAATTCAAAAATTTATATGGAAATGCAAAGAAACTGGAATACCTAAAATAATTCTGAAAAATTGAAGAGAGTAGAAGGAATTCTTCTAAGCTAATTTCAAGTCTTGCTATGAAGCTACTGTAAATAAGACTGTGTGGTATTGGGAGAGGGATTCACAAATATGTCAATGGAACAGAATAGAGAATGTAGAATTAGCCCAAACATGTTCCACCAACTGATTTTTGACAAAAAGCAAAAACAATTCAATAGAGAAATAGTAGTCTTTTCAAAAAGTGTGCTGAAGCAATTGGGTATTCATAAGCCAAGAAAAAAACAAAAATCCTCAAACTAAACTTCACACCTTATAGAAAAAGTAACTCAAAATTTATCATAGATTTAAGTATAAAATATAAGATCATAAAACATTTACAAGACAACATAGGAGAAAATCTTTGTGACCTTGAGCTCGATGAAGAATTATTAGACACAACACCAAAACATCATCCACAAAAGAAAAAATCAGCAAATTGGACTTCATCAAAATTACAGACTTTGTTCTGTGAAATATCCTATTAAAAGGATGAAGACATGTAAAACTGGGATAAAATTTTCACAAACCACGTATCTGACAAAGCACCCATATGTAGAATATATAAATAACTCTCAAAACTCAACAGTAAAATAGTGAAAGGGCTAAAATATAATAATAATAATAATAATAATGAACATACTAAATGCTAGAAAGATGCAAAGAAACAGAATCAATCATACCTTTTTAAGAAACTTCCAAACTATTTTTCAGAGTGGCTGTATCATTTTGGCTTTATCGTTTATATAAATGGCCACTCTGGAAAGTAGTTTGGCAGTTTCTTAAAAATTAAACACAAACTTAGCATATGACCTACTTCTGGTAAACGAAAACTATTTTCTTACAAAATCCTTTGCAAAATTGTTCATAGTAGCTTTATTTATAATAGCCCCAAACCAGAAACAACCAAAATAACTCTTAATAGATGAATTATTTAAAAAAAAAAAAAAACAACAACTGCAGTACACCCTCACCAGTTAATACTATTCAGTAATAAAATTAATAAGCTTTTTTGCCATTCTGAGTAAAAAAGGCCAACTTGAAAATTCACATACTGTATGATTCCATTATATTACATTATTCTCAAATTATAGAGATAACAGATCTGTGGTTGCCAGGGGTTAGAGAGTGTAGTAGGTAGGGGAAAGGAGGTGAGATATGACTATACATTTATAACACATGGTAGTTCTTTGTGAGGTTGGAATAATCTGTATCTTGATTGGTGGTGCAGTGGTTAAGAGCTACAGCTGCTAACCAAAAGGTCAGCAGTTCGAATCCACCAGCCTCTCCTGGGAAAACCAATGGGGCAGTTCTACTCTGTCCTATAGGGTCGCTATGAGTTGGAATCAACTCAACGGCACTGAGTTCAGTTTGGTTTTTGGTTTGACTGAGGTGGTGGTTACAAAAATCTACGCAAGTGATAAAATGGCACATAGCTATACATACACACTGTACCAATGCCAAATTCCTGATTTTGACACTGTAGTATAATTAAGAGTGCTGTAACCATTGGAAGAAACAAGGTGAAGGGTACTTCAGGCATCTTTGCAACTGTTATGAGTCTATGAATATTTAACAATAAAAAGTTAAGGAAAATAAAATAATGCCCTCACTTTTATTTTTAAGAAAAAAATTGTAACACAAAACTAAAGAAGATGCTTTTAAAATAGAAGAGATGGATAAAAACAAGAGGAAAAGGATACAAAATTATTCATGTGTCCTCGAGGTAAACATCTCATTAACAGGAATAACGGAAAGATAGTCATAGAAAACAGACAGGAAGAAATTATTGAAAGACTAACACACACACCCAAATCTTTAAGGAGAAATTAAAAGTATGCATTGCTAGCTCTCCAAGGCCTATTGAATATTTAGAATCCCTGGTGGCACAGTGGTTGAGCACTCAGCGGCTAACCAAAAGGTCAGTGGTTAGAACCCACCAGCTGCTCTGCAGGAGAAAGATGCGGCAGTCAGCTTTCATTAACATTACAGCCTTGGAAACCCGATGGGCAGTTCTACTCTGTCCTATAGGGTCACTATGAATCAGAATCAACTTGACAGCAATGGGTTTGGTTTTGGTTTGGTCTATTGAGTATTTAAAGAAGCCTTGGTGATGCAATGATTAAGCACTAGACTGCTAACTGAAATTTCAGCAGTTGGAACCCACCAGCTGCTCAGTAGGAGAAAAGACCTGGTGATCTATTCCTGTAAAGATTACATTCTAGGAGACCTTATGGGGGCATTTGTACTCTGTTATGTAGGGTCCCTATGAGTCGGAATCAACTCTAAGACACACAGCAACAACACTAATTAAGTATTTAAGAAGCTCCAGTGGTGCAATGGTTAAGCACCAGGCTGTTAACTGAAAGGTTGACAGTTCAAACACACCTAACAGCTTTGCGGAAGAAGGACCTGGCTATCTATTTCCATAAAAATCACAGACAAGAAATTCCTATGGGACAGTTCTATTCTATTACATGAGTCAGAATCAGCTTGCAATCACAGAAACACAACACAGGATTTATCATTATAAATAAAAAAAATGCAAACCATATTAGATTATTATAAACTAGCAGAACATCCAGTGTGTAAAAAGATAAGCAGAATTATCTACTGAATGTCACCAGAGATTCAGGTTTCCTGACAGAGGCTATTTGAATTAGGATATTCAAACAAGACTCCCACAAACTCCCACTACCCTCCACCCCTCATTCCCTCCTTCTAACCTCTTACGACGAAGCCAGGTGCTAGCAGCTGGTGTTATCAGACAACTTCCTACAATATGGCATTTATACTTAATTACTTGATGCTTAATTACCCATGGAGTATTTTTTTAATGTAAATGGTCCTCATGCTTGCATTATAAGAAGGGTGGTACAGACCTACCTAGTACACCTGTCTGATCAGAAATCCTAAAACTGCATACTTTCTTTTGCTGGCCCTTGGCTTATACATTTTCACAATAAAGTCTTTCCGTATTTATATCCATAATATGTAATGCTGTGAAATTTACCCTCACCCAGCTTCCCACATGTAGGAAAAAATTGCAAATCCTACAAGAGTTTAGAAAGACCAAAAAAAAAAAAAAAGTCATACAAAATTTATTAAGTAGCAGAATGATACACAACTTCTAAACTGTCACACTAGAAGAGAATACAAAGGAAATTTATTTTTCAAACTAGAATTTTGTACCTAGCCAAAATAACAATTAACCAAGTATAAGGTTAGATTTAAGGTTCATGTCCTTATATGGAGAATGTAGTCCTATAAAATGAGGAAGAGCGTAAACCAGGAAAGAGGAGAACATCCAAGGTACAAAGAATCCAAAATCAGAAACCTGCACAAGGCAACTAAATATGATGGCAGGGTAATCAGGTTGGAAGAGAAAAACGGAGGCAACCAAGAAGGATGTTCATCCCCACAGAAAGATAATGCAATTGCCATGTTAGTGCATATGGAAAATGTTGTTGTTGTCTCTGTTGGGTGCCAATAAGTAGATTTCAACTCATAGCAACCTCGTGTGACAGAGTAGAACAGCCCCGTAGAGTTTTCTTGACTGTAATCTTTACTGAAGCAGATTCCCAGGTCTTTCTTCTGCAGGGCAGGTGGGTGGGTTCTAACTGCCAATCTTTCAGTTAACTGAGAGCTTAATTGTAAGAAAATACTGATAGGTAATTGTCAGAACTGTTAGAAGCTTAGGAAAATATTAGAAGTAAATATATGAATAACTAAAGAAATGAGAACATCTGTCACAATTCTTAACTTCAGGATAAACAACAATTTTTACATAAAGCGAATAGTAATCAGAGTGAACAATGTTTATTTGGGCATAGAATCTAAACCTTGACAATTAATTTCATCAAAGCTTATGATATAATTATACTGGATGAATGAAATCATGGAATATAGGAGACAGGATTGCAGAATCCTCCTATACCACAAAAAGAAATCAATGACAAAACACGAAAGTTTACAAATGATGAAATAGCAATCTAAATATATAATTTACAAACACCTTAAATAGCTTCAAAGGAGTGGGACTATGTAGGAATGAGGATGGAGGATATAACTGCATTTTTTTTTAAATTTTACATTTTTAAAATTTATTTTGATTCTTTAACTATGTGCCTGGATTACTTTGTTACGAATAAAATTATTTTCAAACACTTATGAATCAATAGGTCCTGCTCTGATTGGTGTTGTCGTTGAGCCTATTGAGCAACCCATAGGCAAACAACACGGACACAATAATTTTTCGTTCACTGTTTACACTGCATTTTCTATTCTTCATGAAAATGCTGTGATTACATCTAAAGATTTTTTTCATCCTCAGAAAATATTTCTACACAGTAACTTCAGTCTATTTATATTTTAAATGATTTCTAACAACTTTTTATTTATTTATTTATTTAGTTTTAAACTTTAGATGAAGGTTTACAGAACAAACAAGCTTCTCATTAAACAGTTAGTACACATACTGTGTACGACATTAGTTAACAACCCCACAACACATCAACACTCTCCCTTCTCGACATTGGGTTCCCTACTACCAGCTTTCCTGCCCCTCCTGCCTTCTAGTCCTTGCCCCTGGGCTGGTGTCCCCCTTTATTCTCGTTTTGTTTTACAGGCCTGTCTAATCTTTGGCTGAAGGGTGAACCTCAGGAGTGACTTAATTACTGAGCTAAAAGGGTGTCTGAGGGCCATATTCCCAGGGTTTCTCCAGTCTCTGTCAGGCCAGTAAGTCTTTTTTTGTGACTTAGATTTTTGTTCTGCATTTTTCTCCTGCTCTATCTGGGACCCCCTATTGTGATCCCTGTCAGAGGAGTCAGTGGTGGTAGCCGGGCACCATCTAGTTGTACTGGACTCAGTCTGGTGGAGGCCATGGTAGTTGTGGTCTATTGGACCTTTGGACCAATCTTTCCCTTGTATCTTTAGTTTTCTTCATTTTCCCTTGCTCCCGAAGGGGTGAGACCAATAGATTATCTCAGATGGCCGCTCACAGGCTTTTAAGAGCTCTGACGCTACTCACCAAAGTAGAATGTAGAACATTTTCTTTATAAACTATGTTATGCCAATTGAGCTAGATGTTCCCTGAGGCCATGGTCTCCACAGCCCTCAGCTCAGCGATTCGGTTCCTCAGGGAGTTTGGATGTGTCTATGGAGCTCCCATGATCTTTCCTTGTACAAGTTGTGCTGGCTTTCCCAGTACTGTGTACTGTCTTACCCTTCACCAAAGTTACCACTTATCTATTGTCTATTCAGTGTTTTTCCATTGAAGATTGTTTCTTTTTGTGTGTAAATCTTTTCATGAATTTTTATAGTAGTGGTCTCATACAATATTTGTCCTTTTGTGATTAACCTATTTCGCTCAGCATAATGTCCTCCAGATTCATCCATGTTGAGAGATGCTTTGCAGATTCATCATTGTTCTTTATCATTGCGTAGTACTCCACTGGGTGTATGTACCATAGTTTGTTTATCCATTCATCTGTTGATGGGCATCTAGGTTGTTTCCATATTTTTGCTATTGTAAACAATGCTGCAATGACATGAGTGTGCATGTGTCTATTCATGTGATGGCTCTTATTTCTCTAGGATATGTTCCTAGGAGTGGGATTGCTGGATCATATGGTATTTCTGTTTCTAGCTTTCTAAGGAAGCACCATATTGTCTTCCAAAATGGTTGTACCATTTTACATTCCCACCAGCAGTGCATAAGAGTCCAGTCTCCCTACAGACTCTCAAATATTTGTTATTTTCTGTTTTTTTGATTCATGCAAGTAATGCTGGGGTGAGATGGTATCTCATTGGGTTCTGATGTGCATTTCTCTAATGGCTAGTGATCTCGAGCATTTCCTCATGTGTCTGTTGGCCACTTGAATGTCTTCTTTGGTGATGTGTCTGTTCATTTCCTTTGCCCATTTTTAAATTGGATTATGTATCTTTTTGTTGTAGAGGTGTTGGATTTTCCTGTAGATTTTAGAGATTATACCTTTGTCGGATTCATAATAGCCAAAATTTTTTCCCCAGTCTGTAGGTTCTCTTTTTACTCTTTTGGTGAAGACTTTGATGAGCATAAGTGTTTAATTTTTAGAAGATCCCAGTTATCTAGCTTATCTTCTCAAGTCTGTATTGTTAGTTATGGTTTGTATCCTATTAATGCCATGTTTTAGGGCCTCTAGTGTTGATCCTATTTTTTCTTCTATATCTTTATAGTTTTTGGCTTTATATCTAGGTCTTTGATCCATTTCAAATTAGTTTTTGTATACGGTGTGAGGTATGGGTCCTGTTTCATTTTTTTGCAGATGGATATCCAGTTTTGCCAGCACCATTTGTTAAAAAGACTGTCTTTTCCCCATTTGATGGACTTTGGGCCCTTGTCGAAGATCAGGTGACCGTAGGTGGATGGATTTACATCTGGGTTCTCAATTCTGTTCCATTGGTCAATGTATCTGTAGTTGTACCAGTACCAGGATCTTTTGACTACCACAGCTGTATAGTAGGTTCTGAGGTCAGGTGGTGGGAATCTTCCTACTTTATTCTTCTTCTTCGGTAGAGCTTTACTTATCCAGAGCTTCTTCCCTATGCATATAAAGTGTAACAACTTTTTAAAATTGGTCCCTCAATTAGACAAACACACTAACGTTTATAAATAATGGCCCCTATATGTCTGGTGAGGGTAAGATTACTGTTTCCCAAATATGCACTACTTTCTACAACATCAAGTTGCTGAGCAATGAACATTTTAGCTTCTCAAGGTAAAGTAATTCATCAGACAACATTTATTTTCCTTAATGAAAAAATTTAAGTGGTTCATCTACATACTATTGTTAAGTAAAATGGAAAATGAATATAAGGAATTTCAGCTACTGCAAATAGAAGTATGAAATCAAGTGAACGAGTATGTTGCTTGGATATTAGGTAGTTTTCCTGAGAGTAAGAAACTGGTTACCAAAGTGAGATCTTCAAATGTCCCTTACTTTGAAACCTTAATTTTCTAATAAATCAGAGTAATTTCCAAAATATATAGCAGAGAAAATATTTTTTTTAAATCTAAGAATTATCCTACTATAGTATATAATGAAACTAATTTAACCAAGTTTTACAATACACATTTATAGTTGTAAATACCTCTCAATCTACATCATGAGGTGATAGAGATTTCCTCAAGGTTTCCTAATATGCAACATAAGTAATAGTGGCTGTTTGTGAAAAAGGATTTTGATAACCCCAATGGCTCTTCCAGACTATGTATAGCATGAAACGCCAAGTATTAAATATTAAAAAAATTTAAATTCTTTAATGTACACATTTTTAAGCAAGTTCTGTTTAATTAATAATGAGAGGTTTTACTATCATTGATTCTAATTAATATATAATCATTTCCCCTCATGTCAATTGCCTCTACTCAATTCCTCTTTTTTCAACAAGGTAGAATTTGTACAGAGTTCTCAAATTAAGTCTAGATTTATCTGGAAAAATAAAAAAGATCTGATTTGGGGTGATCTCCAGATCTTCTTACTGGAGATCAGTATTGTTATGAGTTAACCTTGTTATTTATTATGTAGATATCCGTTACATTTCTGGTGCTTCTTGAGTCAGATCCAACATACAAATCATATCAAATATTACTTATTAAAACTCCAAGATTTTTTTTTTTCATTTCAACATCAAGTTGCAATTTAGAAAATAAGTAGTTTGTGATAGTTAATGTTATGTGTCAACTTGGCAAGGCCATGATTCTCAGTGTTTGGCAGTTATGATGTAGTTTGGTAGCTATGTAATAATATAATCACCACCATGTTGAGACCTGTTATGAGCGGCCAATCAGTTGAAAGGGAGTTTCTTGGGGGTGTGGCCTGCATCCAATATAGGTGGATTTTCTGGCAAAGCTCATTGGCTCTTGCTCACTCTAAATCCTGCAGCTGGCTTCTGTTTATCAGACCTCTGGTTCTTAGGATTTGAGCTAGCAGCTTACCTGTTGGGATTCATCAGCCTCTGCAGCCTATAAGCAACAGACCTTATGTCTGATCTGCCAATCTTGGGTTCTATCATGGATTGAATTGTATCCCCCAAAAATATCTGTCAACTTGGCTAGGTCATGATTCCCAGTATTGTATGATGGTCCACCATTTTGTCATCTAATGTGATTTCCCCATGTGTTTTAAATCCTATCTCTACGATGTTGATGAGATAGATTAGCAGTAGTTATATTGATGAGATCTACAAGATTAGACAGTGTCTTAAGCCAATCTCTTTTGAGACATAAAAGAGAGAAGTGAGCAGAGAGAGTGGGGGAAACTCACACCAACAAGAAAGCAACACCAGGAGCAGAGTACATCCTTTGGACCCAGGGTTCCTGCACAGAGAAGATCCTAGTCTAGGGGAAGATTGATGAGAGGGACGTTCCTCCAGAGCTGACAGAGAGACAAAGCCTTCCCCTGGAGCTGATGCCCTGAATTTGGACTTCTAGCCTACTGGACTGTGAGAGAATAAATTTCTCTTTGTTAAAGCCATCCACTTGTGGTATTTCTGTTATAGCAGCACTAGATGACTAAGATGGGTTCGCCAGCCCCAGTTATGTGAGTCAGGTGAAGCCTCCAGCCTGACTCACAGACTTGGGACTTTCCAGCGTCTACAATCATGAGAGTCATTTCTGTGATATAAATCTCTCTCTGAATATGTTATATTTATACACTTCACTCGTTTTCCTTGTCTAGAAAATCCAGCCTAAGACACAGGGTAACAAGCAGGTAAATTACACAAGATTAATGTCCTACTCTCAATATTTTGATGGTTTTTGTGTTTTATTTTGTTTAGTTTCATTTTGTACAACAGTGGTAATCAGGAATTATGCTGCTCCATTATTGTTTTTTCAGCCATGTGGTGCTACGATTTTTGTGGCACAGTCTAGTCCCATAGAATACCCATTATCGTCGAGTTGATTCCCACTCACAGCAACCCTATAGGACAGAGTAGAACTGTCCTGTAGGGTTTCCAAGGAGTGACTGGTGGATTCAAACTGCTGACCTTTTGGTTAGCAGCTGAACGCTTAGCCATTGTGCTGTCCTGTAGTATAGAGCGAGATAAATTGGTCTTCATGGGATCAAGTCCTTAATCTTAAAATTACTGACACAGAATTTTAACTGACTGTACATTTATAGGCGTCTGGAAGTTCCTCAATAGAGTAAAATCCATGGTATAATAAATTATTATAGTATAAAAAAAGAAAAACAAACAAACAAAAAAACTGTTGCCATCAAGTCAATTCTGACGCATAGCAAACTTATAGGACAGAGTAGAACTGCCCCATAGAGTTTCCAGGGAGTGCCTGGTTGATTCGAACTGCTGACCTTTTGGTTAGCAGCCGTAGCTCTTAAACATTACACCACCAGGGTTTACATTTTATTATAAGGTATTGTATATATAAATACATATACATATGTCTATGTCTATATCTATATCTGGAGTTCCTGGGTGGCACAAAAAGTTAAATGCTTGACTACTAACTAAAAGGTAAAGATGCCTCAGAAGAAAGGTCTGGCAATCTGCTTCTGAAAGATCACAGTCTTGAAAACCCTATGAGGTGCTGTTCTACTCTGCACACGTGGGGTTGCCATGAGTTGGAACGGACTCTACAACAACTGGTTTTTTTTGGTTTTGGTTTATATTTCTATCAATCTATCGATCTGTTAGCCTCTATCTATATATCTAGCTATTTGTATTTTTCCCATGCTAATAAACAGGCACTCTAAGTAAAAAAGATCATATTTACTGACAAACCAATTCTTCACCCTTAAAATAGAAATATAAATACTAGCACATATCACCAACAATGTAATTTGATTTAGCTAGTGAATGCCTGGAAAGATATTTTGGAAATGCACATGTGTATACAATTAGTAAACTATGTAGCATTTGGATGTGAGCATTTAATTGACAAAATAGGGCGCTTTAAAATGGGCATGATCCCTTTTCAATTTCAGACACTATCTTGAAATATATCCATTGATTTACTGAAAGAAACATAATGTGAAATATTTTAAATTGAGATAGATGCATATTTACACTGAGCAAAATACAGAAAATATCAGACATATAGCCTGCTCACAATTACATTTCATTTTCTTTTTAAATTTTGACTAACGCAAGTCAACAAAAGTTCAATTTTGTGAGTGTTGTTTATTATCAAAAGCAAATGTGCTAAAGAGCATTTTATATACTTATGCATTTTTCAGAAAGCTTAAGGTAAGTGATTTATTCATGAAAGGTTGAGGGGACACAGACAATTCCCCAAAGTGACGTTAATTTTTAAATTAAATATATATAAATTAATCCACATAACTCTGGAGCAAAATAATTCTTAGAAAACACATGGAATTCATTATGAACCATTAAAGAAGCTTTCAGTAATTGCTAGCAATGAGAACAGTTTATAAAATAAACTCTCACTTCTTTTTCTGTTTTGTAGCCATGAAGCTTACTTAGATTTAGAGAATCCAATTGCTTTTTGAAGTATTTTCTTGAAAAAATAATTTCATATATTCTGCTCTTCTTATAGGAAAAAATAATACACCCACTCCTAACTTATCTACAAGGTTAGGTTCCAAAGACCAGGTTGTTATGTAAAAATAAGTATTATTCAAAATGGAAGATGACTACATCATTACATAACTGCCAAACCTCAGAAAATCATGGCCCAGTCAAGCTGACATATAACTTTACTCTTACGTTGCACCTCAGCATTCATTACTGCCAGATGTATGTCATTAATGCACAAAATGGTTAGACAGTAGATTTTTTACTATTGTTGTAAACGCAAAATGTCAGACAACGAACCAGTTGGTAAATGAGGAGTGGTTTTACTAAAGCTTCAGTATATAGTACCTTTGAATAGAAAACGTTCGACATGATATCATTAATGGTGAAGCTACCTTTTAACCTCGTTCTTTTGTAACTTAATTAACTCTCTTCAATAGATTTGTCTAATACTACGTTTTGTTCTATAGAGAATATTGTATGAGTGAGGTTAAGCATTCATCCCCTTGCCTCCATCTAATGATAGCTACATTTAATGTCTATAACATACTGCATACTTTTGTATGTATGTTGCATACATTGCCTCAGTTATCCTTACACAGAAAACTTATGAAGTAAGCTCTGTTGCCTTCATTATAAAGATAATAAAGTACAGAATTTGCTCTAAGTCAGGGCTCAGCAAACATTTGGCCTGTGGGCCAGATTTGGCCCACCATCTTGTAAATAAAGTTTTATTGTCATGGAGACACACCCAAATGTTTACATATTGTCTCCAGCTGCTTTCCCTTTCAAACCAAAAAACCAAACCCACTGCCATATAGTTGATTCCAACTTATAGTGATTCTGTAGGACAGAGTGGAACTACCCTATAGAGTCTCCAAGACTGTAATCCTTACAGAAGCAGACTGCCACATCTTTCTCCCATGGAGTGGATGGTGGGTTAGAACTACTGATCTTTCAGTTAGCAGTGGAGTGCTTTAACCATTGCACCACCTGGGCTCTGTTTGCTTTCTCTCTATAATGGTAGAATTGAGTATTTGTGACAAAGACCGATCAGATGGCCTGCAAGGCAAAAGTATTTACTATCGGGTCTGTTACAGAAAATTTGTAGATTCTTGCTCGAGGTCACTTAGTGACAACGCCCTTTTAAATGTAGAGTTTTCTGATCAGAAGCCGGTGTTGTTTTCACCATATCATGATGCCTTTCAATAAAAAAATAAATAATAATAATATTATGAGGGGAAGTGAATGGTGAACCTTCTCATTTTTAAGACTATTTGCCTTGAAAATCTAGACTAATAAAATAAGGATTTTAAATTTAAATTCTGTTTTAGAAATATAGGTTTTTTTATTTAAATACTGTCTTAGAAATTGATTACCATCATGAATCTAGACCAGCTACATAAATTTTTATGGACTCAGATGCATCATTTAAAAAAATGAAAATAATAATACATGACATCCTTCACTCAAGGATCTGTAACAGATAGGTTTTTTCTAACTCTATTATCTTTTATCCAGCAATTCTATCTCTCAAGTCAGACATCTGACAGGTCTGAGTCAGTTAGTTGAAAATAATCTAAAATTGTTGGGAATAATGTTTTCAATCTACAATGTAAATAAACTATGCTTATACTTACAAAGAAATAGATACACCACACTCTTAAGACCCATAGTGGCTCATGTTGAGCCATTATGAAATACAGCTATATTAATTAGTAATTCAATTCAAAAACTATTTTTGAGAACTTTTTCAGCATTTTGTGAGGCCTTCTAGGGGGTGATAGTAATTACTATTTGCATAGCTATTGATTCAATGTCAGTCACTTTAACGAACACTGTTTCTTTTGAATTACCCATATATACAAACACATGCAATATACAATCATGACCTAATTTATCTAATTAAAATTTATTAAGCAGCTTTGTTGTTAGTTGCTGTCAAGTCGATTCTAACTTATGGTAACCTCATGTGTGCAGAGTATAATTGCACTCCATAGGGTTTTCAAGACTGTGACCTTTCAGAAGCAGATGGCCAGGCCTATCTTCCAAAGTGCCTCTGAGTGAGTTTGAATCCCAATATTTCAGCTAATATTTGAGCACTTAACCTTTTGCACCACCCAGGGACTCCATTAAGAAGCTACAATGTACTAATTACTATGCGATGCAGTAGGTGTCAAATGCTTATATTCTTGAGGGGAAGACAGAGCATAAAACTTTTTTTTTAACAGTATTTTTATAAAAGAAGAAGTTTTATAACAAAGATAATCAGGATACTGTGATCTTTTAAAGAAACTAACATTGCTGATTTGGACAAGGGGAGGGTGTCAGTGTAGAACAATCTCAATCTCAGCATCTCAGCACCACTCACATTTTGGCCAGATAATTCATTACTGTGGGAGGCTATCCTGTTCATTGCAGGGTGTTTAGCAGCATCCCTGGCTTCTACCCACTAGATGCTGGTAGTAGCCCTATCCGTCCCCTAATTGTAACAAAAATGTCTCCAGACATGGTCGAATGTTACCAGAGGGGCAAAATAGTTTCTGGTTGAGAATTACAGTGTAAAGAATAGATTAGAATGAGCAAAGCAAATAATAAATCCAATAAATTAAATGAGATTAAAAGCCCATTATAGTCATTATGATGAGAAATGAACAGAGGAAGAGGAATGGAGATAAGTATATATTTTGGAAGGTAAATTATATAAAACTTGACAGATTGATAGATTGAAAAAATCACTAGAGGAGCTTGTTACTAATTCTAAATTACAGCAATTTTGATTCATTTGGTATGAGGAGAGGCCTAGGAACATAGATATCAACAAACATCTCATTTTGAGAAAAAAAAAAAAAAAAAACCTGATAGAGATAAAGGAAAGCCATGAGAAGTCAAGACTGGAAAGTATGAATAGTATCCCAGTTGGTGGTAACCCACAACTGGAGTAGTTGACTAAGAAGTCAAGCTTGGCAAAGTGGAGTATATTGGGATGGGGAACGTGTGAATCAGTCATGGTTTTCCGGTAATTAAAGCAAGGGAACCTTTTGTTCAGAGGTTTGCTAAGCAGAAAAGGACAAGAACGTGTCTCCATCTTTTCCTGTGAAAAGAGCATTTACTTCCTTCTCATAAGTAAAATTCTAGAGGCTGCTGATATGAGACACTTCTTTTAGGAAATCTGTAATGACATCTTTAATATCTGACCAAGGATTTTCCAGATCTGAGTTATTATGTTGGTTTCAACAATAAGTATAAACTACAATAGTCAAAAATGATAATACTTCCTAAGAACATTTTTCTAATGCATATGAAGTATTTGGGGAAACATTTCATGTTTGTGATTTTTGGGTTTTGAAGTTCTGATTTTTTTTTTTGTACTTTAGATGAAGGTTTACAGAACAAGTAGTTTCTCATTAAGCAGTTACTACAGGTATTATTTTATGACAATGGTTAACAACCCCACGTCATGTCAACACTATCCTTTCTCAACCTTGGGTTCCCTATTACTGGCTTTCCTGTCCCTACTGCCTTCTAGTCCTTGTCCCTGGACTGCTGTGCCCCATTAGTCTCATTTTGTTTTATGAGGCTGTCTAATTTTTGGCTGAATGTTGAACCTCAAGAGTGACTTCATTACTGAGCTAAAATGGTGTCCAGGGGCCATACTCAAGGGGTTTCCCCAGTCTCTGTCAGGCCAGTAAGTCTGGTCTTTTTTTGTGAGTTAGAATTTTGTTCGGCATTTTTCTCCAGCTCTGTCCAGGACCCTCTGTTGTGATCCAGTCAGAGCAGTCAGTGGTGGTAGCTGGGCACCATCTAGCTGTAGTGGACTCAGTCTGGTAGAGGCCGTGAGAGTTGTGCTCCAATAGTCCTTTGGACTAATCTTTCCCTTGTATCTTGTTTTCTTCATTCTCCCTTGCTGCTGAAGGAGTGAGACCAGTGGAGTATCTTAGATGGCTGCTCACAGGCTTTTAAGACTACAGACGCTACTCACCAAGGTAGAATGCAGAACATTTTCTTTATAAAGTGTGATATGCCAGTTGAGCTAAATGTTCCCCAGACCATGGTCCCCACTGCACTCCGCCTAGCAATTCAGTCCCTCAGGGAGTTTGGATGTGTCTGTGGAGCTTCCAAAACCTTTCCTTGTGCAAATTGTGCTAGCTTCCCCAGTATTGTGTACTGTCTTACCCTTCACCAAAGTTACCACTTATCTATTGTCTATTTAATATTTCCCCCCTCATCCCAGGTAACCAACAAAGATTGTTTCTCTGCGTGTAAACTTTTTCATGAGATTTTACAGTAGAGGTCTCATGTAATATTTGTCCTTTTGTGATTGACTTATTTCACTCAGCATAATGTCCTCCAGTTTTATCCATGTTATGAGATGCTTCACAGATTTATCATTGTTCATTATTGTTGCATAATACTCCATTGTGTGTATGCACCACAGTTTGTTTATCCATTCATCTGTTGATGGGCGTCTAGGTTATTTCCATCTTTTTGCTATTGTGAACAATGCTGCAATTAACATGGATGTGCATATGACTGTTTGTGTGACTGCTCTTATTTCTATGGGATATATTCCTAGGAGTGGGATTGCTAGATCATATGGTATTTCTATTTCTAGCTTTCTAAGAAAGCGCCATATCATTTTCCAAAATGGTTGTATCATTTTGCCTTCCCACCAGCAGTGCATAAGAGTTCCGATCTCCCAGCAGCCTCTCCGACATTTGTTATTTCCTGTTTTTTAGATTCGTGCCAATAATGCCGGGGTGAGATGGTATCTCATTGTGGTTTTAATCTGCATTTCTCTAATGGCTACTGATCACAAGCATTTACTCACGTGTCTGTTGGCTGCTTGAATGTCTTCTTTGGTGAAGAGTCTGTTCATTTCCTTTACCCAATTTTTAATAGGATTATTTGTCTTTTTCTTGAGGAGATGTTGGATTTTATTGTAGATTATAGAGATTAGACATTTGTCTGACTTGTAATGTCCAAAATTTTTTTTCCCAGTCTGTAGGTTCACTTTTTACTCTTTTGGTGAAGTGTTTTGATGAGCACAATGTTAGATTTTTAGAAGATCCCAGTTAAGTATCTTATCTTCTAGAGTATGTGTGTTGTTGGTTATGGTTTGTATCCTGTTAATGCCATGTATTAGGGCCTATAGCGTTGATCTTATTTTTTCTTTTGTGAACTATATACTTTTTGTCTTTATATTTAGGTCTTTGCTCCATTTTGAATTAGTTTTTGTATATGGTGTGAGGTATGGGTCCTGTTTCATTTTCTTCCAGATGGACATCCAGTTTTGCCAGCACCGTTTGTGAAAAAGACTGTCTTTTCCCCATATGATGGACTTTGGACCCTTGTCGAAGATCAGGTGATGGTAGATGGATAGATTTACGTCTGCATTCTCAATTCTGTTCCATCGGTCAATGTATCTGTCGTTGTACCAGTACCAGGCTGTTCTGACTACCGTAGCTGTATGATAGGTTCTGAGGTCAGGTAGTGTGAGCCCTCCTACTTTATTCTTCTTCTTCAGTAGTGCTTTACTTATTTGGGGCTTCTTCCCTTTCCATATAAAGTTAATGATTAGTTTTTCCATCACTTTAAAGAATGATGTTGGTATTTTGATTGCAGTTGCATTGTATTTATAAATTGCTTTGGGTGGAATTGTCATTTTCACAATGTTGAGTCTCCATATCCATGGGCATAGTATGTTTTCCCATTTATGTAGATCCCTTTGGATTTCTTGCAGTAGTGTTTTGCAGGTTTCTTTGTATACGTTTTTTACATCCTTGGTTAGATTTATTCCTAAGTATTTTATTTTTTTAGGGGCTATTATGAATGGTATTCTTTTCCTGATTTCCTTTTCATCATCCTCTTTATTGGTGTGTAGGAATCCAACTGATTTTTGTATGTTGATCTTGTATCCTGCTACACTGCTGAATCTTTCTGTTAGTTCCAGTAGTTTTTTTCATAGAGTCTTTATGATTTTCTATGTATAGTATCATATCATCCACAAACAGGGACAGTTTAAATTCTTCATTACCTATTTGGATACCATTTATTTCTTTTTCTTGCCGTACTGCTCTATCTAAAACTTCCAGCACAATGTTAAATAGGAGTGGTGATAAAGGGCATCCTTGTCTTGTTTCTGTTCTCAAGGGGAATGTTGTCAGCCTGTCTCCATTAAAAATGATGTTCGCTCTTCGTTTTTCGTAGATACCCTTTGTTATGTTGAGAAATTTCCCTTCTATACCAATTTATTTTTTATTACACATATTGTTTTATGACATTGGTTAACAACCCCACAACATGTCAACCCTCTAACTTCTCAACCTTTTTTTTTTGGTGAAAATACACATAGACAAAGATACACCATTTCAAAAATTTCTACATGCACAGTTCAGTGACATTGACTACGCTCTTCCAATTGTGCTGTTATTCTCACTTAAGATGAAGGTT